>NW_012152840.1:4195439-4205630 GCF_000956105.1 Propithecus coquereli | reverse complement strand
GTGGAATCCCTGGAATGTGCTAATTAGTATGATTTAAAAAAGGAAAAAGTAAAAATGTCAACAATAAACAACATGTCACAGGTACACAAAGCAAATAAAACAAATAAACAAGCAAATAAAAAAGTTACATTTCTAAATTTTGGTTTGTAAATGAATATAGTAAATATATCCTTTGGAAAGGTTTTTTGTTTTTTTTTTTTTGAGATAGACTCTTGCTCAGTGACCCCAGCTAGAGTGCAGCAGCATCATAGCTCACTGCAACCTCTAACTCCTGGGCTCGAGGGATCCTCCTGCCTCAGCTTCCTGAGTAGCAGGTGCGTGCCTCTATACCAGCCTAATTTTTTCTATTTTTAGTAGAGATGAGGTCTCGCTCTTGCTCAGGCTGGTCTTGAACTCCTTCACCTCAAGCCATCCTCCTGCCTCAGCCTCTCAGAGTGCTAGGATTACAGGCATGAGCCACTGTACCCGGCCTAGAAAGTTTTTTATGGATCCAACCTGATGTGTACTTTGATAGTAGAATGAATTAAATCTGCTTTTTAGTCTAAATTGTCACTTTCTATTACTGAGTAGGGAAGTGGTTATTTCTGAGGCTGAAATGAGCAATAATTTCTGTTGCTGAAGGATAAATTGGAACTATGAGGTTGATACTCTTTCCTTCTTATATGTGACCCCTAATTTGTCAGCAGACTTATTTAATTTTGTGCACTGGTTTGTGTTTTTTTTTTTTTTTTTCGAAGATACATAACGTTATTTTCCTGGTGCATTTTAATTAAAGAAACTACTGTAATTTTTCAACTGAATTTTCTCTGTGTTATATTTAGACTAAATTTTTCATATAAAATTAAGGGGGGTGGACTGGGATGCACACATTTTGACTGTTTATCATCAGAGAATAATCAGAAAGACGTTGATTTATGGAAATGTTACCATTGTTAATTACCATTGATGGTGGGTAATGAATAGCTGAAGAATTACTGCTCAGATGACCTTGTTGGCTCACCTTTGATGAACAGCTTAATCGGTGGTTACAGTGCAGGATGATATGCACAGAAAATGAAAGTGTTTGAAATGCAGCCATATCTTCCAATTAATAGGACATAAAGTAATTAATCATGCAGAGGAGGGAAAAAGGTCATGGCCACTTTATTTTTGTCAAATGTGACTGTTTAGTCTTCAGAGAGGTGAGAGAAAGCACTTATCAATATTCTTTTGCTCTCCCCTTTTTACAATAGATATCTTTGTTTTCCATTTCCCTTCTGATATTGCTCTCCAGTGCTGACTGAACATTATTTACTCATAAATTGACAAAAAGGGGACATTTATATTTATCCAATTAAAATTGTATGAATGACTTTTTTATTTTCAAATGACTAGGAAGGAATGCTTATTTTCTGTTGTTTTCTTAAAAAAAAAACACCCACAAACAATAACAAATCAAGAAAACCTAAACATTTGGCAACTATAAAGTATTAAGACTGGCTCTCTGATACAAAGTTGTTTCTGAACACTATGAAATACTCGAGTGTGGTTCATTGGCTTCTGTTCATTGATCTTTTTGGACTGGAAGCCAAGAGGTTAAAAAAAAAGGTTAATGAAAAGGTTAGAATAAAAGAAGAATGGTATGGGTAGAAGAGAAGAATAGAAAAAAAAGAAGAAAATTATTTCTACTCATGGGAAGATACAATGCTATCAATAATTGCTTACAATATTCTGCAGCAATTCCTAGCCTCACATACTACATTTTGTCGGGTTACAGTGATGATGGTGGAAAGATCTGCTAAATATGTTTAAAAATACATTGCATAACAGAGTCCTAATGGCCCCAAATCATATGAAAATATGAGCACCTACTCAACTTGGCCATCAAGGAAATGCAAATTTAAACCACAATAAAAAACTACTACATACACAGTGGAAAAGTGAAAATTGTAATTTCAAGTGTTGGTGAGATTGTGGAGCAAGTGAAACCCTTATACAACGGTTGAATTGTAAATGTGTACAACCGCTTTGTACAACCTAATTACCAGCAAATCCATTCTTGGGATATAAGCTCAGCAGAACTGAGCATATGTTCAACAAATGACATGTGCAAGAATATTTACAGCATCGACATTCATAATAGTTTCAAGCCAAAAATAACCCGAATGTCTGTCAACAGTGTAATGGATAAATCAATGGTATTATATTTATATAATGGGATGTTATATTGCAATATAAATCAACAAACTGTTGCTATAAACAACAATATGGATGAATTTCACAAACATAAACTTAAGGAAAAGAATCAGAAACAAAAGAGTATGTTTTGTGTAAATTTATATAAATTATATAAATTTCAAAAACAGACAAAGCTAACAGATGATGTCAGAAGTCAGTGTGTTATTTACTTGCAGGACTGGCTGAGGGTGGGCAATGGCTAGTGCTTGCAAGGTGGCATGAAGGAGGCTTCTGTATACTGGGCATGATCTGTTTCTTGATCTGGTTAGTGTTTTCACAGGTATGCTCAAACTATACAAAGTCATTGATCTGTTCATTGATGAGTTTTATACTTTTCTCTATGTATCTGATATGTTAATAAAAACTGCCAAAAAAAAACAACAGTGCTCACAGGGATAGTATTATGAAACTAAAATACTATTTTAAAATGTTATAGATCAGAATAAAAGATATGTATTAATAATAGGAATCTTCAAATGGGTCTAAACTTTTATATTCCCATAACCATGGATTCCCTCTTCCACACTAAAAAAAATACTGTATTCTTTGAGATCCTTGGGTCTTTGTGTGTTCTCTTCCTTCTGCTCAGACATTTTCTTGTCCACTTATCCATTCGCCCTTCTCTTACTCATTCTTACTGTGTCTATTCAAGTTCTAACTGCTTTGAGAAAATTTTCTTGACTGGCTTGGAACCCTTAAATTTTTTCTATCCTCATATACAAGTATGCTTCCCCACTGTATTTTGTACATATTTCAATTGTCATTGTTATCATAGAATATTTTATGTCCTCCTTTCCACTAGACTATAATGTCCTCATGAGTGTAGACTGTATTTTTTCATCTTTGATTTCCCAAGATACTAGTTTATTTTACTTTGACAAGTATGTCAACTCCTGTAATGTAAGGTTTAAAATATTTTAGTCAAGGGTTAAACAATAAAGGTTTTTTTTTCTCATTAGAAAATTGATTGGATAAAAAATCCTATTTTCGGCCGGGCGTGGTGGCTCACGCCTGTAATCCTAGCACTCTGGGAGGCCGAGGCGGGCGGATTGTTTGAGCTCAGGAGTTCGAAACCAGCCTGAGCAAGAGCGAGACCCCGTCTCTACTAAAAATGAAAGAAATTAATGGGACAACTAAAAATATATAGAAAAAATTAGCCGGGCGTGGTGGCGCATGCCTGTAGTCCCAGCTACTCGGGAGGCTGAGGCAGAAGGATCGCTTGAGCCAGGAGTTTGAGGTTGCTGTGAGCTAGGCTGACGCCATGGCACTCATTCTAGCACGGGCAAAAAGAGTGAGACTCTGTCTCAAAAAAAAAAAAAAAAAGAAAAATCCTATTTTCAAACATTATATTGAGTTCAGATTTTTATGTAATTAGAAGACCTTCACATCATTAATATTCAGCTTTTTTCTTTAGAAAAAATGTCACCTGTTTATTTTGGATATATTTAAATGTTATTAAATAACATTAGAATACCACTAAGAAAGAGTTCCCTCTATGTATTTCTCTTGTTCTTTTTCTCTTTCTTTTCTGTCCTTTGCTTGTCAGATTAATCCCAATCTTCTAATCCTTAAAAATCTGTTGTGTGTTTGTGTGTGTATGTTTGTGTGTATGAAATTCATGGAGTATGAGAGATTTGTACATGGAACTAGAAATTGTTCTTTGATCTCAAATATATCTGTGTTCATGACCTTGTTTGTCAAGTGTTATTTCATGCCTTTTACCTCATGAAACGAATTCATTTGACCATTTTACTATTTGTTCTATCCTAGATCCAAGAGCAGGGATTGTGATTGACATCTCAATACATTTATCTTTCACTGTAATTATAACTCCTTTTTCTATTTAACAGGTTTTTATAAAATAACTAATTGAATTTTAGAGTCTCTAGAGCATCCATTTGACAGTATTTAAAATTATGACTACATTGTATCCACCTTTTCTGATCTGTTACTTTTCACTGATAGTAATGATAATCATTGTGTAGAGTTCCTTATTTAAAATGCATATGCTGTGTATATAGTAAAAAATAAAAGCCCTCTGTTATTAAATAAATTGGAAGATTGAAGTAAGAAACCATTGCTCCTCTCTTATAAAACTTAGTGAGGTGTGATTCAATAGTTTAAGGCCCCACTAGACAATCAATTCTGCCCCTTCGTCAAGTTCCTAAACTAAAATATAGAGAGTAAATGAGATTACACAGAGAGGGGAGAGAAATGAATGATACTATTAAGAAAAGTGCCTTTTTATTGATTTATTACTTTTAGAACTATGTATCTTTTTTTCCCCTTAGACTTTTAAACAAAAATTCTTAGCTAGGTTGTTAAAATAAGGCTTGTTTTCTTCAAATATGTAGTTGTAGAGCTTCAGTGTGCTTGTATATTCAATAAAGAATGTGCATCGATCATGTGATTTTGTACCTGGCTTTCTTCTGATAGTGTGATGTAGTGAAAATTCAATAAAACATTGGTGTTCACAATGTGATACATATGATAACATTTATAAGTAACACTTTCAGCAAAGGTTTCTAAGTAATGATACTTACCTCTTAGTTTTATAGAAGACAGTTATAATTTATTATTAACAAAATAACGTGTATGTCATGTAACACATTTTAATACATCTGAGAAGAAATTTCAAGGGAATTTCAGTGCTGACTTAGTATTTCTTTCTCTCAGGCATCATGTATTAAAATTAGTGGATCACTTTGCCTAATATTTCCATCAACCTATTAGAGACAATTGACAATAAGGCATATATTTTTACAAAGTCACAACTGCCAAAAATCTGACACAGCTGAATTAACAGAATTATTTGACAGCCAATCTGCCAGAGACAAAACAAGGCAGATAGTGGTAGAATAGTTACATGCATATAGTGTTGGTAATGAGATATTGAGTTGCTAATATTATGGCTAAATTTGTGTTAGAGGGTAGAGAAAATCAGGCCAAAATGTTGGTTTATTTTCTTTTTGTTGTCTAGTTGGCATTATCTGTTAACACAACCAAAGAAAAAATATGTGTGAACATGTGCAGCTGTCCTAAGGTAGACTGAGAGATGGGGATTGGTAATGGGTGAAGAAAGGAAGGGAATGGCTTAACATCAGGTCATTAACATAGATGAGAAAACCTTAAAATATTGGATACTGGTATTAGATTCTAAGGATCCTGAAAACCACAGAAGTTTAAAGGTGGAAGGTTATGCATCATTCAGTGTTTTTCAATAATTTTTTAGGCAATAGAAATCTTTGTTTTAAAAAACACAATATGTTCCATTGCTCAAATATATAAAATCAGTAACTAAGAATGAATGGTCCTGGAACTTGCTTTATAAATCCGTAAATACCCACCCCTAGCCTTTTCCTTTCCACCACCACAGCTCCGTCAAGGTGCTTCTGTGAAAAACACTTAGAGATGTCAGGCTCCGAGGGACAGTTTGAGAACGAGTTTGCAAACTCAAGCACTGTCAGATAAGCATCTCTGAGATGAAGTTACTTCCTTCTATTAGCTCCCACTTACTGGTAGCCTAGGGAGTTTTACTCTGTGAGGGACATGATATGTATTTTTTAATCTTCACAAGAACCTTATAAAATTGGTGATATTTTAGAGCTAAGTGGAGTGAATAACTTGCTTAAAGTCACCCAGGGACAGAATTGGAACTTAGATCTGTCTGTTATCAAAGCCACCTTGCCACAGTACTATCCTGCTTCTTAACTGTAGTTGAGCTGACAGATTTCCTTGACTTGGACATGTACATTTAAATCTGCTGTATGAGCTTTATAATTTATTTGATTTAATCCACAGTCATTTTCTACCACTTCATCTAAAATTATCTTTCCACGATTTGAAAGCTTTAAATGACTGTCTCGTATTCTTCACGGGAAATGGAATCTGGGAATCGCTGTTGTTTGGAATTGGTGCTGAGCTTCAAGGTTTCCTCCGAGATACTCTCATCCCCAGGGGAGATGCTTGGCCCTTTGATTTACCTGTATGTTATTTTTAGTTGTTTGATGAACAGTTGGCTGCATGTTTGTCTAAGCAAACCCTTAGAAACACATATATTATCTGCTGTCTCATTAGAGCACATAGGGTAAAAGAAAAATTTCATGGACCAAGGGAATCAGACTAAAGTCTAGGGTTTGAAAATAATTTGAAGACTTTGTTTGCAGTGGAGTATTTTAGGATGAGAATTATGGGCTTATTTCAGTGTGCTCTTCCAAACCATATTATCATGTGTCTATCGGTGCTTTTGCCCTTAGCACAGAGAAGATAGTTTACTGCATTTGAGTTGCTTATTAAACACAGTGGGAGTCGGAGGCAGCGCAGAGTGAGAGTGAAAGGCTGTAATGGACTACTTGAAAGGTGAGCCACTTAATGAAGGCTGGTTTTTAATGTAAGGACTATTATCCTTGTGGACATAAATGCAGCATGAAGAATGTCTAAATTACAGTGGACAGAAATGGCACGCTGAGACAGGAATTTTTTTCCTGATATTTCAGGTACATAATGTACCTAAGTTAGATATGTCCCAATATATCTCAGGAGAAAAGAACAGCCTAGTATTAAAAAAAAAAAAAAAAAAAAAAAAAAAAATTAATATTGGTGTCAGTGCTAGAGAACTTCCAGCCTCCTAAATGAATTAGAGATAAGAGTACACAGCAATTTCAAAGACTATGCAGTCACCTTTAACATATACTTTAAAATCAATACATAGTCCAAAGAAACAAAATTACTTTTCCTTGGGAGGAGCATGACTGAAAGTACAGTTATGACCTTATACTTTTCTTCTCCAAAAATAAATTTGCCTCATGTTGGCTTGGGACTATCTCAGTTTAAAAGCTTATTATC
The DNA here is from genome assembly GCF_000956105.1 of Propithecus coquereli. Taxonomy (NCBI): domain Eukaryota; kingdom Metazoa; phylum Chordata; class Mammalia; order Primates; family Indriidae; genus Propithecus; species Propithecus coquereli. The sequence continues at coordinate 4,198,568 of NW_012152840.1, read as the reverse complement.
TTTCAAACACAAGAAGAATGCCAGGAAAACAAAGTTACAAAAAAAACCAACAAAAGGTAAGTAATTAAGTTTGGGATTATTTAAAAATACATATGATGTTAATAATCTTATATAGTTTGTGTTGTGAAAAATATAGAGCTATGTTTACATGTTAGATTATCACTACGTATAAAAGTTACTTTAAAACCTTGGAAGACTGTCAGTTTTTAAGCCTAATTTCTGCAGTGAGTACTATGTTATGTTGAAAAGGCCTATGTGCCCTCCCCCAAAGAGGAATTTATTGGCTGAGAAATATTGCTCAATGAAAAGTGAATGTTTTATGTATTTAGAGCCCATGACATCTTAGAAATGCCTGCAGCATCATGAAATCTTCACCTAGTGACACAGATTAAAAAGATGCTGGCTTGCTTTTTGTAGGTTGATGAGAATAAAATTAAATAGGACAAATCCACAAATTTCATCAAGTTGTTTATGTAATTCTATACCTTCTTTCCCCCACCCTTCAGTTCTTTAGTAGTTGGTGATTTAAATAGGAAAGTAGGATGGCACATTTGGCTATTCAAAAATTATGTTTTGAGTGTGTAGTTTTTATCTATGTTAGGTCAGACTTACTGGATACTTAAAAAATACTTCTGACCACTTCCCCCTAATCCCAGGCATTTTTAAATATGTCATTTCATTTAATTCTCACAAAAAGCCTTTGGGGTATGTATTAAACTCATTCTATAAATAAGGGAACTGAAGTTCGGGAGAGGTTAAGTAAATTGCCAGAGGTTTTATGTCTTGGCTCAGGCAAGGCTAGGAATCCAAGTATGTGTAGAGATATAGGATAAGGATTTAACTTTTGAACTTTATATAAACAAGTATACGTAGAGATCCTTCTCTGGAAAGTGCGGCAAAAAGCTTCAGGGATGACTTGGAAACGTGGCAGACGTTGTATCTCTTATGCTTTCCCTGGCTGCAAGATGCAAAACACAACTCAAATGTCTTTAAACCACAAGGAAAGCTACTTAACTCCAGGTCCAGGGTTGGCTAATTTGGTGGCTCAGTGACGTCATCAAGGATCCAGATTTTTCCCATCCCTTTGCTCTTCCATCATGGTAGGTCGTCTTCTTACCTCAGGCTTACCTAGCTCCACTCATGGATATAAGATCTGCAGCTATTCTAGGTACTAAATTCAGACATGACAATATCCTGAAGAAGAAAAGGTTATTGGTTGTTTCTTCCTTATGTCTCATATATACATGTGTGTGTGTGTGTGTGTGTGTGTGTGTGTGTGTGTGTGTGTGTGTGTATGTGTATGAACAAAAAGAACTTTTTGGCAATGCCCATCAACGGATTTATCTTCTGATCTAATTGGCCAAAATTATGTGACATGTCCATGCCTAAACCAATCAGCCTTTGGGAGAATAATACCTGATTGTCCCATTCTGTCAGGCCCACCCCCCTCTTCTAGCTGGAGCTGAGGCTGAGGCTGTTGCCATTTCTCCCTGATGCACATGACCAGACAGCCTGTATTGGAGCAGATGTTGGGTAGGCAACTAACAGGCCTGTTTTAGGACTCTTTGATATAGATATGGTAGGATGGATCTGTAGGTAGTAGAATTTCAAAGCTGTGGGATTTTAAAAAGTGGTGCACAAAGAAATCATTTATTAGAACAGCATGGCATTCTCTAATGCATCGTTTAGTGTAGTGTCAGTTTTACCTTGATATCACACATTGACTGGATGTGTAACATGAGAAGCAGGAAATCTTCCTGCCCTTAGTAAACTTATTTTACCTTTCTAACCTTCAGTTGTTACCCTTGAGGATTTTCGTATTCTCTCTTGGTTTCCTTATGAGTTTTATGATACAGAATAAATAAGGGAACATACTTTATAAGAAACTTAAAAACTCAGAGGCAAGTGTTATATATGTGGATGAGCCTGTGCTAAAGATATATCAATTTGCTATTAAGGGAACCAACAGGATGGTAAGGCTGGTTCAAAAGATTGTAAGAACAAGGGAAGCATTTATAATCCGGAAAGAAAGAATGCTGGAGTAAGATTCCTAAATTTTATACCAAATGTGCAATGGGGCAATGAAAATAAACCTTGAGATTATCTTTACTACCAGACAAAAATCATTTGCCTCTCTACTAGACAAAGTTTATTTGCTTATCATGTGAGTATTGTTTGTATTGCCATGAGTCTTCTACAAATTTACTCTTCTTTCTCAGAGTTATAAAATATCTTAATCAGTTGGCAAATAGTGATTCAGACAAAGGTATGTACTTCTATAGAATTAATTAGTCCTTTGGTGAAGGATATGCAGTCATTCTTTTACTTGGTTCTAAGTTTTGAACATTTGTTCTTTAAAGTTCCTTTTTATGGACATAAATATTCTCCAAGGATGACTATTGTTGGAAACAACAGCAGAAAAGGCTGGTCTCATTTTATTTTGGCCTGATTCACTCATATAGGTGCAGCAGTAAGTGTTTATTAACAAATATAAGCCTTGTAGTAGGATCAAACTATCCAGTGCCATGCAGAATTAAACAAGTAATAAGTACAGAAAATTAACTTCTGTTTGAAGATTTTATTAGAAATCTAGTGTTGTATTTTCAATAGCCTCTGTCACTTCAAAGTTTTTTTAAAAAATAATTCTCCATTATTCATTCTTCTCTTCAGAAGCTCAGAAGCCAAACTCAAAATATTCATCTCCATAAGGAGTGTATCACATAAAGTTCTTACAAATGTGGGTGAATTCCTTTATCTCTTATGTCTTCCAAATCAGCTGAGCTTCTTGGCATGCTGGGAATTTACCTTTCTTCCTTTCAGGCTGGGATGCTATAAGCTTAGACTATGTAACACATCCATTTACTGGAGGGCTTTATAGGTGTTGACTGGTTCCACATATGAAATGCAGCCTTTGTCCCTTTGATGGGCTTCCCATTTCAGTAAAAAGTTCTTCTTAAATAGAACACACCATAAAATTAAAACAATTTGCACAGTTGATTTGTCAAATTATGTTCTGGTAAAAAGAAGGCAGATTTTTAGTGTATTTATTTTCTTAACTACTTTACCATTAAAAATAAGGACACTTACCAAAAAATGTATTACTGAATTTCTCAGGGGTCAGTTGGAATC
>NW_012152840.1:4193107-4193789 GCF_000956105.1 Propithecus coquereli | reverse complement strand
GGAAAAAAATTTGAAACATTGATCAAAAATCTTTGTACTGAGAAATGTCTCTAGTAAGTTATATGTTGAAATCTTTGGAAGTTTATATCTTTGCAACAATATTGGAAGATGATATTTTTCATGTTATGTCTTGCAGTTTAACTTGGCTACTAAGGGTATTATTGTGACAATAAAATCTTGCTTTATATGATAGCTACTGATTTTGATTTTTTAAACTGGATTATTTAGTTGGATTTATTGGCAGTGAAACCAAGAAATAGACTCTCCTTAGCTTGGTGGAGGTTATTATTTGTTCTGTTTTACTCAAAATTAAAATCAATGAAGACAACAAGCCAGTGGGAAGAGGTGACTATTGCTGTTATATGTCACATTCCTCATCATAAATTTCAATGTTCTCCCTAGTCATAATGTTTATATAAACCCTTTGTACCAAAAAATAAAATAATAAAAAAAAAAAGAACAGCTTTCATGTAACTCTCTTATTTGTGTAGCCTGAGCAATTTTTTACCAGACCAATGACAGTGGTCCAATAGTTTTTTGAAATTTTAAATGCTCTACATCTGTGTTAGGAAGTGGATACTGACAAGTCCTGAGAAATCGTTAGAGTGGATTAAATAAGAAAAATAAATCGTCAACAAATATGATTTATAATTTGTATATAGGTCTGTTTCATGCTGCTTTT
>NW_012152840.1:4187607-4189297 GCF_000956105.1 Propithecus coquereli | reverse complement strand
ATCAGTAAATTTGGAATATTAAGATTTCTCTCTCTCTTTCTCAATGTTGTACAAGTGAAATGAAAAACAGGTTTGTGCAACAGCTGGTAGTATCTGGCATGTAGTTGATGCTTAATAAATATAATTTGCCTTCTTCCCTCTGGCCCAAAGTGACATGGCTGGTTAGTAATCTCATTAATCTATAAGAAATTCATTTGAATTCCCTTCACTTTTTTTTAGAGAGGAATAAATTGCATTTCTCCATTATAATTTTTCAGTAGATCATTAGGAATTATTTTATGTCCAGTTCTGAAAAATTACCTTTATTACGTAATTGTTCACTGAGTGCAGGTGTTTTGCGCTATGACACATAATGATACCTGGAAATAATTTTTGTAACAAAGATAGAATTTGAGGTATGGAAATAGTTTGGAAAAAGGCTTGTTATTTCTCAAGTCTTTAAGACCGTATTTACATAGTTATCCTATTTGGATTACTGAATTGCTTTGTGATCCTTCTAATTTACATTTTTTCCTTATGAAATACAACATTTTACTTTGGATTTTACTTAATGTTGACAGCAGCTGCAGCCTGTAATGTTTTAAAGGCAGAGGGAGAAGTTATGCAACAACATTTGAAACATTGAGATACTGGAAAAAATTGTTAAAAGTATCTTGCGCTACAAAAACTGAGCTTTACTATACAAATACCCTCAGGCAAGCACAGGAAATATCTGGATTTGAAAAACTGAGTCTGAATCTGTCTGATTGGCTTATTGTCATTACTTTAAAAATATGGATATTCTAGTAGGAGACTATCAGGGAGAGGAGTCAAGTGGCCAATAATTAGCTACCATGTTGTATTCTTTCTTTTCCTAATAGTGCCTAGAATAGTACTTCTCTGTGAAAGACATTCAATAATTAAAACAGCCTCTTAACGTTTAATCTCTAAGGTCATTTTAACCATAACAGATAACTCATTGCTTCATTCTGTTATTTTCAATCTTATTTGAACTTTGCATAGTGTAACAATTATACTGCAGATAAAAGTAGAAGGTAATTATGCATAGATAAAAAGAGCATTTTTTAAAAGAATATAGATGAAACCAGGATGTGACAAAATTCTGCTCTGTAGAATTTCCCCCAAAGTGAGATATATATGTATACACACACACACACACACACACACACACACACACACACATGTATATGTTCAGTTACATAGCATATTTTACATGAAATTCTTTGGGCTTCTTTAAAAAAGAAAGATTCTGCATATACGTTAGCAGTAATTATTTAGGAGTCTAATTTTTGTTCCTAAAAGATATCTCTCAAGATTTTTTGTATTTTCAGTGGAAATTTTCAATGCTTATTTTCTTATTTTAAAGCTAGTACATGTATAGTGTACAGAAATGAAAATGAATCAAAAACCATAAAAATCATACATAAGTCTTATAACCCAAAGAAAACCACCATCAATATGTTGATGTTAATTTTTATTACCTCTAATGAGAAAGAGTCTATATTTGTGTATATGGAGTGTTTGTGTGTACATCTTTATGTTTATGTATGAAACCATGACCATACAGCATATGAAATTTATTTTTGCTGTCATAATTAATGCTGAAACAAACATCTAAAATTTCTGTAGTTTATAGTTGCTATCTTTGGGAAGGTTGGTTCAGAAGGAACTACTAAGTCTTGTCCAGAAG
>NW_012152840.1:4185586-4186138 GCF_000956105.1 Propithecus coquereli | reverse complement strand
AATATTAGTAATTTGTATAGAGTATAGGTACTATTGCAAATTTAAAACAAGAATTTTTGCAAGCAATGCATGATTCTTAAATAACTTAATCATGCCTACAAAACACAATATAATATAGTAATCCATGAGGCACAAAAATGCAATCATAAATAATGTGATAGGACTGTCAAACTGGAAAATGGAAAACATTTCTAAAATTAACTGTTTCCTACTTGATAAAACTCTCTAAAATTCACCAAGGTATTAATTTTTGTAGTGTTATTTAAACCAACTTTCCTAAAACTTCCTTTAAATTATCCACCATTTGTTTTCTTAGGCTACCAGGGATGGGGAGGGTACAGTGTACTAGTGAATCATGTCACTGTTTATTAAAGCATGATCCAAGGATCCTACATATTGGGATTTCTTAAGGTGCTTATTTTAAAAGGGAGACTCTGGGCCCAATAATCAGAATACATGGATGTGGAACCTGGAAATTATCCTTTTTGACAGGCAGCCATTAGGTTGCTCTCCAGTGGGATCCTGTGCCACATTTGAGTGCTAGTGTCTTGG
>NW_012152840.1:4183025-4185536 GCF_000956105.1 Propithecus coquereli | reverse complement strand
CATGAGATTTTTGAATAGCAAATCAAAGTACTATGATGAAGAGAAGTTGGGCACTTGTAGTTATCTATTATTTCTAACTCATTCATTCATTCATTCATTTAACAAATATATATTTAATAGCATATATGCCAGCATTTGGGATAAACTCATGAACAAAATAGGCAAAATTTTGTGCCCTCAAAAAGCTGATTATCTCGATGAGGAAAAAGATAAAACAATGATGAATAAAATATGCAGTGTTTCTAAGTGCCATGGAGAAAGCTAAAGGTTTAAAAGATGTGAAGGAACATCCATGCAAAAGCATTCCAGGCAGAGGGATCAGCAAGTAGAAAGTCCTAGAAAGAGGAATATGCCTGGCCTTTGAGGAACAATATGATGACCTTGGCTTAAGGAGAAATTGGAAGGCACTGCACTAGGAGATTCTTTGTAAAGGACCAATGCCACACCCCCAGAAACTTAATCGGCTCGAGTTAGAGCTGGGCCATAGATTATTTAAAGTCCCTCAGGTGATTCTAATGTACAACTAATGATAAACATCAAAGTAATGGAAGCAAAGGCAGTGTATGTGTATGTTTTGTGTAAACCATTTCCAGTACTTTGTATTGTAATAGGTTATCCTGTTTTTGTTTGTAGGGGTATTGAATATGCATCTGTGTCTGATTGATGTCTATGTGCTGCACATCAAAATGAGAATTAACACAGCTTTGCAAGGGATAAAGCCTAAGGCCTAAGCCTTACAATTGTATTTAAGTATTATATCTAAAAATCCTGAAAGGAATACATAAACACTCGGAATAAATCTAATTGGTTTGCTAGCAGTTTCAGCATAGAATCTTTGATAGGAACTTACAGGTGCCATGTACACCTTGCTTTTACTTGGAAATACTAACTAAAAGTATATTGGAATGTTCCAGTCTTAGATCACTATTTCCTGTTTTGAAATTACTTCCCTCATTATTTTCCAACATTTACAATGTATGGTACGTCCATATAGTATGATAGACATATCCAAACTCATATATACCAGAGGCCATTCTATTCTGTTTTGTTCATTTTCCCAGAGTCTAGTCTATTCTGTTCTGTTTGCCAGGGGAAAGTGAAAAAAATTCAGGATACTGACTTACCAGAAATGTTTTTGTGATGTACCAAGAAGTTAAATACTTTTCTGAGAGCCAGGTAGGAGTCAGTCTATGTACCATGAAGTAGTCATTTATACCAGTCATTCATGTCCATCAGAGTATCATGTGTGAGCACTTAAAATACTACCTAATTATAGCTACCTGTGTTCATTATCATAATTTGTCTCAATAACCTAAAATCAAGTAAGAAAGACCAACTACAGATAGCCCTTATGTTCCCTTAGGTTTCTGGCTTACTTTTCAACTTTTTGTAAATTCTCTTTAAGGATTAAATGAACAATGTATACAATGTGCCGAATGTTCTTCTATACTTTTCCCTTTGGTTTCCCTGCAAACATCGAATGTTGGAATGAACTGAAGCCTAAGTTTTGGCCTGATTCTTTTGTTTGTAGATGATCTTGTGGATGAACATGGTTATAACCACCACACTCAAGGCATTAAAAAATCCTTTCCTTTCTACAGATTAACCTTCAACTCTACTTCTTCACTTGTAATTTATTTTTATCACCATTCCCTGGTATTTTTGTGGCATGCCTGTGAAGTCCATTCATTTGTTGTGATATAGACCACTGCAAGTAGAGCTATTCCCAGAAAACCCTATTTAGCAATTTTAAATAAAATATAGTCAGAACATGGAAATAGAAAAAGAAAACTGGGGTTTACACCTAGGGAGAGCACTTAATTTATCTGATGGAAAGGTGTGCTAACTGGAAAGAATCCAAAATAACAGAGCCAAACCTAGAGCCACTTGATGGTTGTTCATTCCATGCAGTTGTGTGCCCAAGAGTTTCTAATCTCTTAGCAGATTTCCTTGCCATTGAACTCATCCCTTAAGCAGAGTCATTAAAAAGCTGAAACATTGGGGATGAAGAATGAAATCTGGAATAGCCTCTCTTTCTGGAGATTAACACATTTACTTGTTTTTCAGGGAAGAAAAGGTTGGTGGTTGGTTGAGTGAGTTAGTAGCTGGAGGCTCCGAGTATCCCATTTTGACTCCACAATCACACTTGGAAGGAAGAAGGCTGTTTAACCAAGGAGTTCAGACCTATGAGAATAATGGCAACATCACAACTGCAGTCAAAATCTAAATAAGTTGCCATAAAATTTTTAATGAGAATATATAAAATTAACATATGCTAACAAACTATCAATTTGAGTTAGAAATGCTTTGCAATAATAGTGTTGTTTCATATGATTGATATGGAGTAGCTATTTGTTTTACTAACTCCACGTTATAGCACAAGTGGTACTGATAGGGGCCAAACTGATTAAGCAGATGTAACTAATAAAATGAATTGTCAGGCTAATAATTGTAGGGGAAAGAATTGAAGACAAAGCAAGTGTTTTCCTGAGGATTTTTTTTTTTTTTTTT
>NW_012152840.1:4170014-4171030 GCF_000956105.1 Propithecus coquereli | reverse complement strand
TAATAAAACACTGTGGCCCCAAGGAAAATTTTTTTTCTAGTGTGGCAGTCAATGTGTTAAGTGTTTTAATTAAATCTGTTGTATTAGTTGGAACTTTCTTGGATAGCTATAATGTTTTTTCCTAAGTTATCCAAATTTTCTTTTTTGCACATTTCTCCAAAAGTATGATCTAACATGCATAATTTAGTACCAAAGAGCTAGCCAGAATGATACACTACTCTCGGAAGCATCTAGAGTCCATTTTATTTCTGTGTTTACCTTGAGTATCTCTGTATGACCCCTTTACTGATAAGTTCTCCTAATGGTACGGGCTAGTTTATCAGATACATTCTATGGAAAGGCTTATCTATTGTCTACTTAAATAACTCATTCTGTATGAGTGATCCGGACTCAGGAAATCTGGCTCAGTTCTTACCCAGTGTTTGCAAAATGATTCAGAGACAAGTATAACACTACTCTTTGTTGCTTGATGCTTGGGTGACAAGTATCACATCTGTAGTTCTATTGGGAGTGTCTGCTGAGAGTAGTCAAGAATAGCTTAGCATTTGGGTATCAAACCTGATTAGATTTTAAACCAATCTTATCAAGTTTTCCCTGTTCTTGAAAAATTAGATTATAAAAGGCCTTGATAACTTTTACTAACCTCTTCTTAAATTTACCACTAACAATTTATTTCTTATTTCTGATACATGTCCGCAACAGGTCATTAGGGGATTTGTGCTATGCAGTCACTCAGAGACCCATGCTGACTGAGTTGCTGCGGTTCTGTGGTTGCACCATTTGGAACACAGAACTCTCTGTTTCTCATTGGTAAGAGAAGACAGTGACTATAGCGTCTCCATGGGTGTTCTGAAACCTCAATCAGGAAGTAACACATGTCACAGCTCATTGGTCACAATTAGTCACATTACAACGTCTAGCTGCAAGGAGGATGAGAATTGTGGGCAGCAGGTGGAGTGCTTGATGCACTTCACTGAGTGTAACACAAAAGAAATGTTGCAGAAGAGGGTTTCCTA
>NW_012152840.1:4167180-4169300 GCF_000956105.1 Propithecus coquereli | reverse complement strand
TCACATGCTCCATAATGATGTTTCGGTCAATGACATACTATGCATAACATGGTGGTCCCATAGGTTCTAATACTGTATTTTACTGTACATTTTCTATATTTAGATATACAAATACATACCATTGGGCTATACTTGCCTACAGTATTCAGGACAGTAACATGCTGTACAGATTTGTACCTGAGGGGCTATAGGCTATACCATATAGCTTAGGTGTGTAGTAGGCTCTACCACCTAGGTTTGTGTAACCACATCCTGTGATGTTCACACAATGCCAATGACATTCTCACAGCTTATCCTTATTACTGACTCATGACCATATAAATTTTTCTGTGTTAACTGAAACTTGTACATCTTATAACTTAAAGAATCTTCCAGTGGGCTTAATGGCCTGCATAGAATCACACTGTGCAATGAAAAAATAAAAACAGAACAAAATAACAAAAAGTAACTGAATACTGGTTTTATTTAAATGAAGAAATTGAAATTAGTTTCACAGAGGAAAACAGGTCATCATTCATAGGCACAAAACGGAAATGAGAAGAGCAGAGTCTCCCATAGGTAAATATTTTTCTTTGTTGAGGTAGCAGTTTTATGTATATAGTTCTGTCCAGGTACTACTCATGTGTACAGTTTGTAAATTGAATAGTTGAAATAACTTCTGGAATCCCTATAAAATGTGCTAATTATGAAACATTCTAAATGACTGAAAAGCTAGTCCTTATAGATTTAGATATTTGATACTTGGATATATTCATTTCAAGTGGTTAATGATTCTTAATTTGCTCTGAATCCTTACGTGTAAGACAGCAATAATAGGGGCAGTGGCTGACCTATGTCCCATTTTCAATATTAAAAAAACAAAACAAAACCTAAAGGCTATTGTGCATTTGCCACTGTAAATTGTTCATTCTATCTAAAGTGTCAACATTCTCTGATTTTTATTGAAATTACATTATTTTAGAGCAGTGACATAAAGTTATTTCATATTACTCACAGGCTCTGATTGGCAGTATTTACACATCTGAAACAAAAAAGAGGTTTAATGCCAGTGGTGCTATGTTGAAAAGAAACTCAGGCTAGTTGTATAAAGCGTGGAAAACATTCCCATCCCACCCCGCATAGTTTCCTAGCTATTAATTGCATCAATGTTTACTTAAAAGCATATTAAAGCTTTATTGATGCTCGGTTCAACATGAAGGCAGTCACATGGGGTTCTGGATTATGAACATTTTACAGAATTGGTCTAGGAATTCTGCCAAGGAAAGTGGAAGGCTTAGAAGAATGGGTTCTGAGGCGAATTACTGGCTTCACATTCACCATACATATTAACTTAATCCTCTATGTATGTTTCTCAAATGCTAGTGATTTACCTTGACATTATATAATAGCAGCTGTCATCACATCCCAATGTCCTGTGACTACTTCTTTGGCTCTGACTGATGAAATTTCGAGGAGATGGTGTTGAATAAGGAAAAGTGTTGGAATCCTGTCTGTGCCCCTTACTGGCTGTAGTTTTAAGCGCATTACTTCCTCATCTGAAATACAGAGATTAAATGAAATAATCATGTGTCAAGATTTTATACTCTGACCTTATAAATATTAAGTCAATTGTTATTTGTTTTTCTGATTGTAAAGTGAACAGGCCCTGGGAAATAGGAGGAGTTTAAGTTTCTTAAACTTTCCCAGATTTATGTTAAAATGATGTAATTTTATGAAATGCTTTCTTAAGCTCTGTCATTCTCAAAATATCATGGTTGTCTTAATGGCTTTTTTTTCTGTTGTGAAAACCTGGTAGAATCGAACCCTGAGCAAAGAATGTGAAATTACTTACATTTGAAGAGAACTAGGTAGTTTTTATTTTGGAATAAATGTATATTGATGAAAAAGGCCTTTGAACTTGCATCACTCAGGAAGCAGTGAATTGAGTGCTACAACGGTGAAAAATGTCTCTAAAAGAGACCAACTTTTTGTGATTCTAGACCAATGTTTAAGGCCATCCGAGCAGTATACTAAAATATTGCCGTGTAGCCTATGGCTAGTTCCTCACTTACTAATTGAGCTAGTTGACAAATACTCACAAATGTGTTATGGACTTTTTTATTGAACTGCAAACACAAAAA
>NW_012152840.1:4165021-4167130 GCF_000956105.1 Propithecus coquereli | reverse complement strand
GTTGTGCTTATCTCTGAGATTTTACTTAGGATGCTCAGTCTTTGAACGTTTTTTACATATGGAACATTTCATTTTCTCTGCACAGCTCTTTGAAGTTAAACTGTACTTTAGAGAAGAGCCTACTCTTTAAAATCATTATCGAACTTCTCAAAACTGCCATCTTTTCTTGAAGAACATAGAAGTAGGAAATGATTCAGTAAAACTTTAATGAAAGAATGGTGGGACAGTGAGGGGGAAAATCAGTATATAAATGTACTTTTAGGAGAACTTTTTCCCTTGGTGAAATGCCTGCTATGTCTTAAAGGCAGAAAGATTGACTTGTGAAGTGGTGGTAGAATTTAAATTGCATGCAAAGAAAAGCCAAGGCTCTTTAAAAGAAAGTGAATTAAGTCAACTCTGCAGTTTAGCTCTTTGGTGATTTTTATTCTTTTGGAAAAAAGTGGTAAGTTTTATTCTTATATATCCTCTGAATAATGGAAAGATTTTCTAGTACCTGAATTTTAAAGACCATTATTTTAGTCTATAATTTTATAGTACTTTGGAACTAGAGAGTGCTGTAGAAACCTCGCCTGACTGCCTTACTTTACAGATATGGAAGCGTAGTCCCAGAGAAGTAGCAGTTCTTGCTTGGTGAAGAGCACAGAGCGACTTAGAGCTAAGGTCACATTCGGCATGGCTGATCCCTCTCTCTGATTATGGGACTCTAAAGAGTTAAAGGAAAATGACTTCTGACTCAGATACTCCTCATTCCAGTTAGTAGCAATTTTGGGTTAGTGGCGCTTATTTTGTGTTAAAAATAAATTGGAAGTAATTTGAGAAGAATGATAAAGCTTCTCTGGGGGCAAATTAGGATTACTCAAAGGAAGCTCTAACTAGTCAGAGGAAGCAACCAGTAAAAGTAGGACCTTGCTCATTGTTCCTGTCACAGATTTGCCTGCACTGTTTTTCTTCTTTTGACAGAATAGTTAATTGTTGAGAGATCTCTCTCTCTATTGGAATCACTCTTACATTAATTGATTTTGTTTTGTTTGCTGGAAGAGTGTAAGTGCTGTATCAGTGTATGGTACTGATCAAGGCCCTCTCCTTCCTTTTCATCCCAGAGCCTCTCATTTGTTTTCTCTGCTCTCTATGGCCCTACATTTATTCTCTCCTTCAGTCTCTGCTTCCTGTTGTGCCTGTCTACCCCCGACAGGCTTCTTTTACCATGTCTACATTTGAGTAAAATTTGGCCCCTATTATTTCTTGACACCTATTGATTTTAAACCCAGTGACTTACAAAATAAGCTCAGCAATTTTGGAATGAAATGGCATCTCTGCATTTTGCATTACTTTTTATCGTGGACATGGGGAAGGTTATGTATGCACATTAGGGAGTCAAATCTCAAAAATTAAGTACTGGATATGCTTCATTTAATTGCTTTATAAAATTGAACTAACACGGTAAATCATTAAAGTGAGAATATTTTTTTCCCAAAGGCTCTCTCAAACTCTCAAGTAGGGCATTACATTGTATTTTTTTATAGTAGTTAATGGTTTCCATTTCAGCACTGCTATTATGTACTCAGAAACCTGTGTTTGATGTAGGGACCTAGTATAAATGAGGCCCAAGTTAGGGGTTTGATTTATATATGAAACAATTTAGAAGGAGAGATGCTCTCTATTGCTATACTTAATACTATCCTTTATTTTAATATGGGCCTTCTGCCAAGGCTTAACTCAGAGATTCAGCAAAGGGCAGCGGTGATCAATCTTGGTTGCTTATACTCTTTTGGAAGCTTAAAATAATACCTGTGTCCAGGCCCCACCTGAGATCACTTAAATTCAAATCTCTGTGGATAGGGCCAGGGTATTGGTGTTTTTAAAAGCATTCCAAGTTATTTCAGGACAGATAATATTGGATATGTTAGGTGAATCACTGAATTTGACAAGAGTTGGATTTGAGGACTCTGCTACTTTGGGCCCAAGTGGGTGTTATAATGGGTGGTTTTACATATCTCTTAAATTGTAGAATCCTGTGATATTGGTAATCTCTTTTTTTAAAGTAAATGCTACGAAACTGGATAGAATTAAAGGGAGAAGAGTTGGAGTGGAGTCCTGGATAGTTCATTA
>NW_012152840.1:4159933-4161246 GCF_000956105.1 Propithecus coquereli | reverse complement strand
TATGTGGTTTCTTTTCAGGCTTCTGTTTTCATATTAGTTATGAGGGTGCAAATTTATTGGAAACACTCATCAAAGTCTCTCTAAATATTTACATATGCAGGAAATAGGGTAGGATGAAGAATTTTTGCTAAGAATGTTGATATGCACTCATATGTGATCACCTAGAAAATCAGGAGATCGTGTGCTAGTCAGTACGGGAGACAAATACAAGCATTCTTCAACTCGTTCTGTTTTATTGAGTAATACCAGTCCCCTAACAACATGGTCCAAATGTCAGTGACCATGATATATTAACCGTGAGTAATTGCATTAAGTACAAACCTTACTGCTAGGTGTTCAGCCCAGAAATCACTATGTAAATAACAGATGTATGTCTTGATCAGTGGCTAATCATATCACTTCTTTTAAAGTGGTCTTTGCTCACCTGTTGTTCAGTTCAAGCACACACAGCAAGTGTGTACTTGTGTTGCCTCCTTGTCTCCTAGTGGTAAGCCTACATGAAATTTTACAAAAAAGAATAATTTAAAAAGGGGACTGATTGACAGAAATCAAAGAAACAAAAAGTGATAACTTTGGACATAAAATTAAATCAAATATAAATGGAGTTATAGAAGAAATTGCTGATAATGGGAATGTTGACCTTCGTGCCATTCAAGAAACTCTAAATATGTCGCCAGAGAAACTTAGTGGAGGTGAGTTTATTGACATAAAGAAGGAGAGTGGTTGTGACAAAAAGGAGAAAGATGTCCCAGAAGAAATGACACTAGCAAAATGTTCAAATTAAATAAGTCTTGGAGATATTTCATGATGTTGCAAATGCAAAGAATAAAATGTTGGAGGCTTATTCAGACTTAGAAAGGAATATGAGAATTTGCTGAGGCATTAAATATAAGCTAACTCTGGTAAGCTTTACCAATGAAAAGAAGGGAAGTACAATTCAAACTACTCTTGATAATTTTTTAATTCAATTTTTATTTCTAAGATAATTATGAGTTCATACAGTTTTAAGAAATAATACAGAGAGTTTTTATGTACCCTTCATTTAGTTTCCCCCAGACATATCTTCTTACATTTTGTGTTAACTTTAGTACAATAGCACAACCTGGAAACCCATATCAATACAACCTGACCGTGTTCAGATTTTAGCAGTTTTACATGCACTCGTGTGTGTATAAGTGTTTGTGTGTGTATTACCTTTTTTGCAATTTTATCATGTGTAGATTCTTAAAACTACCACCATGGTCAAAATGTAGAATATTTTTGTCACCACAAGGATCCCTTGGCTACCTTTTTATAAATAGCTACCTCTCCCT
>NW_012152840.1:4144860-4146543 GCF_000956105.1 Propithecus coquereli | reverse complement strand
TGGCGATTAGCACATGTATTATCTCTTCAGCCTGAATTATGTACTCAAGAGGAATCCTGGACTGTGTTAGAGGAGAAATAAATTGGAAAACATTCTTGCTTCTCCTGAAGCTGAGCTTCACATCATAACTTAATTATTTGTGTCTCAGATGTTGGGATGTTTCTCAAATGTCAGTGATTCAATTAGCCGATACTTATTGATTCCTGACAGTGTCTTTAGCACAATGCTAGATGCTGTGGTTTGAAGTAGGGTAGGATATTGCCATCGGCGAGATGACTTGTTTTCTTGAGGAGATGGTGAACATGCACAAAATAATTAAACCGATGACAGGATGAGAATAGCTACTGTTTATTCGATACTTACATTATGCCAGTCTCAGAGTTTTTTGTTTCATATATGTAATGGGAACAAAAATACATCTTTCTGCCCATAGCTAAAGGCCCAATTCCCTTTGGAGTCATATCAGAAAGAAGCAATATATTTAATACAAGAAAGGGTTTAAAATAGCATGCTTTCACTCAAGATTCTTTCAGATGTGTCTATATACGTATGTATGTATTTGTGATTGAATGTATGTATGATATACGTCATAATAAGTGGAAAAACTTGCTTAAAAAAACCCCTTTATATGACTTCTCAAAGTTCCACATCACATACTAGTTGCTCCAGTTTTGTGCATCTCTGAAGAAAACCCTCAAAACTTGGCTCATATTCAAGATTTATTTTCTCCCTCCATTCTCCTATATTCAGGAGAATTATTTTCTGTCCACCCAGGTAACCTTTTGCCTTTTATTATATACACAAATTTTCTCTATATTAATTCAAATATTCTACCTCCCCCACCCCCACCTTTTTTTCTTGTCCACAAGGTACAACAAAAGCTGAGCAGTCCAGACAAAAACCCTTAGAAATGAGAGGTGATTTAAAAAGGTGGCTAAAAGATTGAATAATTATAGTTTAATTTTGTTGACTTCTGGCTGCATACAGCTTACCTTGTAGGGTATCTCCTTAGGTTTTCCACTATTTCGGTAAACACAGATCTCCAGTTGTTAGGGAACTCAGCATGAGAGTCTTGATGTGACTTGAGTTGACCTTTGAAAGATGAGTGTGATTTCATTGACTAAGTGCTGATGGGAAGGTTTTTGAGAGAGGAAGCAATTTTAGTGGATGCAGAGAGGATGACATAGAAACGTATTCACTTTCGTGCTGTTGGATCAGGATATAGTTGTTCACTTTGAAGAGAGGATCCATGTAATGGAGTTGGGCTTCTTTTTATGTGGGAAGAGTGAGACAATATTGTTGAGACATTAGAAACCAAAGCATGGAAAATTTTTTTTTCTATGTAATACTTGGAACCTTTAAAAGAATAAGCATATTTCATGTATTCCTCCCAACATTCCTATAAGACAGGTAGTATTATCTCTTTTTTTACAAATAAAGAACTCAAGTTTATAGAAGGGAAAGTGAGTTATGTAAATCACTTAACTTTTCAGTGATAGCACCAGGATTTGAACCAAGGTTGATGTGACTCAAGAGTTCATTCTCTTAGCTATAAGCTTAGAAAAATAGACAAAATTGCAGATGTTTCTTTGCTTAAGATCTGTCCTGTTTATTTCAGCTGGACTTGGGAGAAATAAGAACTTTGCCCTCGTATATTTTGTCAAGCAGCTAAAAATGCAAACA
>NW_012152840.1:4143880-4144810 GCF_000956105.1 Propithecus coquereli | reverse complement strand
AATAAAATCTCAACATATTATATTGACCCTCTTCACTATATATTTATCTCCAGTTTCTGCAAATTTAGAGATACCCAAGAATGGTATGCACTGACTCTGCAATGAATTCTATCAATTCCTTCAGTTGCCTGAATTAGCAACATTTTCATGATACCGTTTTGACAGGAGATAGGTTATAAACAGTCTTGTGCTGATACCATTTTCATTGTCACAAGGGGACAAAACCAGACCTCCCTGAGTCAGTTGACGTGCACGATCGCTTGTCTCACTCTTCCTTTGTTCCTACCTATCTCATCAAGCTTGCTGGTGAATGGCTAAGAAACCTTTTATGGTCAGAGACTGAGGTTAAAATATAAATTGATATTATTGTTTCTAATGAGATAACATTACATTAGTTGTTTTTTAGGAGTCTTATTTACTGGTGTAAAATCCTACTCCAAAATGTTTTATAAATTGTATAAAAAAGAATTGTTTTCCTTTTCAGTTGCTAACATTGCAATTCAGATTCTATTTTTCTCAGTATACGGGCAGATCTTAGTGTTTTTAGTATTTTAACCAGTTGAAGTATTACCACTTAAGGTCAGACTTATGATGCATGTAAATTAATAATTTTCCTATCCTTTCCTATTTTTATAGGGAGAGCAAATATGGGATTGTCATTTGTTGTAGACGTGTGATGTGCCAAGCTTCATGCCTATAGTGCTTTGCTGATGCTCTTCAATATATTCCTCATGGCAGTCCTATGAGGCAGGCTATATTATCCTTGTTTGACAGATGGGCAAGCTGTGTTTCAGAAAAGGGATATAACTTGTTCAAAATCACACGCTTGACAAGGAAATTAAACTGGGTTGGTCTCTTCCATTTGTATTACAGGGCACATTTATAAGCTTTATAAAGTGTTTTTATCTTTCCATAAGATCTGCCTATTTA
>NW_012152840.1:4091547-4139905 GCF_000956105.1 Propithecus coquereli | reverse complement strand
TCCCAGCCTGGGTGTTGGGAGCAATGTTGTCTGCATGCGGCAGTGGGTCTCCACTGGAGAGGTCTTAGGGTATATTTTAATCATTCTTTGGGCTTCCTGATGTTCTTTAAGATTTTTTTAAACTGAAAATGATACAATGGATTCTACCATTTACATTAAACAACTTGAACTGACCTTTCTTCCACACTCGATCTTCGTCTAGTGTACCGTGGGAGTGCACTGGGTTCTGGGAGTGGCATCGTTATTTGAGTATAGAAGCAAGAAATATAGTTGTACTTCTGGACACCCATCTCTTCACTTCTGTATCTCATGCATCACCAATTTTGCTAGTTTTACCTCCTATGTAGGTCTTGGTTGGCTGTTTTACATCGTCTCCATCATCCACTACCATAATTAAATACTATTTTTCTTTACCTGAACACTACAACTACTTCCTACCTGGTTTCCCTTGCCTACTTTGTTTACCACCCCATTACTCATCTGTTCTCTACATTATAGCCATACTAATTCCAAAATATAAATCTGATTTAAGATAGCAACCTCCTTTTCTATGTCTTATTTAAAACCTTTTCTATGTCTTACTTTTTTAAAAAAAGGACAAAACTCCTTATCTTTGCCTACGAGTTCTCCTTGGTCTGTGTGCTTCCTGCATCTCCATCCTCATCTTCCCCACATTCTTCTATCTGGCAAAACTTTCAGTCTCTCTGATTCATTATACTCAGCCCTGTCCAGGTCCTTTCTGCAGGTGGTTTCTGAAATGATCTTCCTTCTTCTTTTTGGCCAATAACTCTCTTTCATTCTTTAGGTCACAGCACAAACATCACTTTTTCAGAGAGATCTTCAGACCTTTCTGGTGAGGTCAGACCTCCCCAGTCTGATCTCATATATGGTCTCATAAACAATGAATTTTTTGTAGAGGTTTCCACAATTTTATTTGACGTATATTTTGTTGATGCTTTGATTATTTGTGTGATGCTTCATCCATGTGGAAGAAGCCTCATGAAAGAAAAGTACTGAAATGGTATTTGTTAGAGCACTTTAAATTCACCCTCACTGGGCTTTCCATGAAATTTAAAAATATTTAAATTACATTATTCCTTCATAAAGTAAACTTCTTATTCAATTTGATGGGCAGTATAAGTAGAAACTAAAAAAGATGGTTTTAACGTTAGATTTTGATTGAGTTCTGAGCAATTACTTAATCCTTCTCAACCTCACATTTTAATGTACAGTATTTCACAGTTTTTATATTCAGTACCTTTCTCAGTGGAGGATTAGATGAATTAAATATTTGTACTGTCTAAACCATTCTGTTAATTAATATATGCGAGGAAGCCACCATTGACACTTCATTGATGGAGTATCTGCTTTGTGTAGATCAGTGTACGGAAAGGTATAGGAGGAATAATAGCCCTTAAGAAGTTTACTATTGAGTTTGGAAAATTCTACACATTATAACAATACAAGGTAGGAAATGTAAAATTTGTTAATTACCTAAAAAGCTATGTAATCAAATCTAAGAATTCTTGGGCAAGGTAGGAATAGAGATTCCCAAGGGAGAAAAAGAACACAAGCCTTCCAAGCAAAAAGAAGGGGTAAGCAAAGCAAAAATGTGTATTGTTTTATTATGAACTGTGAACTCTTATGAACTGTGACCTATGAGTTCATGCTGGTGGTACACAGCAAGTTAGCATTGCAAGGCATATATGGACCAGATTCATAAGGATTTTGAATGTCAGACGGAATGTATGGTTTCTGTGCTCAGGCACGCAGGTAATAGCTTCAACCAATTGTGTTGCTTCTGGTGGATGTATGTCACTATAACTGGAGTAATCACTGCCAGTTCATGGTGCTTGCAGAGGTTAGTCCCTGCTTGTAGGATAATTTCTCAAAGCAAAAAAAACCCCACATTTTTTTAAAGATATATAAGCAGTTCTTAGGGAGATAATTTATAATATTTTAGTTAGAAGAAGAAAATGTTGGAGACATATCCTTGCTTGTGGTTATTCTCAAGGGAGAGAAATTTGATCCTATTCTGTGTGCTTGAGTTGCTTCCATTTAGCTTATGAATATTAATGAAATCTTGAAAGTATATCTGAATAGAAGATTGAAAGTGAAACTTTTGACATTATTGAAAGTTACCCTCTTCCCTTCCATCAAAGAAAAATTAGGCCCCTTCCCCCACTGCCTTGGGGTTGGGGAAGGACACCTATACTTGATTGTTGGTCAGAGATCCAACTGTTACTTGTTTTGGCTGAAGATTTTTTTTTTTTAGTTTTTTCAGTACACCCCAGAGGGAAGCTTTAAAAAGTTAGTGTGGGAAATAAAACTCTACAATTTCTCAATGTTTGTGTTTACCCATTGAGCCTTAAGTTAGCATTTATGAAAACATTAAAGTACAATTCTCAGTTGCTCTCAGGGCAAAAAAAGCCCTGTTGGAAGGGAGGTCACTTGCATAATGCAGCTTTTCTGGTTTTGTTGGAGGAATATCCTGGGATGACTGCATTTGCTCAGAGGAGGTTGAATTAATTTTGTGTTACAATCAGAGAAGTATTCGAATGCTGTTCCTTTCCTCACCATTGGACAATATAGCATTTCAAAATTGACCAGGTGTGTTTTGACCATTTTTTCTTTGCCTTTTTTAAATAACAACTGGATTGGCAGCACTGGAAGTAGAATAACTTATCCCAGAAAATTGGGATGTGATTCACTTTTATACTTTGCTCAAGTATTGAGAACCACTAATTTCATTAGAGCTGCTTTAAATTAATACAGGCTCAGGGAACTTCGGAGGGGTCTCAGGTTTTTTTTTTTTTTAATTTTATATCAAAACCTTGAATTATAGGAGTTAATTATCTTGTGACCAAAAACAACAAATCTCAATATCTGAGATGATGATACTGTTCTCTTATACGTTTTTATATCCTGGGACCTCAGTTTCTTTTTTCATATTTTGATGGTTTATGAAGCTACTGAGGGATATAGAAAATAAACAGAACCCCATTTTCTCTTCAGCTCTGTTGTTCTTGCTTTTTTCCTCCTTTTCCTAGATGTTAACATTTTAAAATGTAAGCACTTATTTTGTCTCTTTTTCTCCTACCATTTGGACTTTCTTCTGTATTTCCCTATATTCAGTCTCTCATTTTTTTTCTCATATTTTTTGCCATCACTCCCTTTTGCTTTTCTTTTCCTTTGCTCCTCTCAGGCATTCTAAGACAGGGCTGTTATCCAAACGAGCAGACGGATTTTTGGTTTAGATAATAGTACTTTGTAAACAAAAAAGTGAAAAGATGTTTTTACTGTGACAGTTCCCATTTCTGTAATCCACACAACAATCCTCTCAGTGGTACTTTTATTATATCTAAGACACTTATCTTTTCTGGGCCCCAAATTTTCATCAGTGCAGTGGTGGAGAGGAGAGGGGCAGTGCTGGTGGGCAGGAAGTGGCAGAGCCTGGCTTTTAATTCAGGTCTCTGACTTCAGAGCTAAATTCTTACCCACCCCGTAAACGGGAATATGCTTTCGTTTGGGTATATGTTATTCCTTCCTTTTGAATATTTATGAAGTGTTTCCTATTTCAATTAGGAACTTTAGTAGTCCTTAAAGTTAAATAAAGGAAGAAACTTCCTTGATTACCAGTTGAACTGCGCCTGTGACCTGATTTTTCAGTGACGGTAGCTGGAGAACTCAGTTGAGAAACTTTGTCCTACCTGAGTTCTCTAATTGATCATTTTTGCCATTTGCTTATTCAGCAATAGTTACCATGGTCACAATGATAACAATTGAGTAATTATGGTTATTATTTTGAGTCTTCTAGGTTACAGTCATCTCAAAGGCAGGAACTTTCAGAATTACAGACTAGTTGAGTTGGAAGGAAACTTATGACACTCAGTACAACTACAGGGATGCTTTGTTTTACTGTGCTTCGCTTGATTGCACATGGCAGATACTGTGGGGTTTTTTTGTTTTTTTGTTTTTTTTCCCCAATCAAATTAGTTTGTGGCAACCCCGCATCCAACAAGTCTGTTGGCTCGATTTTTACAACAGCATGTGCTCACTTTGTGTCTCTGTGTCACATTTTGGTAATTCTCACAATATTTTAAACTTTTCATTATTATTCTGTTATGGTGATCTGTGATCAGACATATTTAATGTAACTATTGTAATTGTTTTGGGGCACCATGAACCACACCTATATAGGCTGGTAATTAATAAATGTTTGTGTTCTGATGCTTCCATGGACCGGCCGTTTCCCCATCTCTCTCCTCCTTGGCCCTCCCTATTTTCGGAGACACGACAGTGTTGTAATTAAGCCACTTAATAACCCTACATCGGCCCCTCAGTGTTCAACTGAAAGGAAGAGTCACATGTCTCTCACTTTAAATCAAAAGCTAGAAATGATTAAGCTTAGAGAGGAAGACATGCCGAAAACTGAGATAGGCTGAAAGCTCGGCCTCTTGTGCTAAATAGTTAGCCAAGTTTGTGAAGCAGAGAAAAAGTTCTTGAAGGAAATTAAAAGTGCTATTCCAGTGAACTTGTGAATGATAAGAAAGTGAAATAGCCTTCTTGCTGATATGGAGAAAGTTTTATTGATCTGGAGAGATCAAACAAGCCACAACATTCCCTTAAGCCAAAGCCACATTCAGAGCAAGGCCCTCAATATTGAAGTGAGACCATCCACCAGCAAAAAGATAATAACTCAAATAAATCCACACTTCTATAGTGAATTTATCTTCAACATAGGTGGCAAGAACATACAGTAGGGAAAGGACAGTCTCTTCAATAAATGGTACTGGGAAAACTGGATCTCCATGTGCAGAAGAAGGAAACTAAATCTTTATCTCTCATCATATACAAAAATCAAATCAAAATTGATTAAAGGCTTTAAGACCTGAAACTATGAAACTATTAAAAGAAAACATTGGAGAAATGCTTCAGGGCATTGGTCTGGGCAATAATTTTTTGAGTAATACCCCCAAAGCACAGGCAACCAAAGGAAAATTGGACAAATGGGATCACATCAAGCCATTAATAAAATGCTTTTGTACAACAAAAGAAATAATCAACATAGAGAAGAGACAACCCACAGAATGAGACAAAATATTTGCAAACTACCCATCTGAAAGGGACTAATAACTAGAATATATGAGGAGCTCTAACAACTCAATAGGAAGAAATCAAATAATCTGATTAAAAATGAGCAAAAGATCTAAATAGACATTTCTCAAAAGAAGACATGCAAAGGGCCAACAGATATATGAAAAAATGCTCCACATCATTAGTCATCAGAGAAATGCAAATTGAAACTACAGTGAGGTATCCTCTCACCCCAGTTAAAATGGCTTTTATCAAAAAGGCAGGTAATAATGAATGCTGGCAAGGATTCGGAGAAAGAAGAACCCTTTACACTGTTGGTGGTAATGTAAATTAGTGCAACCACCATGGAGAACGGTATGGAGGGTCCTCAAAAAACTAAAAAAATGGAACTACCATATAATGCAGCAATCCCACTGCTAGGTATATATCCAAAGGAAGTGAATTCAATATATCAAAAAAATACCTGCACTCCCATGTTTATTGCAGCACTATTCACAATAGCCAAGATTTGGAATCGACTTAAGAGTCCATCAACATAAGAATGGATAAAGAAAATGTGGTACATATACATAATGGAATATTATATAGCCACAAAAAGAATGAAATCTTGCCATTTACAACAACATGGGTGAAACTTGAGAACATTAAGTCAAGTGAAATAAGTCAAGCACAGAAAGACAAACCTCACATGTTCTCACTCGTAACTAAAAGAGTGGAACTGGAAATGTTCTTAACACACAAAAAAATGATAAATGCCTGAGGCGATGGATACCCCAATTACCCTGATTTGATTAATTCACATTGTACGCCTATATCAAAACATCACATGTACCCTGGAAAGATATACTATTATATACCCATGATTAAAAATTTAAAAAAATTAAAAAAAAAACAAAAAGACTATAATCAATAACAAGTTAGTGTATTCTTTAAAATAACCAAGAGTGGAATTGGAATGCTCCTAACACAAAGAAATGATAAATGCCTGAGGTGATGGATACCCCAATTACACTGATTGGATTAATTCACATTGTACGCCTATATCAAAACATCACATGTCCCCTTTATATATAAAGATATATAACTATTATATACCCCTAATACTAAATAAATAAATAAATAAATAAAAAAGATAACTCACTGAAGGCTCAGATGACGGTTAGCATTTTTTAGCAATATTTTTAATTAAGGTATGTACATTATTTTTCAGACTTAATATTATCACACACTTAATAGACTACAGTATGGTATAAACATAACCTTTTTATGCACTGAGAAACAAAAAAAATTCATGTGACTTGCTTTATTGTGAAATTTGCTTTATTGCGAAATTTGCTTTATTGCGATGATCTGGGACTGAGCCTGCAATATCTTCGAGGTATGCCTGTATGTTAAAATAGAATTTTGGTATCTCAGACCTAATGTGACTACTGAATAGAATATTTTGAATTTGAGAATATTTATGTGGAAAATGTGGAAGCATTGTTCATTCATTCTCTACTGATCTTCAGTTCTGGCCTGTGTTACTAACAGCATTGAAAGTATATCCAGATAACAGGTGGGAATTGTTGGCATGATATTTAGTCTTTAGGCAGTTTCCAGGGACTACAGCCTGTACTACCTTCACTTGTCTTTCATAGTTTGTTCTAATTTTGGTTCTTTTAAAAATGCAACTGATGATTACAGAATTGGCTACAGGACAAAGACTCTCTTGCCTTTTGGGGTAATGTAACTGATTATTCTCTCTCAAGTTCCTTTTCATTTTAGCAGCTACTTCTGCAAAACATTGCACTCCTACATAACATCAAAGCTATGCAGGTTGGATAGCCATAGGGAAGTGCCAGGATTTCAGAAATTGGAGAAATCCTACAACAAGGTTTTTCAAAACTTAGATGTATGAGTCCTTTAAAATTGTTGGCGAAGTTGTGTGTATATGTGTGTTTTTTCTGGGAGTGGGGGTCGTGGGAAGAGTATTTTAAATTTATATCAGCTTTTAAAGAAATAAAGAAAGAGTGAGAGAGAGAGGCTTATGGAGGAATAGGGAAGAAAGAGCAGAGGAGGAGGGTTGGTTTCCATTGGTATGGAAGGGGTTAGGCGGAGCTGGGAAGGAGGGTTAGCAAAGGCTAAGGGCTAATGAACAGGAAGTTTTGAGTGTGCTACTCTGTGACGTTGTCGTTTTATTTTTAAGCTTTGAAAAAGTTCCCTTCATACATTCCCTAGTCTCTCTACTATTCTCTCTGCTACTTGATTCTCTCTGCTCTTTGGTGGAGAAAGGAATGAATATGTCCAAAGGGCAAATATTGAGGAACTATCTCTTCTTCTAATCAGTGTGCCTTAGCACATCATATAGTCCTCACACCAGATCCCGGGGGCATAGACTCTTCAATAGGAGGAAAATAAGACAGAGAATGGTTAAATTATTTGTCCAAGCTAGACAATTAAACAGATGTGTGGGAAGTAGTTAGAATCCTGAAAGGTCCTGGAAGGAAAAGTAAAACATCATAAAATTAGCCACTTTCCTATTTGAAAGCATAGGTTTCCTACGTCATAAAGATGGAACTGGAAATTTTGTGGTCAGATTAAGGGCCAAGTACTTACTTTTGCTTTCTAAGATGTAGTAAGGGAGAGGGATTAAACTATAGAACATACTTGACCCACTTTCTAAATCTTAATATGTAGCAGAACACCAGGTGGAGACCAGTCTCCCGAGGAGGAGAAATGTGCTACCTTCTTCTGAAATCTTTATTTTTTTGTATTGTCTGAAGGTTTTAGGAGCTGTTACTGAAATCGATACTTTTTTTTAAATTTTCAAATGTAAGTGGACTACTTAGAACAAATACAAAGCCCTTATTCAGGGATCGAGAGAAATTTTATCCTTCATAAGGTGAATGAAAGAGTTTTGTATTTTGCCAAGGCCATGGGAGAGACATTTTAGGAAGACTAAAGTTGTCGGAATTAGAATCCTACAGATGAAAGTTCAGTCCTTTTGTTTTAGAATTTGGGGGGCAAGTTTACTTTTTCTAATCTGACATTTTATAATGTGTGCTGCATTCTGTCTTTTAGAAACAAACTGTATGATATCGGGAGTGAACTCTATTAGAAGGAAGCATTATCTTAAGAAATAATAAAATGTAATAGCTTGAAGAATTAAAAAATAGACATGCAAAAAAGCAAGGGCTCTGATGTCAACCTACCAAAATAATGGAATCTTTTGGGGAAATTGTCAATATTGAGAACTTTGATTAATGTCATTTTAAATATCATGATTTTTTTTCTTTTTGACTATTTTTGAAAAAACAATACTTAAAAAAAAATCCATAATTTTTGCTTGCCTTCAATTGCGTCCACCAAGAGTTTACAGATACACAATGCCTTTGTTAGATGCTGGCAGGACAAATGAGGTTTCTTATCTTGAAAAGCTTGCACGAGGACCAGGGAGATGCACAGACAGGTACGGTATATTTGGTACATAAAAGAAGATTATGTAAGTGCTATGAGAATACAGAACAGGAAACATAAATAGACAGTTGTCAAATTTTGTTATGAAAACATTCATCTCCAGACTGAGTGCTCCAAACTTTGTTCTGGACTTTTGGAGAACAAAATAAGTGAAATCCCAATTTCTTATAGAGTTTTTCAGTTAAGTAAACAAATTCAGTTAAGTGGCAAGAGCTCTGTAGGATATAACAAAAAGGGATATATCAAAAGGAGGAACTTCTTTAGTTAACAAACCAAGTAATGTTTTACCAAAGGTGATATTTGGGCTGAGACCTGAATGATGAAAATAAGCCAGCTGAGGAGAGAGCTTTCCAAGCAGAGGAAAATCCAGTATAAGGAGATTGGGGCACACATAAACATGGATTTTTTTAAAGGACAGAAGAAAGCCCACTGAATCTGGAGCATCTTAAGTAGGGGAAGAGAGGTGTAGGAGATAATGTTGGAGAGGAAGGCAGGCGCCAGACCATGTTGAAATGGAGGTGCTAAAGAGTTTGGATTTTACTCTCAATTGCAATGTAAGGATGAGAAAGGATTAATTGTATGTATTGGGAAAAAAAAATAATCTGACTGCCAGTAGTTAACCATGCTAGGGCTGCTGGTGTGGAAATCATGAAATCTGTTAGTGTCCTAGTCTAGTTGTCCTTCTGAGAAGTGACAGAAGTTTGATAAAACTAGTGACTATGAAGACAGATGGGTTGGGGAGACAGCTTGAAAGTAGAGACAGTAGGAATTGCTGGTGAATTACAAGAGGAAAGTGAGGGAAAGGGAAAAACCTAGGTTGTTAGTTTTAGTAACTGTTTATATTACGTTACCACTTAATCAGATGAGCAAAAATGATGGTGGAGGAAGAGGCTTGAAAAAAGGAAATAAAAAGATGAAAGATACTATGAAAAGTAGGGTAATGACATTGCCCTCAGCACAAAGGTAATGGCAACAGAAATATTTAGAGACATTAATTTTATAACATAGAAAAAATATTAT
Organism: Propithecus coquereli; assembly: GCF_000956105.1. Taxonomy (NCBI): domain Eukaryota; kingdom Metazoa; phylum Chordata; class Mammalia; order Primates; family Indriidae; genus Propithecus; species Propithecus coquereli. Next base: position 4,130,329 of record NW_012152840.1, on the reverse strand, counting down.
CCCTGATGAGCTGAGACCCAAATCATGATTTCATTTGTCATACTTCTCTCTGCCCACAGATCTTGATTATTGCTTCTTAAGCTGCCTAGGCATGAAATAATATTACTATATAGTATCTTGAGTTATTTTAGATCTACAGTTTCTGGCATGTTCTTTGTTTCTACTGGGAAAATCTCAATGCCAAGAACTAACTGTTTCGCACAGTGTGTTGGTGTTTTGGTAGCTATTCATAATGATCTTAAGAACATACAAAAATATTTTTCTTATTAGAATAGCATATTACTTAGTCTTCTGTTCATCTATAACAACCTGCTTCTCTGATGGTGGGAGCCTAGAGTGGAAGAAAGCCCTTTGTGATGGTTAATTCTGTGTGTCAACTTGGCTTAGCCACAGAGTGTCCAGATATTTGGTTAAACATTATTTCTGGGTGTGTCTGTGAGGATGTTTCTGGATGAGATTAACATTTGAAATGGTAGACTGAGTAAAGCAGATTGTCCTCCCCAGTGTGGGTGGGCCTCACACAATCCACTGATGGACTGAATAGAATGAGTGAGTAAGAGAGGATTTGCTTTATGCGTGACTTTCAAGTTGGGATGTGGGTATTATCCTGCCTTTGGATTTGGACTTGGGTTGGAACTTACACCATTGGCTCTGATGCTTCTCAGGCTTTCAGGCGCAAATTGGAACTGTATCATTGGCTCTCCTGGGTCTGTACTCTTCAGTCTCCATAATTGCATCAGCCTATTCCTTATAATAAATCTCTTTATACTATATAGCATGTAGTATATAATCTATATGACTCTCTATGTAAATATATATAAAAGATTATATCTATATAAATATATAACTTTATGAAGATATATAACTATTATATCCCCATAATTAAAAATTAAAAAATAAATCTTAAGGATTTATATATTATTTTATATATAATCGTATATATAGAGATATTTCTATATAAATCTGTCTATATAAAGAGATTATATCTATATAAAGATTTATTTATATAAAATATTTTATATATAGATTTATATAGAGATATGTCTTTACTGTATAAAGAGATTATATGCTATATGCTATATATTATGTAGACTATAAACTACACTGTATAGTATAAATAGGTTCATTATAAGAAATATATGTGTTTGTGTATATGTGTGTGTGTGTGTATGGATATTGAGTCTTTTTCTTTGAAGAATCCTAATAAATACATCCTTTATAATCCTTTATCCTAATGAGGGAACATTCAGCTTTTTTGATTTTCATTCTCCAGACATCCAACACCCCAGTGAAGGGTTTTGTTTCTTAACTGATTTCATAGAGTACATCTTTATATCCTGCAGAGACTGAATTAGTGAAGTAGACTCAATAAAAATAAAAGCACTAATAATGTTCTCATTAAAGCAGGAATATAAAAAGAATTATGTATATTAAAATATAGTGGCTCTTCATATGTGGCCCAAAGATGGCTATAGCCCCCCATACTCTTTCAGGGGATCCACGAGGCCAAAATCGTTTTCACAATAAAACAAAGATGTTGTTTTCCTGTTTTTCCTTTCATTTTCTCATGAGTGTATGGAAGAATTTCCCAGAGATTACATGATGTGTGATAGATACCACAACAGATTAAATGAAAAAGTAAAAATGAGACTTTAACTCTTTTAAGTCAGACATTACAGAGATTTGCAAAAGGTAAAACAATGCCTACCTTCTTGCTATTTGTTTTGTTTGTTTTGGAAAATGGGTATTTTTCATGAAACTGTGTTAATTAGGTTAATAAATTATGAGATTATCTTTGTTAAACAAACTAATATTTTTGAAATACCTCAGTTTTAATTTTTAATATGGTTAATTTTGATAGAACTCATAGAAACAGAAACTTTTTGATTTGCTTAGTATTTTTTAAGAGTGTAAAGGTATCTTGAGCCTAAAGCATTTCAGAACTCTTAATCTAATAGAAGGCTTCTTATATTAAATATATACTAGGGTGGCTCTGACCCAAATGTGAGGTATGCACTTCCAAACATTATACTCTCACATTAAATTATTATGTCTGAAGCAGCATAAACCAGCTCCATTTAAAAATTTATTTTTGTTTTGATGTTTTCTGGTAATTATCTCACATATAGGTAGAGTTAGTATTGCCTCAGTGTTGTTATATTCTAAAATCCATACTCTTTGTTTCTTATTCAATCAGTCATCCAATTCATCAACTAACAAGTATTTATTGGACTTCTACTATATGCAAGGCCCTTGTTAGATGGTGTGCCAGTTATGAATTTGTTTTCTCAGAGCTCCACATCTGCCCTTCATTACCTGCTCTACAATAGTGGTGCTTGACCCTTTTAAGTGTTTCTTCTTTACAGCTGCTAGCACGGTGCTAAGCTTTGTCAGTAGAGGGCACTGGAGAGACATTTTAGAAGGAAGCAGCTTCTCTTACTGGTTGCATTGTGCTTCTATGTTTGGTTCTTGCTCCTGCTGCATTGTTGACAGTGGTAACTCCATGCAGCCCACACAGTCCCCCAGTGAGCTTGCAGCCCCAAACCTGGCCTAGTGTCCACCTTCAGGCTGGAAACCCTGGCCTCATGCCACCTGCTGCATGGGAAGTGTTTCCTGCTTCTCCAGCCGCTGTGGACCAACTTTGGCCACAGTGACCCAGCAAACTTCATCATCCAGTGAACTACAACCACACCTTCTTTAAGATACCTGATTTTTATCAACACCCCTCCCCTTTCCACATTTGTTTTTTCCTTGAGTACTTGGCTATTCTTCAGGGTTTTCCTTACAACTTTAAACTTTCTACCCTTTTGTAGGTAATAAGTCTTCATATTACACTTTCACTGTTCAATGTACCGCATGCCTCTCACTTGTGATTGGACACTGATAAAGTCAGGTGCTTTCTAAGAGAACGTTATTGCCTTTCTGAGGGAAATATATTATCTCCATTTAAATTATTTAGAATTTATACAAAAGCAGTATATAATTAAGGGTCAGAATCAGAAATTCAAAAACTGTGAGTCAGTTCTGGAAAAGAACACTGGCATGGCAGTGGGAGAACGTTGTGAAGCATTTGACAAATAAGGGAGAAAGTGGTTGGTGAAGAGAAGCGACAGGTAAAATGACCAAAGTACTTTGGGGCAAGATCATGTAAGGCTGTGAATACCGAGCAGAGAAGTTGAAATTTCTCTTTTGGTTTATAGGATTTTGAATAAGACCTGACAATAAAAATGTTATGTTAGTGTACTAAAGTACCAACACACACACACCCGTACATATAAAGGAGTTTTAGAGTAAAGTATGGAAACCTATTTATCACTTGTTATTTTTGTTGCTATTAATCCTATTTTCTGTGTTAATACATTATTCATGGAAGTGTAATTTAAAGATAAAAAATTCATTAATATATAAAATCCATAGGGCATTGCTTATTCATCTAGATATTAGACTATAGTATTTATGAATAAGGGACTTGTTTTCTTTGGCCATTATTTTTAGTAAAAACTGCCATTTATTCTAAGTATTCTTTGTCTTTCTCCCTCTTTTTAAATGAATTGAAATAGAAGCACCTGATTTTTGTATTGTGTTTTTTTTGAATGCCAAGGTGCTGTTAATCTGTAGGATGCAAAGAGGATTTATTTTTGAAAGGCCCCAAACCTGTGTTTATTTCCTAAGTGTTTATCATTATTCATTTGATGTTCCTCATGTAAGATAGTTTTCATACAGTCTCTTTTTTAATAAATAAAAGTATAAATCTAATGTCTCTTCATTGTAGAACATGTATTAGGAAAATGTCCATGTTAAAAATAAGAAAACAGGAGATAATTACAGTTCCCTCAAGAATATACTGTTACATTTTGCTATATATTCTTTGTTTTTTCCAGTCATGTGTACAAATTTATGGGTATGCATATGTGAATATACACATATTTACACAGATGTATTTATTTAACATCAATACACATTTTCATAAGTGGGTATAATATTTTTTAACCTGCATATTTTACTAACCATGTGGTGAATATCTTCCATGAAATACTTTTAAATAACATATTTCTTAATGACTGCATAATTATTCATCAAATTGATTTTCTATAGTTTTACAAATTACCTATTATCGGACATTTAAAATACTTCGCTATTCACTATTTTAAAGTGTAATGATGAGATGGACATCTTTTTTAGGTATATCTTCTTACGTATACATGATTGTTTATCTAGTACACATTTGCAGACATGAAATTGCCAGATCAGAGAGTATATGTCTCTTTAAGGTTTTTATTCTGATCACCAAATTGCTTGTCAGAAAGGTTGCACTTTTTACAAATGAGAATATTATAAGCATGTAAGTTTTTCTCCTCTGTCTTGAATGATATATTTGAGAACTCCATTGCTCAAGAGACTATAAGGAATATTTGTAAGGCCATATTAAAGAAGTTATGTTAATTAAAATTTAATACATTGTATGTGTGTGAATACAGATGTTTCATTATTAAGCTTTGAGATAGCTAAATTTTACTAGAAACCTGAGGGATTAGTTAGCTGGTAACAGAACAATAGTAAATAAGCTTAAATTATAACATAAAGGATGAGGGAAGTGCATATTGTAAAATTTTCCTACTGAAGGATTGGGAGCCAGTTATTCTGGGAGACTGTAGAAAGTAGTTTCTAGAAGTTGATGAGAATAGCACAGTGTTCTCTATGTTTGGGATGACGGAGGGGAATCTTGTGTCAAACAGGCAGCTACCTCTGTGGTGCCTACTGGCCAAATTGCCATGATATCAAGTCAGTAGGCAGAAGGACTTAGGTGGCTTTTTGGTGTTAGTGCTTGATTTTTTTTCTGGGACTGTGCAATAAATGCATTATTACTCCAAAGCACTCAGATAATGTAGCAATGTTACGCTGCATTGAAAGAAGACCATTTAGTGGAAACATTCTCTAGAGATTAATTATCAGCACTAATTTTCTTTATTATTTAACTTGCTTGAAATGCCAAAATAGTTTAGGCAAGCTTTTATTTTGTGACTTTTGTCTTTCTAATGATCAAATTGGTAATGCCTACAAATGAATATAGTTTGTTCATCCTACTTTTCTAATAAGAAAATTATTATAGCTTAAAAGTGCATCTGATTGAAAATCCCTAAATGGTCTTAATGGTAAATATCATACTATATAATTAAAATGTGACACAAAGCATATTTTACTCCAAGTTTATTCAATAGTAGAAGAAAATGACTATTAGAAAGTCAGTAAATCATTTCTAGATCACTACTTTAAAATCGACATTCATAAGCCGTAATTGATGCAGACTTGTAAAAATAATTAAAATGTAGTACTATCATAATATGCCACTGGAAAAAAACTGTTATAGCAGTGGAGAAATAGGCTACAAGTTTGTGAAGAAGCTGAGGCCCAATAACATTGAATGCCTTACCTAAAATCTCAGGGCTGGTTCTAGCTAAAAGCAATAATTGGTGTGCTGTGCAGTGGTGAATCTCAAAGACATCTTACTAAATCAGCCATTGACTTCAGAATGTGAGTATCACCAAGAATAGAAACATCCTGCTTCTATAAATTGGGTTGGAATCCAGGATATCCTGTTAAAAAAAAGGTATAATTTCTCCAAAAATATGCACAATTTATTCTATTAATGTGCTGTCTGTGAGAATCAGGAAGGAAAATAAAATAATAATTCCAGTTTACAAGAGGATGAGAACTGGGAAAATGGAGTGAACAATAATATCAGCCACTGTCACTGGAGTATGCTTATTCCATACTTGGACAATACTAAAGTGTTATATGAAAGCTTCACAGAAGCTCTCGTCCATAGGGTGCCATTCAATGGGAATTGGTCAGATTTTAAAATTGGTTTCTTAAGTAGTTGAAGCTGTGAATCTGTTGTTGGGGATTAATTGAACTAGTTAGAATAGTAGTCATTGAGTGTTTAACGTGTCATAGGTACAAATTTTCGGGAGGGAATACACAGGATTGATTAATTCTACATGGTGTTAGGTAGAGAAGGTAAGTGTAACCCCTGAAAACACTGGGCTCTGCCAACACTACGCCTAATATATTTTGGTTAAAATTACATCCTAGAAAAAAGATACAATAAAACTTGTGTTCTGCCTTAAGTGCGATAAGTAATTATATTACATTTTTGTGATATGTTTTTGTTAACATCCACAGTGTCACGAGAACAAATGGTCGTTTTACCGCAGAGGTTCTTGTGTTCATATCAGCAGCTGAGTGGTCAAGTCTCATTTTTGTACTTAGTCACTACATGAACTTTGCTTGTCCTGTCAAGTCTGTGTGCGAGTGCTATGTCCTGTGCCTCTTCATGACATTAATAGATAACCAATGAGCATTTATTCAATCAAAGGAAGTGGAGTAGATGAGCAATTTCGACTGGATTTCTTGCAGCCCTAGAAGAGCATAGGGTCCACCTCAGAATTTGGCCAGTAGAAGTGGTGATTAGCTGACAGCTTAGTAGGTAAGACTCCAAGTGGGTAAATCTATGTGCACAATTCTATGCTCAGAAATTTTAAATTTTAGCCCTCACTCTAACACTAGTAATACAAAATATCACTATTCCTTGAACTGAGTTTCAAAGTGATTAGTACATTGTAAATGGTCATACAACTTATATAAGTGATGATTTGGGGATTATTGGAAATGATTCCATTGCCTACACTCTTAACCTATCTACTTGCCATAATATTCTGGATAGGGAGAAAGAAAGGTGCACCTTCTATGTAAACAAGGCCAATACTGTATTGTTTTTGTTTATTTCTCTGTTTTATATTAAAAGACTTCTGTTTAGTTAAGATGAGAGATTTTTTAGAGTGAGATCTGGCTCTACCTGCTCTATTATATGACTTTGAATATGTTACTAATTGTGCCTCAATTTGCTAATTTGTAAAATATGGATAATAACAGGTTGTTGTGGAGACTAAATGGGTTAATACATGTGTACTTCGAATAATGTCTGTTATCTAGTTCAATTCATCTCCTTACTTGATTGGTATTTTTCTATGGCTATATTCTAGAAGACAGACTCTTTTTGAGTTAAATTTAATGTTGAGAATGGATTGGTGTCTTCTATTGTTATACATTCCCTTTTGCTTATACATATTTAGCTTTATTGTTTGTAATGTCATTTCAGGTTCTTATATGATAGTGGACTCTTCAGATCACGACCCTGGAGAAAAAGCCAGACTTCAGCTGCCTACAATGAAGGAGAATGACACTCACTGCATTGATTTCAGTTACCTATTATATAGCCAGAAAGGGCTGAATCCTGGCACTTTGAACATACTAGTTAGGGTGAATAAAGGACCTCTTGCCAATCCAATTTGGAACGTGACTGGATTCACGGGTAGAGATTGGCTTCGGGCTGAGCTAGCAGTGAGCACCTTTTGGCCCAATGAATATCAGGTAATCATCTGTGCTTTTCTGGTGTATGCTTTGATGTCATCAGCTCTCACTGTATGTGTACTACATGGGTGTAAATACTCACCCCATAGTGGTGAGACGTTGTCCCTCTTGCCCTCCTCCACCCTTGTTGTTGAGGAAATGTTTAGATACTTTGGCACAAAACCTTCAAACTAGAGAAAATATTTTCACATATTAAAAAAAAAAAAGTAAATTCGAGCCCAAAATTTGTGGGTTGTTTGACAAAGAGCTACTTATTGACAGATACATTTCTATGGAGGAAATAGTCTTTTTGAGTTGACTGTAATATTCAGACTGAATTCATTTACCAACTTATTGAAAATAACATTTGGAAAATAAACATGAAATAGTGTTTCATGAAATATGTTAAGGGGGAGACATTTTTATTATTTAAATTTTGATTAATTTAATTATTCAATTAATTTTTTTCAATTACATGGGATAGAAAAATAAGCAAACAAAAAAAATAAGTTGTCCATAGTACCTTTTAATTTCATTTTCCAGAAATGCTTAATCTAATTATAATTAAACCAGACAATGAACAGTGTCAATACTTACATCATTTTTGTGTGACTGAGCTTACATGGTTTAACCAACAAAAAAGTGCATTTACCAGTCTGGAGAGTTGTTCGGTAACCTGCACTATGATGGTCAGTACCTGGAAACAGAAAATTATCTCTTTGAAAGCTCACTTTTGTGTTAGACCTTGAGATTTAACTTTTAAAGGACTTGCCTATTTGTAGCCTGTTATACAGCCTAATGAGAATACATTTGTGTAAAAGTATATTTCATTATGGTCAGTAAGCAGTATACAAACTAATGATTGTTTTATTTCTGCTTTTTAAAAATGAAATATTTCTTCAGGTTAGACTTATCTTTATTCCTAAAGGGGACAAAAAGCAATGCCTTATTTTAATTGCTTTGTCTTGAGTTGAGTTTTTTATTTTATATCATAGACATGGTTCCACAGGTCCTCAGTTCAGGGTTATGTGTCTATTGAGATTTCATTAGAGTTTTCATTAGGTACTCGTTGATTCCATTATTAAATAAAAGGATGTTCCTCTTCAATCTGAGACAGCCATCTGCTTTTTCAGGGCCCGCAGCTTCAGGAGGGCTGCAAATGCAGTAGGTAGGTGGGTGGGGGTGTGTGAAGCTAATGCTAAAGCACTGCCTGCAGGATCAGTGGGCTGATCTCTAACAATAGTGGGTTGATGGCTGTCATCGCTGGGTCACCCTCACAATGCATTATCATTGTACTGATTTCATGAGAATCTGTCATAGGAGCTTAACATAGCTCCGGAAAGAAGCTCTGATTCAGCAGAATAAATTTGTCAACAGATTCAGCCTCCATAAAACGAAGCCCCAAGTAACAAGTTAATCTAGCAAAATCATTACAAGTGTGGGTTCTGGAGTCAGAGTGCCTTTATTCAGCTCTGTTTGCTATTTGCTACCTGTGTAGATAGTTCTTTAAGGAATCAGATTGTTAGTTGTACTCTAAAAAAAAATAGAAGTACATTTTGATAAAGCCAACACATAATATATCTATGGTATGTTTCTTGTCCCTCATAACTAAGAAATGCCATACCTATAATTATTTTTCTAATTTTTTAAAGATCTGTCTTTGAATCATTGATGTTAATAACGTTATGGCACAGATTATTGCGGTGTTATTCTAATGTTGAGTTACTGTACCTTCACTGGATAAGTAGTTCTTTGTTCAGTCTCCTTTTGCATGATGAAACTCCCTATGATATATGTGTCTGTGGTTTATTTAAACAAACAGTGTAAAAAGTGCCTGGGTGAGTTTCACCTTGGCCAGTGAGATATTTTTGGAGACGTCTTCTCGGAGAAAAAGATAACTAAATACGTGGAACCTATGGGTAAATGTCTCATTGTTGAAGATTAAAATTTGAGTCATATATAATTTCTTAGGTGATTATTTTGCTTCCACATCTTTTTCCTTAACCTGCAAAACTTAATCAATGAGAGCAAATAACAGAGTAATTTTTATTCATGTGCTTAGTGCTCAATAAATTACGATTGATGTTTTCATCAATCCAATCATGTATATACCTAGTTTTATACCTGTACATTAATTATTAGAAACAACCAGCATAACATAAACTATATTTATGTAGCATTTTTTCCCCTTAGGAAATAGCATGAAAAATATTAAATCTTCTGTACATTTTTGGTAGCTTTCAGAATCAAATATCTGTTAAGTTTTTGGTAAGTGCTGGTTTGCAGGCAAAACATGGTAGAATTTTTAGTAGGTGTCTTAGGAGCTGGAGTCTCTATACTTAAAGACTAACTCAACTGTTTAAAGTACCAGATATCAGAGGCCAGTTTTGAGATTCCATTAGGGAAATTTGGAGCCTTGATTTCTATTCTTGTGTAAGAAAAGAACCAACTTATATATATACAGAAATGTGCATCAGACTTGCTTATAGAGACAAACTCATTTGTCGAAGTGTCTTTCTCGCTGATCAAAACTGCTCAAGTAATTGGTTAAGATTACAGAAATATTTCTTATAGAAAAGATTTTAAAAGTACTTTTAAGTACGAAAGTATTAAAGAAAATACCTTCCTTGTCTTTAGAAAAAAAGCAGTACCATATGTCTGCTTTTAATATAAAAGAATATAGTTGTGGCCCCTGTAAAGCATCTGATTTTGCATATACCATCCTATTAGACTTGCCAGAATGGATTAGCTTCAGATTGTAGACAAACTTAACCAATGAATTGATCTATTCAATTTCATTGTTTAGTATTTCATACTTTTACTTTGTTTATAGTGCAGTTTATGGAGATCTATTTGCTGTGGCAATAACTGTTCTTTGAGGCTGGTCCAACTCATGAATGGATGAGAATACTGGCTATATAGAATGGCAGATTGTATTTTCATCCCAGCCACTTTCTTTTTGTTTGGAAGGTTGAATAGTTTATTGTTTACAGCTGTCACATAAAGTGATGAAAGTGAGCAGGGGCGAGGTCAGGACGACCCCAGCTCAGTCGGTGATGATGAGCTCGTCTACCCCCCAGTCTTCATAGCTCCCATCAGGCAGGTAGCGGCAAATGATGATGGGGATCTTCTGGGCCTTGAGCTCCTTCATGGCGATGAGCAAAGGGTCTGTCTCCCCCTCCAGCTCCACCATCACAGGAGCACACATCGCGATCTGGAGAACTCGGGTGCCTAGCACACGGGCTCGCTCATACTTGGTCATGTACGGTGTGGTGATTCGCTTCTGGTTGGCTTGCGGTCACTCTCCAGAGGGGAGTATCTTCACGTTCTCCTGGCCTTCCTCCTCGGCATTCTCCAAGTCATCTAACCCTTCATACTCCTCCACTTCATCAAAGTCATCATCATCAAAATTTTCCTCGTTGTCTGACATGACACCCTCCCCGGCCACTTTCATCCCAGCAGAAGAATGCCCTTGACTGTCAATGCCCTTTACTAGATCTTAGAAGAAGGTTATGCTGGATTGTGAATTACTCTGCGTTATCAATTAAGTTATAGGACTTGTCTCAAGAATTAGCTGAAAAGGCACACATTTATTATTCTTAGGGTTAGGGGAAAGTTATGCAAAAATGCAAATACTCAAATACTGCTTGCTTAGAAACTCTCTACAGGCTAAACTTCACTATGTTGAAGATTGTGATACATTATATTATGTAATATATGTAAAAAATACCTATTAAAAAAAGGATAGCTTTACAAAGGTTCAGTGTTGTTTATTGCTTTTTAAATCTTATGTTCTGTATTTTCCTAATCTGTAGTCACCATATTTTTTTTTTTTATCCTTGTTTGCAGGGGGCTATGGAGTAAGTCACTTAATTTAAGTGCTATATATTAGTGAGAAGGACAGATAAATTTGTTTGGAAGTTTAGAGAATAGCTTACTCTTCTGTCCAGGAGAATCAGGGAAGCTTCATGGAGGTGTGATATTTAAATTCTATCTTGAGGTTTGATGGAAATTGATCCATATGTAGAAGATAAAGACTTCCCAGGGAAAATCTCAAAATTTGAAACTTTAATAGGTAGGTATTGGGAGCCATTGATGAATTTAGTTTAGTTTTTTAAATTTTTATTTTTGTCAGAGGTAGTGATACCATCTTGGTTCACTTTGACAGATTTGCTAGTCACTGTCCATTTGTATTTTCTGTTTGTTTCTTCTTTTGAGATTTTTGGAACATTCCTTAGTTTGTTAGTATTAGTTAATTTGGTATGGTTCTTAAATAATATACCCATTTTTTAAAAATTTTGAAAGCATGCTATTCTTTTCAGGTTTTTTATTTATTAAAACATCTACTATTAGACTATGAAGTCACACCGTGCTGATCCCTGGGGATCTACAGGCAAAGTCCCTCTTCTCATGAAGCTCCTAGTCTAGCCTTGCACTGTAGGAGATAAAAATGTAAATCAGATGTGTGCTCTACTCTTAAAGAACCAAGGCCAGATGGGAAATGTGAGATATACAAAGAAATAACTTGAAACACATTAGCAATTGTTAAATGACTTGAGAGGTAAATATAAAATGTAGTGGGGAAAGCAAAAACAAAAGATAGTTAGATTTGCGTTCAAAGTAATTTGAGGCAGAAATGGGACTAGAATGCAGGCCTCTTGATTTCTCTCTTCCTAGATTAGTATGCTTTCCACTGTACTGCATAGTTTTTCTTAAATCACAATTATTTAGAGCCAACACTTTTTGGTTACAAACAGAATCAGCAAATATAAATTTTGTTTTTTGACATGATCATTACAGTGATACACTAATATATAAGGAACTGTTTCTCACCTTTGTCTTCAGAATAGTATCTTTCCAGCTTAGCGTACTGATTATAGAAATTATCATATTACATTTGTTTATTTACCTGTTTTTGTAGGCCTCAAGTAAGTACTGGAGATTCTTAAGTTGATTGCTAAATAGAAATAAACAGAAAAAGAAACCCTCAGAATCTGTATGAGGTATCATTTTAGTGTTAAATTTCAACTGAAGATCAGCATACCTTGAAAAGTGTAATTTTCTCCACTCTGGAAATCTGACCTGTCTTGTACGTGTAAAACTAAGTTCTGCTTTGGGATTAAATCCATTACTTTCTTACTGAACAGTGAGGTTGTTACTAAATGAGGCAGGCAGACGTATGTAACTTGCAAAACTATTAGTGGAAACTTAATCTGCTGTTTTCCATTAACTGGGTGCACATCATTAATCACAAAAATGATGCGTGATGAAAACTACAGGGGTTTGGCCAGAAATTGGAAAGTGATAATATAGCATAAAGTGAATCCCCCCCCCTCAATTTACCAAGAAACAAACACTGAACTTTTGTAATTCATTTTCTTCTTAATGTTTTCCATCAGTTTGAAAAAAAATGTAAGAACTGGACAGGCATGAGATTTTTATCTTTTTAAACAGTTATATTAACATGTATATGTTGGCAACAGAAAGACTATTACACTCCAGAGATTCTACTGGCTTTGGATCTAAGAAGATTGGGGCGTAAACCAAGTGACTGTTTACTTGAATAAAGAGCCTCTAAAAGATTGATCTTCAGACAGTGGGTTACGTATGAGAAGCATGCTCGTGAAACATCCATGCAGAGAGTGAGGAAGAGGGGATGCCACTCCTCTGTCATAGCACTTGGAACTCTTCTAATTATTGCTGGTCCTCATTCATCCATATAGAGGCCCACTTTAGAAAGATGGGCAGCAAGGTTTTTCTTTCTTGCTCTGTCTTGTAGAGGTAACATCTTCATTTATAAGCTTTGTAAGTGACTCTGGCTCATTATCTTGCATAGCAGCATTGCAGATATTGTTTGTTGTCTATTCAGTTAGTCATTCTCCTCACTTTCTTCCATATTGAGAGGGCTCCCTCTTGTCTCACTTGCTTTCAAAACTTCCTTTGCAGGTAAGGGTGTCCTGGCCATGTGACACAGTTAGGTCATATTAATTATGATGAAAATCTGCCAGGAAACTCCTGCGAAAGATGCTCCTCACTGATAATAAAGAGAGAGACATGTTGTTGCATGAGAACATGATGCTCGGCGCCACTGTGGCCATCTCATAACTGAGGAAGGAGAAACTCGACAGACAGGGTAACAGAGGAGAGTCTGGAAGGAACCTGGGTCCTGTTCTCAGGCAGAGTAGTGGTAATTATAATAACAGCAATTGTTTAAAGAATTTTTAGATGACTATTCTGCTATGCTGCCCAAAGCATTCTAATATACTATGTTGCGTTATTCTTTGGGTTTCAAGAGTCCTACCTATCAACACATTGCGGATAGCACAAGTGAGACATACGGCAGAATTAAAAGTATGCATATCTACTTAGGCATGAAGCAATTCATATTTTTCAGTCTAGCTGGAGAGAGAAGACAAACTTATATACTTGAATATGTAAACAGGGCCATGAGACAGTGGATCAGCGTGTGAAAGGGAGAGAAAGAAAGGACAGAGAGATGATCTGTTGAGTGTCTACCACATGTAGGACACCAGGATGGATACTTTCCTGTATGTCATTTTTAATTTGTTTTAATATTTGATCAAGTGCTAAGTAAATGTTTCTTACCTTCATGCATGGATTAGATTGTGCTTATTTAATCTTTGGACTTTACCCGTATTCCTGACTTCTGAAGTTAGCCACAGCTACATGGGCTTATTTTAGTTATGACAACAGGAATTGCCTAACCTCGTCACTGTGGTTCATTTTTACACTGGTGAAATACCTTCTGTTTGATAGGCTATTAAGAAAGCAGCCTTTGCTGCTGCTTTTTAATCCTCATGATTCTCTTTGTTGCAATTAAAGTACCCCAAATGGGTTTGGAAAGACTCTCATGTTGTTATAGTTATTGTTTTCTTAAAACTTACAAACCAGTGAGGGTGACTTCTCCCTGGTTCCTGATGGTGATGTGCTTTTAGTACAAAATGCCTGCTCCTCTTTGACTTTGAACTGTTTGTACTGATTCATTGATGAAACTTATGGTTGTGTAAATAAACATAAACCAATGAACAAAAGAGCCCTACTAGTTAACACAGTAATTCCTGTAAGTATGTGAGCAGTCTCTTGTTATTCTGGTCAATCATACCTGTTTTTATGTGGGTGGGGACTATGTTTTTATGCCCCAGTGCCTATTCACTGTTTCTTTTGAGAAATATTTCCATGAAATTAATTCAACTGCCTCCTAATAACTTATTGAAAAATAATGAGCAGTAAGGAGAGAAAGGCATTATTTGTCCATTTTGTGACTTTTTTTCCCTTAGGAGTTTGTTTTATCCAAGGGGAAGGGGGAAGCCACATGCTACAAAGAGTAGTGCAAAAGATGCTGGTTCTTTGCTTGTTCACTCAACTTATATTCACTTCAGCTTGCTGAATCTGAATTAACACACTTCGGATTCCTTGTTTTGCATCCCTCTTTATTAATTATTTAGCATACATTTATCAGGCAGATCTTCACGCACTAAGATAAAAAAATGTAGCCAAATACAAAAAATGGGAGAATCACTTCCTTCTAATCAGTTTAATGGTGTTTCTGACAACGCCCTACCATTTCATGACATATATGAAAAATCTAGATAGCAATTTAAAACTAACTCCTTCTTCCTTTATTTTGTCTAATTGACTTTGATAGTCAATTAGAATTGGTCTTTTTTTTTTTTAAGGCTTTTCAGTTTCTGTACAACTTGAATTTCGGTGTGATCCCTTTGTCCATTTTCATTGCAAAACTGATTTTTCTTCATTTATGTAGCTTGTGAACAAAATACTGGCTCTCCAAAGGAAAAATAAAAATGAGTGACATGTTTTTATCTAGAATTTAACTTTTATGCTGTGGTGATTTTGGTTTTAATTCTTAGAACATAATGCAAATGTAAAAGGATACAATTATCTATTTTAGTATAAGTTTTTCAATTGAGAGAGTGTGGTAGAAGGGAAACATAAGGAAAATGTCAGACATATTTTTAGTCTATCAATTTTATTCTTTAGATAATGTTATATAGAACCTAATTATTCTCTTGTTAGTAACAAATTGAAATATAAGGGAAAACAAACTTTGGACACTGTAAATTACACTCATGTAATCTAGTGGATAATTTTTGGTTAATTTTAGCTATCTTGATTTTCAAAAGATATTCTTAAAACTGTCATTATAAAACTAGCTGCTACATGTTATTTCTTTTTTTTTTTTTTTTTTGAGACAGAGTCTCACTCTCTGCCCGGGCTAGAGTGCCGTGGCGTCATCCTAGCTCACAGCAACCTCAAACTCCTGGGCTCAAGCGATCCTCCTGCCTCAGCCTCCCGAGTAGCTGGGACTACAGGCATGCACCACCATGCCCAGCTAACTTTTTCTATATATTTTTAGTTGTCCAATTAATTTCTTTCTAATTTATAGTAGAGACAGGGTCTCGCTCTTGCTCAGGCTGGTCTTGAACTCCTGAGCTCAAACAATCCTCCCGACTCGGCCTCCCAGAGAGCTAGAATTACAGGCGTGAGCCACTGCGCCCGGCCGCTACATGTTATTTCTGCATTTAGTTATAAATAACCATTGCACAGACCACTGGAATTTCTTGATGAAAATTAGATTTTTAATATTCTTCGAATGATCTTTTAAAAAAATCATTGTTCTCAGCTTTCTGGAAGCAGTAAATCAATTCTCATTTTATGTTTAAAAATAAGGTCTATCATCATAAATTTATACCAAATAATAATTCAATAAAGTAATAAAGAATGAAAAATTCCTAGTACCTAGAGAACAAAGTTTGGTTAAAACCTAAATATCTTTAGATCCTGGTATTTTGCAACAACAGCACAATTATAATATTTGGAAATAAATACAGTAGTTCTTTGGGTTGATATTTATTAAAAGACACTTTTGGTTTGGTTGTGATCTTAAGTAATAAGGCTTACAAAGGGATAAAGCCAGTTTAGCCCATAAATACTGGTATGGATTGCTGTGTTTTGTTTTTGGTTGCTGTTTTTTGTTTTTCTTTTCTTTCCTTTTTCCTCATCTTTCTAATTTTGGGAGTGGTTGGGTCCCATTGTAAGCAGAACAATAAATACATAACCAAATAATTATTTATCGAGTGTGTGTGTTATATTCGATGTTGTGACATGCTGTATAAGAACTAGAAGTAGAATGTCTCTCTTTTTTTTTATGGTGGTAGAGAATAGAGTAGAAGCCATTTTGTATATTGGATAAAGGTTTGGATTAGTTGTCATTTGACCTGTCTTCAATATCCGTTATCCTGTGTTCAGGTCCATTCTGTTGAGGCCTCCTTGCTATTGAGTGACTGTGTTGGTGGGACCTTTTGAGTTTCAGTCCCCATAATATGAGATGATGGCTAGTCTACTATGTTTTATATAGAGTTTGAAGGAGATAATGAAATCTGTCTTTAAAGTGGTCTGTTTAAAGCTCTTACAAATAACAGATACCAACTTGAACTAGCAATGTAAAAAAGAGACAGAATTGAGAAGATTTGGGAGTCACTCAGCATTTAAGGGAAGTGGAATATCTAAGCCTTAAGAAGACGGGAGAGCCAGAGTAGATCTGAGGACGACAGCAATACTGACTTTCTTCGTGAAGGATTGCTGTGGCTGACTCATTAATTTATCTATTCAGTCAGTATTTGTTGAGCAACCTAATCCATGCCCGGCATCCTTCTGGGTGCTGGGGATAGATAGATAGATAGATAGATAGATAGATAGATAGATAGATAGATAGAATAAGTCTCAAGGTTCCTATTTTTCCAGGAATTCTACTCTAGGGGTGGGGGTGGGGGCAGGGAACACAAGATAAATAAATAAATAAATGAATACTAAAAGGATTAGAATGTAGTAATTGCTAAACAGATATTAAAAGAGAAAAATGTGAGAGCTGGAGTCTTGGAAACCACTTTAGACAAGGTGGTCTAGGAAGAACAGTTTGAGGTGACCTTCACCTGGAGACCTGAATGACTGAAAGGAACTAGGCATGCAGAGATCTGGGAAATGCCTTGGAGACAAAAAGAAAAACAAAAAAACCCACAAAGCCCTAAATCTGGAAGGAGATTTGCATTATGGAGACAGAGACAGGTATAGTGGTCAAAGTTTATTTTGTTCATGATGAGGTGGGCAGATTCCAGTTATGTGGAGCTTCCAATCTAAGCAAAGAGGTTGAATGCTTTCAGAAGATTTTTCTTTTTTTTTTCTTTTTTTTTTTGAGACAAAGTCTCACTGTGTTGCCCGGGCTAGAGTGCCGTGGCATCAGCCTAGCTCACAGCAACCTCAAACTCCTGGGCTCAAGCGATCCTCCTGCCTCAGCCTCCCGAGTAGCTGGGACTACAGGCATGCGCCACCATGCCCGGCTAACTTTTTCTATATATTTTTAGTTGTCCAATTAATTTCTTTCTAATTTTAGTAGAGACGGGGTCTCGCTCTTGCTCAGGCTGGTTTCGAACTCCTGAGCTCAAACAATCCGCCCGCCTCGGCCTCCCAGAGAGCTAGGATTACAGGTGTGAACCACCACGCCCAGCCTTCAGAAGATTTTTATCAAAGGATCCTATTTACTCATTCTTGGTCTCATCTCCAAATTTATATAATTCTTCTTTAGTCTTTTTACTGCTTACTCTCTAATTCATAGCTCTGATTGTGCCCGATGTTGATAATGGTACGTTTCCTATTTTCCCTTGCCTTGAACTCTACTATAAAGTAGTTACTTTTCTTGGGATATTAATTTGCTGATATTGAGCTCCTCAGATTTTGCCAATGTTTCCTTTAAAGTCAAAGCTTCAGCCTTTATTTGAGGTCCTTCATAATTTAGCCTCAGGCAACTGCTCCAGACTTTCTACCATTATTTTATTATTATTATGATTATTATTATTTTTACAGAGACCTCCTGCTTTAGTCAAACTGCTCTAATTCTTCTCTGGACAATTTGGGCATTTCTTTGGGGGGTAAATTTACCTGTGATTTATCTATTTCCTGAAATCCTTTTGTTTATTCCTTTCCCTTGTCCAAGTTCTATTTATCCTTTAAGACCCAGCTTTATGCCCACTTCTACCATGAAGTTTTTGCTAAATACCTCCACCATCAGTGATCCCTCCTGTCTTATATCTGTATTGCCTATATTGCTCATTAGACATTTAGCTTGTTATAATTCTGGATAGTTTTATGATTTTTTGCTCCTAAATGGATTATGTATCCTCTTTGAAAAGGGTCTGGGTGCTATAAAGGCAATATAATAATATATGGTGCTTTTTATTTTAGAAAGCAGTTTGGCAAATTAAAAACAATGTCTTTTTAATAGCATTATGAGGTCACTGGAAAAAGTACAACCATTTTTATTTTAGAGATAAGGATGAGAGCGAGGATAAGTGACTTGCTTAAGGTCATATTGCCAGATAGAATCGAGCTAGGTCTCTTCTCTACTGTGAAATCTTGTTCGTCTCTCTACTGTGCCAGGCTATTTGTTGACTGATAATGATCTTCTAGTCTTGGTATCAAAGGAAAATTTGTCTTACAGATGAATAGTGATGGTACAAAAGTAAGGTTATAATTATTTCATATCTATTTCTCAGTCAGGAGAGTTATTCTTTATTTGTTAACATTTCTCCCATTCAAGTACTAACCAGGCCCAACGCTGCTTAGCTTCTGAGATCAGACGAGATCGGGTGTGTTCAGGGTGTTATGGCCATAGACTGTTAATATTTCTTTAAAAACATTGAATAATTTTGTGGGTTGTCTATCCAAGAATTGATTGGATAAAATAAGCTGAATACTTGAGAGATAGGTCAGAACTTTGGTGAACTGGATTTCAGTTCATTTCTACAACTGAATATTGGGTTGTTATTTCATGCTTAGCACTAGTCCAGGCTCAAGAAGAAAACAAACAAAAAAGTATGAAAACAATTTCATATTTTTCTTTACGGAATATAAAGTCCACTAAGGCAATTGCCCATGTGTTGATAATTTTTAATGGAAGGTGATGGTTCAGTACGATTTGGTTATACAATTATCTCATATTCTATATGTGTTTGAAAATGTCATAATAAAACATTAGGGGAAAAAGTCTTCCGAGGAAGATAAAATATCTATATTGGCAGCCTTGTAGTGTTATTTAATTACATGTCCAGAGGAGTTGTTGGGGCTTAGAAAATGATCCCTAAAATGAAGTCCTCAGAAACAGCCTCAGAAGCAAAAGTTTCTCTCTGACCTACCTCTGTCCTCCCATCTCTCACCCTTCATTCTCCCTAAAGGCAAGCCATAGAAACTATGGTGAGTTTCTATAGAAACCTTTTGCCCTAGGCAGGTCATAGAAACCAGAACCCCCTTTTTCCCAAAGCCAGCCGTTAAGCCCAAATTACTACTCTAATTTTCTGTGTAAGAACTGGCCATAAAAAAATTCTCTGACCTATCTTGTTTGAATGTTTGAATGTAGATCATAAGATCCCCGTTCCAGACAGGATCCTGCCCCATACCCAGGAGGAAGGAATGCTATACAGAGAGGCCACAAAGAATCTGAACAGACAGACAGGCCTTGCTGGGTTTCCCTACTCAGTCTACTAGCATTAGATCATACCCTTTTTGTCCAATCATATTTCTATATGGCTGTCCCTACTTAACTGAACCAAAGCATAAAAATGGATAGTTTTCACTGTATGTCTGGAACTTCATTCCAAAGGCTCTAGGATCATGTAAAACCATGATAAAATCTTTTGCTTTTCTTTTGTTATCCTGTTTTTTGTTGTGGGGTGTTGGCCATGACCCTTATGATGAGGAGGAAAGGGATCATTCCTTTCCCACCCCTACAGTGTGAAGAAAACAATACTATTAATGTTTAAGGAGCTCTAAGAAGGGAGAGACACATAAGCTCTGTGGTCAGATAAAAATCCAGCTAATATTATGAGTATAAAAATTGCGGTACGTAAAGGCAAGGATATAAGGCAGTTTAGGCTTCTCAATGACGAGGCATAGAAAGCAGCCTCAGGTTGGAAGTGAGAATGATCATACTGTTTAAGGGAAGGAGACAGCCCCACTGGCCTGGCTGAGTGGAGGGCTTTGGAATGAAGAGAAAGGATAGATTATGTTGAATAGAATGGATCCCAGTATTGAGAAGTTTCCAATGCCAGGTCAGGAGATATGTCTGTTTATATTGATTCCTCAATTCTTGCGGACCCCTCAGAAGAGGTGAATCAGCAGAGAAGTGTGAAGACAGTGAAGGTTTTTGAAAGTGATTCTTATGACTGAGCTCAGCAGATCAAAGGTGGGCCTTAACGCAGCATTTGCCGGCCATCCACGCACTGCTGTGATTCAAGCTCCATCTGTTCAAACTAGACTCTCAAAGTCATGATGTGCAATATTTTTGGATGATGATCTGTGAGGGGAAAGGCACATTTTTGTTACTTAGTTCCTTTTCTGCTAGGTAACGATTTATTTGCTATGAAAGGTAATCATGTTTTGGCTGATAAACTCATTTTTTAAAAAAAAAAACGTTTATTTAAGGCTTCTTCTTTTGTCAACAGAATTGCAATTTTTTTTTCATTTAAGTTTTTTTTTTTTCTGCTGGGATTGCTGGGGATCTTTCCCTTATAATAAAAGATGAAGGATGTCCAGATGATGCTCTTCTCCCCCATCTGCCTGTTAAGTCCTTAATCTTCTACACCTGGGTGGCTTCTAATCCTTTATTTGCTTTATGTACCAGTAGTTCCAAGTGGGACGAGTTATGTGTCACATATGGCTAGTAAGTCTCCTTGTGCCATTAAAGGGCATGCTACTCCCTGAGATCTTCTGGAAATAAAGTGAGCTGCTGTTCACAAATGGACCCGCCAGTTTTAATGCAACCCAGTTAATAAGTGGCATTCACTCACTGTACAACCAGGAGTGCCGCATTGATTGGCAGCAGGAAACTCCTTGTTCACGTTGAGAGTTTCTTTTCACAGGGCTGCTTGCCTTTGAGAATTGTCAGTGGGCTGCCTTTGCCATGCAGCAAAAGGTTCTTTTGGCTTTTTTCATTGCTATTTGCTTCCCTCTTTGGAGCTGGTTGAGTTATTTAGTCATGGGTCGGAGTGGTAAGGCACAGAAGTTTTAAATGAGTTTGTTTTTGGATCTTCCTTGGTCAGAGTTCTTTTTTCAGAAGAGCATCAAGCAAAGAATACAGGAGGCAAAGTTATCCGCTGTTTCTTAGCTATTACTGTGCTAAATTACTTAAATTCAGTGGACAACCTTGTCAAGAGGTTATGCCCTGAATTGAATTTCAGCCTTGAATCCTGTTCTAGTTCAGAGAAAGCTCATGTTGCAGAAACAGTCCTCTCATCTCAGCCACATAAACCTTCCTAACAAGTCATCTCTACACCCAGTTGAAACAGTGTGTATCTATCAGCTACCTTATCCAGTGATGAGAAATTAGAAAGAAAGAAGGTGCCATCTACTTCCTCTGTTATTCAAGTAAAAGCCTGTTCATCTATAATTAACTTAATAAATCATGTACTTGTTAGGTGAAGACAGAGTAGCTCACCAAGCTTAAAAAAAGAAAAGAAAGAAAGACAAGAAAAAGGCCGTTCATTGTTCAATACCCTTGCATCTCTGATTAGCCCTCATGCAAATGAATGGCATTGGTTTGTAGGAGCAGAGAGACTAGAACTTTTTGTTCAGTCTCATTGCCACTACTAGAAAGATAAACCCTCATTTGTGATCATGTTGCTTGGAGAGAATGAACCTAGTACCAGTCTGAGAATGGGAAACTTTCTATAGAAATGGTGATTATTTATTAAACTTGAGAAGAAGGAGAAATTTAAAAAGTTAGGGATATCTTAAGTTGGAGGGAATCATTTGGAAAATATAAATTGAAGTAACATTTGTACTTTTTATTACAATCTGGCCACACAAAAATTCTTTAATTCCTGAGTATCATTACAGTTTTCTGCTTCAGCAATATAAAACACATAGGCTGATGAGACATTATTACGGCTTCTGATGTAACATATTTTGGAGGCAGTAACTCCAGTGAGAGGAAGTTCCAAGCTGTTTTGTGTAGCAGCTACCACATTCCAGCATGGCTATAAAGCCTTGCATGGGGTCCGAACCTTGCTTGTAGACCAGGACTGCTGCATCTGGTCTTTGACACTTCCGTACTGTTGAGATGATCTATATTGACTTCTGGCTCCACCTGGAGTCTGGTCTTTCCTACCCTTCTCTGCCTTCAGCATTGGCCTGGGAGGCCCCATTTACATCCTAACTTTCATCCACCACTGCTGTCCCAAGGGGGACCATGCCGCTATTAGGGAAGGATCTTGTTCTTAGACCAGGGGCTAGGAGAATCGGGGAGTGGGAGATGGGATGCCTCTACCATGCCCTTTAATAAGACTCATTTTTTAGAAAAAGTCTACCAAGTGCTCAATTGGGTTAGACTTTGTTGTAAGAGAAAAAAGAATCAGAAATGTTAACTCTTTGAACTTAGGATATTAACTCTTTGAACTTAGAAGCTGTTCTGTAACAGGGTTGTAATTTATAACCTGTTGACTGTCGAATGGTGAGACATTCAATATTGGGACTAACAACGCTATCATTTTTTAATGCTCAAGATTATAGTATTATTTATTTAAAAGTGACATAACACCTCCACAGTTATCTGCTGTCTCCTGCATGTTTGTTTTATTTCTCTATGCCTACCCCAATGTATACCATGTACCCAAAGATGCCTACCTGTCTCTTTGCCAACATGTAAACCTTTCATCCTCAAAAGATGTTGACCTGTCCTTTCATCTGCTCTTCATAGCCAGACTCCACAGGGTAGTTTTTACTTAATATCTCTAATTCCTCTCAAATGGTTCTCTTATACCTTATAGCTTCGGTGTTATCCATTTCTTGCATCTGAAAATTACGGTTTTAAGATAATGAGATATCTGTAACTTTCTCCAAGTCCATATTCCCCTTGACTTCCATGTAATATTTGATATTACTGGATCCTTTTTTCCTTCCTTAGATCTAAAAGCCTATACTATCCTATTTTTTTTGTAAATTTTTCTGGTCATTTTTTCATCTTCTTCCTCTTCTGTCCATTCTTCTTTTTTTATTCCTCTAAATGTAAGCAGTTCTATGTATTTATTCAGTTTTCTTTTAAAAATATTTATTTTTGGTGAATATTTTAACAATAAATGACTATGTACGAGATACAAAGAGTAATAACACACAAATACATGTATCCATAAACCAGCTTAAATAAGCTCATCAGAATCCTTCTCCATTGAAACCTTTCTTCTACCCCAAGGGATGCAGTGTTCTAAATTTTTTTCATCATTTTCTTCCTTTTTGCTTAACTTACTTTAAACAAATATTTTAAGTTTTATACATTTTAAAAATATTTTGGAAATTGTATCATGTTTTGTGTGTTTTTTGGCATCTTGATTCCCCCCCTTCCATTCAACATTCATGTTTTCTATGTAGTTGAACTTAATTTCTTTCAGTGTTATGTAGTATTCTATTTTTGAGTAAGCTAAAATTAATTATAGTCTTCTGCCTATGGATAATTGGGTTGTTACTGGGTTTTCTAATTGTTACTTTAAAAACAATATTGTCGTGAGCATTCTTGTATATGTGCATGATATTGCTAAGTCCTGTGATATATGTATGTATTCAACTTGATAAGATGATACTGACGTTGTTTGCCAAAATGATCGAACAATTGGCATTCTGACTAGCACTATATGTTTCTATTGTTACATATTCTCACCAACCCTTGGTATGTGTACATTTTCAGATTATTTTTCCTACTGGGTAAGGATAAAATTGTGGTCAAAATTTGAATTTCTCCGACTACTGTTGAAGTTGAGCATGTTCTCAAATGTTTGTCATTTGTGTTTCTAATTTTTTCAGGTGCATGTTTATGTCTTTTGTCCAGTTTTCTATTGGTTTATCTATTTCTTATCAATTGGTAGGCCTTCTTTGTCTAGACTAGATATTCATCCTTTGACAATAATATGTATCTTTCCTGATTTGGGATTGTTTTTTGACTTATAGTGCTTTGGACAAAAAAATTTAATTTTACTGTTGATGATTTTATTGATTTTTTACTTTACAGATTTTTTAAAAAATGACTTGGTTAGGAAGCCTTTCTAACCCTGTGATTATTTTATTCTATACTTATTTTGAAAAACTTACAATTTGCTTTTAAAATTTAAATATTTAATTTTAATTATCTTGGGATTAATTTTATATGTGGTATAAAGTAGGGTCTTTTATGATAGTCTTCCTTAGTGCTGGATTCGTACATGTATTCTCTTTCTCTCTCTTCCCCCCTTTCTCTCGTTTTCTCTTTGTCTCTGCATGTGTGTGTGTGCATATCTGTATATATATTTTTTCTTCTGAGCTCTGAGCCCTCTTTCCAGCTGCCTGATGGAAATGTCCATGTTGATATACATCACCTTAAACTCATCATATCTAAAATAAGACTCCTTTTCTCATATTTTCTCAGCCTCTACCCCCATATCTAACTGATTTCTGGATCCGTTAAACATTTCCTTTGAAATGAATTTATATCTGATAGTTTTTATTTCTACCATCACCCTATTTCATACCACGTGACCTGAATGTCAGACTCTGCAATGTTTCAAGTAGACTTCTTACATCTCTATTTTTCCCACAGGGACCATGTGCTGCTTACACCATAATAGTATTAATCTTTTTAAATCAAGACTTTGGTTATCTCAAAGTGGCTTATTAACTCCTCCTTGTCATACTCAAGTGTGTTAGTCCTTACGACGCTCTCTAGTTCTTCTTTCTAGCCCCAACTCTGCTTTGTAACATCTCTCGTCTAAATTTATTTTTCTTTAAATTATCTTATGCTCTTTGTTTTCATTTATTAGCTCATTCCATTGTATCCATTGTTCTACTTCTTGGCAGAGAAGTAGACCCATCATATCATCATTCTTTTGACATTCATGAATCCCTGAGTTATAACTTTCCTGAGTGTTTTTATTGAACTACAGGTGCCAATTCTTATATTTTATTTTCTATAGCACCTATCATAATACCTAGCATATAATAGATAATAAATATTGGTATTGATAGATTGATTAGTAAAAGGATACTAATTTTATGCAGTGAAATTTGGTTCTTCTGAGTGAATTCTTTTAAAAATACTTGATTTGGGGAGTTAGATTTTTAAAAATGCTACTGATTTTATTATGGCAAAAGTGAAATATTAGAGTTTTATTTAGGATAATTGACAGATGTAATATTTTCCTGAAAGATCCAATTTTCAATCTGTACAGAGAGTCTTTTCTTACTAAATTACCTATATTTTTATGTTAACTATAAATGTTCATTTCTATTTTTGTTTTCTTGATCTCTTTTTTCATTTCTTTTTGTATGTTTCTTGACTTTCTTGGCCAGAGACAAGTAGTACCCCTATAGCAATAGCACCTTCACATCTTAGTAGACTTACTTTCTTCCCTTTCCATTTTCTATAAACAGGACAAGTCATAGTAAAAATGCCTGGACCAATTATTCAAGCCTGTTATTTGTATGATCTCTTTGTGGAAAAAAGGAAATTTTAAATTCTCTAAGCTACCAACAATGTAGAAAGTGAATCCAGCATTATTTGGTGGTTCATGTAAAGTAGAAAAAAAAAAGAAAATTTAAAGGGAAAATCTTGTTTGGGCCTCTTCATTAGTGAACTATATTTCAGATATTAATTGGTCTGCATTAAAATGACACTGATAAATCAACAAAATGATGGCTCTGAAAAGGGAGTTCTTCAAAAATCTGCTAAAAAGCATATCAACTTTTCTTCTTTTTCAAACTTTTAAGTCTCCTCTAGAGCAATCAAGAAGAGAATACTTAGATAAATAGAATAAAGAGCTATTTTTGCCTTCAGAAACAATTTTATTTAAGAAAAGAAATATAGAAATAGCAAAATATGTATAAGAGAGAACTTCCACTTGCCACAGCTTTTGGAACAGTACAGTACTATCCAATCCATTCCTTAAGCTGGAATGATGAGTTAGAACGACTTGTTTCTCACAAGTATTGTTTTCTAAAAACATGTAAATCTTTTTCACCCTTCTAGATTATCATCCTGTTACTATACATCCTAATAGGACTAAGGAGCATATGCAGATTGTATGTTAAAATGAATTCCCTGAAAATTTAGCATTTTTCTCAATTCTCTTGAATAAGTAAATGTGCAATTGCTTTTGTTTGGGCACAGTTGGCTATCCAACTTAACAATTGGTAGAATTATACATGTTTTAATATCAAAGCCTTAATGACTACTTTATCAACTCTTTCATTTTAAAGATTCATAAGAGGTCCTATGATCTGTACATGCCATACTCAGAAAGGCATCTGAGTGAGCTAGGATTTCCTTTCCATTCAACTACTTTCAAGATAAATTGACTGTTTTATGCATTTCACAATCGAATAACTTTCCCTCATAAAGTCAAACCAAAAGGGTGTTTTATATATTTTTATCATTTACATCCATTGAAATTACTTTATATGACACATGAATCACGGGTAGTTAAATAAATTAAAAAACATTTGGTAAAATTTTGCCTCCTTGATGTTAAATGCTGCCACCTTCAGTAGTGGCATTAATTAAAGAAAACTTGTTACTTTGAAGGTTATCCTAAAATATTTTTTCTCATAAAGAAATTGTGTTGCTCCTTCTTAGTAGTATGCTTTGGTTTTGCTTGGCAAGAGAATGTGGAAAGAGCTCATATATAACCCCAGTTTACCGGTTTAGAACAGAAGGCATTGGTGCTGCTCTCTTAGTCTTTTTAAATAAACCACAGACAAAATATGGAGCACAATTAAGAGTAATGTTAATGTTTCAGAATTGCATTAAGTCCTGGAGCTCTGATGGGATCTTCCATGGGTGTGTTTCATTCTGACTACAATGCTGCAGTCTTCTTAAGGTACACTCTGTTGTTTCAACAGGTATCTTGACTTCAAATAATTGTTAAATGAGCATTGTAATTGAGATAATCAGCCCTTGGAACTGCAATCATTGTGGAGATCTTATGCTCGTTAAATTCTATGTAAAAATAGTCTAAGTGTGTTAAGGAAAAACTTTCCATTTTAGAAAGAGAAATTGGCTTGAACAACTTATTTTAATGGAATAAAATTAAATAATGAATCTTCATGCCACATAACTTTAACTTAAATCTTCCAGCTTAAGATCGTCAATTATAGCAGAGATTCTTTTAACATCTTGAGGTAATAAAGAGTCGTATTTACTTAGAGAATGTATGATTCATAACAGAGTAATACACGTTAATACTGAACGGTGTCAACCCATATGAAATCATTTCATTACAAAGTAACCCAGAAAGTGGCTTGGGAGAGAATTGATGAGAAATGTAGCAGCACTAATACACTAATGGATGTCATCTCCAACTGTTTATTCTCTGCCCTGCTCCATGGCCACAGGGACACCTTCACCCATGTACCTTTCTACTCTCCAAGGGCATCTTTTCATAGACTGACAGAGACATCAACTCCTTAAAGCAATGCCAGTAGTAGGAGTCCATCGTAAAATATCCCAGTTAATCTCGGGGTGGAGATCAGTGAACCAAAAAGGGGGCTAGTTTTGGAAAATCTATCTGGGAATGAGGATCGAAGGCAGTACTGGAGCTAGTCTGCTGATTAGGAGACTCCTGTAGTAGTTCGGAGGTAGGGAGGGATGGAAGCCCTGGATAGTCCACTGGTCATGCAGACTGAGTGAAGTCAGCTGATTTCAGAGATGATTTGGAGATGGAATTGATAGGGGTTGTGGGTTATTTGGCATGTGGGTTTAGGGAAAAAAGGCAGAGTGATATTCAGTTTTCTACTTGAGCAAGTGTAGTGGACTGATGCCATTTATTGAGACATGGATTATTTGAGAGGAGGCAGATTGTGTGTTTGTGTGTGTGTGTGTGCGTGAGTGTGTGTGTGTGTTTGTGTGTGTGTGTACTAGGAGTTGTAAGGGTGGAAAATAATGATTTAGTTGATCATGGGCCAGCCATGTGGAGTCAATTCATAGTTTGAATATCTTAAAGGTCAAGAAAAAGGTATCAACTAGAGACTCATTAGCATGGAGATGCTGATAAAATTCAGAGGGAGCTAGTATTGCCCAGGAAGAATAAACTCAGTAAGAAGAAGGTCTCATGAACACCTTAACATTTATGATACGCTATAGTAGAGTCCAATAAGTCCAGCCTGCCAAGGGGCCAAAGAAGGGAGATACAGAGTTAAGAGAAAACCATGAAATTGAGTGACAGGAAATTTAAGGGAAGAGAATGTTTCATGATGGGCATGAGTAAGACTGTCAAATCCTGCAGAAATCACAAAGAAGGTAAAATTAAAAGGATTTATTGACTTTGGCCCAGAAAAGTTTGGTTTTAATTTCTTCCAAATACATATTTTGAGTAAATCAAGATAGTTTTGAGGCAGAGGATATTCTGATATTTTTTTTCTGGCTCCTGATGAAAATGAGAGCCCTTTCTAGTTTGTTTTTGGTTTGCTCTTTTGTTTCTTTATTTGTAATTTAGTAGTAGGAACTTAGAATGAAGTTATCTGTATTATCTGCTGTTCTTAGTAGAAGGCCGTAAAATCACTTTTACCTGTAGCAGGCAAGACAATAGGTGTAAGTCATTTTAGCTTATATAGATCCAGAACATAAATCACTGAGATAATATCCTTTTCCTAAAAGGAGGAATAAAGTAATGTAGTCCTCTAGCAGTGCAAACAAGGCAGTCTAGTTATCAAAGAATATATCAGCAATGATGGCTAACTCTAAAGTAAACTCAAATAGTATGTATATTCAGATAAATGTAGTTTATATGGACATGTGTATGTGTCTCAAGAATACCCTCCAACAAGAGGGTGACCTCTAAACTTTCACTTTATGTATATATGTAGGTAGGTGGAGGTATATATCCTGCCAAGACCCTGAGCAGAGAATCCAGCCATGCCATGTATAGACTCTGACCTATGGAAACCATGAGACAATTTCTCTCAAGAATCTCTTAGGCCCTTTGCTACTCAGTGTGCTGCACGGACCAAATGCATGGAGTAGCAGCAGCAGCAGCAGCAGCCCTGAGAGTGTGTTGATGGAGAATCTCAGGTTCCCAGACTTGCTGAGTCAGAACCCATATTTCAGCAAGATCCTGTGTGATTTGCAGGCACATTAAAGTTTGAGAGTACTGTTCTGGACAAACAAAAAACACAGGCAGTATTTCATAGCCATAATTACTTTCTATAAGGAAAAAGCACAATTATAATTCTTTTTATGATTTGAATTATTTTATCCTGAAAGTAATAAAATCTTATTATGGAAAATTGGGGAAAATAAAAATCTAAAAAAAAGTATTCATTTAGTATGTGTGATAGATGTGCACTTATGGAATTGTTTTCTTCTAAAAAGAAAAAAGACTCTGCTTTTATAATTTAAATAAGTTAATATTATTTTTAAAATGAGGATATTATGTGCCTGAAGTAGTAATTTTTTTTTTTTTTTTGGAAAGTTTCTCACTATTGCCTGGGCTAGAGCGCAGTGGCATCATCATAGCTCACTGCAACCTCAAGCTCCTGGGCTCAACAGATCATCCTGGCTCAGCCTTCTGAGCAGCTGAGACTACAGGTGTGGTGCCTGGTTAATTTTTTTCTATTACTTGTAGACACAGGGTCTGGCTTTTGCTTCGGCTGGTCTCAAACTCCTGGCCTCAAGCAGTCCTACCACCTGGATCTCCCAAAGGGCTAGGATTACATATGTGAGCCACCATGCCTGGACTAGTAATGTATTTTTGTATTTAATATTTCTCCAAACTTCTTATGTGTTATCTTATGTCTTAAAGCAAGTAACAATTAAAATGCAAAATTTACCTACTTGGTAATGTAATGCATACTTTTATCTATTATTTTTTTTAAAAAAATAAGAGTGATGAAAAAATGTCATTTTGGTTTGAGCATTTGAGCAAACCAAAAAGAAAATTTCTGAATGTAAGATTTAAAATAGATAATATATGAGTAAAACCATTGTTATTTTTGGCAAAATTGGAATTGTATTAAAAGGAATGATAAAACTTTATGTAAGTGGACAATTGTTATATTTTTATGATTTTATTAAAAAAAGGAATTGTGATATTTACTCCACATTAAAGCAAACATTGTTTATTCAAATATTTTTAAACAAATATTTTTCAAGGGTCTTTTTCATGCCCTTCATTACATCAATATGGGGTAGGGCCTGAGTCTCTTTATTCTAACAAACTCCCAGATGATCAAGATCCTACCAGGCTGTAGACTAGTACTGCCCTAAGGTGGACCTTCTTGAATGTCTTGTCTCTCTTGGCTATATTGCCCCATCTTATGGCAATTCATCGATTTTGGAGGACGGAGGTCAAAGGGGTTTATCTTTGGATGAACTTTAAAGTAGCCTCGTCCAAGGAGCACAGTGAATCTTAGAAATTTATGTGGAATATGTATTGTACTTTCAACGTGTATCTGAGTGTATTTTACTATAAAAATATCCATTCCCCCTTTTCCATTCTGTGTTTCCTATATAATATCCTCTATATGCTCCTGTTTATCCTGTGACTTGGGTGCCTTTACAGAAACTTCCTGTCTTATGTAAATGGTTCTTAATCACATTAATGATATGTATATTTTATTTTTCTGAACTATCTCATTAGACTAAAGAAGTTTCTGTTTCTTTTCAAACAATAAATTCAGCCTGGTACTATCAAGTTTTTAAAAAAATATTTTAAATTTGAAGGACAGTAGTTTGAAAATATTCATATGGTGACATACGGTTTATTGCATAGTCTATTTCAAATTCAAACTAATCATGGTTAACTTGTGAAAGAAATTCAAATATTACTAACTTAAGGATTTATGCATATTATGGTGGAATCACATATACAATTATGTACTAGTTATGTGGGATATTATATATTTCCTGTTTCATACTGTAATTCTACCCAAATGTGTTTTTAATGACTCTGGCTTTGTTCCCAGAGGTCTGTGATTTCTTTTTGAGTTGGTCAACCCTCTGTCATTTACTTGTATTTATAAAATTATCATTATATCTGCATTCATAAGTTATTTAATAAAACTTAATTGAATTTAGGATAAAGTAGAGGTAGAATATATATTATACACACATTATGTAAACTCTGCACTTAGCATATCTTAAGCCATCCTAAGTGGATAAGGAAAAATTGGGCTCCTAGCCAATGTGATATTTAGCTAAATCTTAAAATTTTGTGGGTTACTGCAGGTATATTTTAGGTTAATTTCAAATATACTCTCTGTCTGCCAAAGTGAAAGAGATGAAATGTAATAAGCTGTCTCTTTCCCCAAAACCTTACCATGGTAACTTTAGCTTAATAAAACCCATATGCAAAATGCAGGCAAACATTTACAGAATTCACTAATTATGGATGGAAACAAGATGCTAAGAGTATGTGAAACCCAAGGGGACCCCAAAGTAGACCAGCTTGGTAATTCAAGTGACAGAAAAGAAATAGACATCAAACAGCATTTCCACTTCAGGGTGCACCAGAGAAAGAAAAAGGGAGAGGGATTTCTTTACACAGCATTCCAAAGGAGAGGGGAAAAAGAAAACTGTTTCTCGAGAGAAGGCCATTATTTAATCAGTAATGAACACCTTAGAAAAACTGATTGTTCGCATCTGGGTTAGGAAAAACACAATGTTCTGCTCATAGCAGGTGCAGCACACTTGTATTGATTTCCTCTTTTTAAGACTATTTCTTTATATAATTAAACACAGTAAACTAAAACTGCAAAATTTTAGGAATGTATTTAGCATACTAATATATCAAATGTAAAAATCCTTAATTGTCCTTGTGGAAAATGTATAATATGGTAAAGACTGGGAAACATTAAAACACACACACACACACAAACACACACACACACACAAGTTGAAAGAAAAAAAATCACTCACAGCTGTAAACAGAAAGGCTCTATCACTGGGATATCAAGTGACCTTTCCTTAGATTCTGTCAGGTGCATTATTGTCTGCTTGAGTCCGTCTGATCACAGTGTGTAGGGAACTGAGTCTATCTTATGATGGCATGTCTCCCTTGCGCTTTTTGCATGAGTTACATGTACTAGATAGTTGTGAAAAGATTGTTGAAATGAATTCTACTTCAGTCAGGGTAGTTTCACTCAGATAGTTTATTATTGTTATTTAATTATATTGGACCCAACAACCTGTAGCTCAGATAATTCCTGAAAAAATATTTTGATCTGGTTTATTGGTTTGGAAAAGGTCTGAGCTTTATATTCCTTAAAATTTTATTAGATGCTTTACTTCTGTCATGAGATAGGCTGGCAAATGATGATTGGTATGTCTGGTAAGGTTTTAGAAATCCCAGTCAAATGAAACAATAAGTAAGGAGAGGTTTATGAAGGTCTAGAATAGAGTGTCATTATTGTTATGGTTTGAATATGTCCTCTCCAAAACCCAGGTGTTGCCAAAGTGGTAGTATTAAAAGGTGATTAAAATCACCTTTAAGAGGTGATTAGGTCATGAGGGCTCCTCCCCACGTGAATGGCATTAAGGCCCTTGTAGAAGACGCTGCTTGCACCTTCCACCACGTGAAAGCGCAGTATTCCTCCCCTCTGAGCGTGCAGCAACAGGCACTGTCTTGGAAGTAGAGGGCAACCCTCATCAGACAACCAAACTTGTCCAGTGCCTTGATCTTGGATTTCCCAGTCTCCAGGTATCTTTACTGCATTATCTACTTTCATAATGATTGGATGAAATGAACTATTATATCCATTTTATAAAGAAGGAAACTAAAAAGCTTGGTGAAATTTACCTATCCAGGGTCACAAAAACTAGTAAACATCAGTTAGGTGTTGAACTCCACACTATCTCACTCTTTGGCTATTCTTTGACCACCAACACATTGGTTTCTTTTCTTTCTTTCTTTCTTTTTTTTTTTTTTTTTGAGACAGAGTTGCCTGGGCTAGAGTGCTGTGGCATCAGCCTAGCTCACAGAAACCTCAAACTCCTGGGCTCAAGCAATCCTACTGCCTCAGCCTTCCTAGTAGCTGGGACTACAGGCATGCGCCACCATGCCCGGGTAATTTTTTCTATATATATTTTTAGTTGTCTGGCTAATTTCTTTCTATTTTTTTAGTAGAGACGAGGTCTCGCTCTTGCTCAGGCTGGTCTCAAACTCCTGAGCTCAAATGATCCTCCTACCTCGGCCTCCCAGAGTGCCAGGATTACAGGCGTGTGCCACCATGTCCGGCCCACATTGGTTTCTTAAAGGTTATTGGAGTTCCTTTTGCAGCACAGGCATTTAATTAGGTGTCGGAATACAAATATAAATTACCCATGGCTGTTGCTTCTACTAGACTAGCTTTCTGTCTTGTAGGGGATGCAAATAATTGTAAATAGTCAGCAAATAATATTAAAATTCAGATGCTATAATATATGTGTGTCGATGTGCTAGGTAACACAGAAGAGGATTACCTGTTGGCTGAGATTGGCAAAGGAAGAATTCATAGAGCAGATGTACTCTTTCCCGAGTGGGGAATTGCATGCTGTTTTTGGGAAAAGAGGGAAAAGTTCGTAACAGATAGAGAAAATAACACGTATAAATCCACAGAGTTGTGAAAGAAATATTTTGGGAATTATATTTCTTTGTGCCTGGAGCCTGGGGAAAATAAATGTAAAATAATATTTGAAATAGAAACCAGTGTTTCCAAAGGGAAAAATATCTTAAGTTCTAATTTATTCACATTTTAACTTTTAGTTTTGATGGAATTGCAATTAGAGTATCAACAGGGTTGCTATTTAATACATTTAAAAAATATTCTGGTGTTCATCTAGGCCAGTATTCTTCAAAGCCTTTTAAAAGCATTTGGACTTTTTTTCTAAATAAATAATATTAGAAGATTTATGTTTACAATATATGACAGAATTTCCCTACGAAATGTATGGGTTACAGTCAGCAACAGTAAATTATATAAAATTTATTTATATATATGTTGCTAATATTTGTTTTATTTTTCTGTGGACGAGATAATTTTTCTTTGTGAATTCTCAATTGCTTTTTACAAGTCCACGAAATATATATGAAATATATAGTAATTTTTCTTTTTTTTAAATTGCGGAATATTATGGGGATACAAATGTTTTGGTTACATGAATTGCTTTTGTACAGTTTGAGTCAAAATTATAAGTGTGTCCATCACCCATATGGTGTGCCTTGTACTCATTTTACCAATCCCTCCCTTCTTCTGCCCTCCCACCTGCTTGATTTCTGTTGAATTTTACTACTGGATATGCACATGAGTGTTGATCTGTAAGTTTCAATTTAGTAGTGAGTACGTATGGTTTTTGTTCTTCCATTCTTGTGATACTTCGTACTTAAAAGGATGGTCTCCAGTTCCATGTGGGTTGTTACAAAAGGTAATTAGTTCACCATTTTTTTTTTTATGGCTGAGTAATACTCCATGGTATACATATACCACATTTTATTTATCCACTCATGTATTGATGGGCACTTGGGTTGTTTCCACATCTTTGTGATTGTAAATTGTGCTACTATAAGCATTCAAGTGCAGACATCTTTTTTATAGAATGTCTTTTTTTCCTTTGGGTAAATACCCAGTAGTGGGATTACTGGATCAAATGGCAGTTCTACTTGTAGTTCTCTGAGGTATCTCCATGCTACTTTCCATAGAGGCTGTACTAGTTTTCAGTCCCACCAACATTGTATAAGTGTTCCTTTCTCTCTGAATTCATGCCAGAATCTGTTGTTTTGGGACTTTTTGATAAAAGCCATTCTCACTGGAGTTAGGTGGTAGCTCATTGTGGTTTGATTTGCATTTCCCTGATGATTAGAGGTGTTGAGCATTTTTTTAATACGCTTATTGATCATTAGTCTATCTCCTTTTGAAAGCTTCCGTTCATGTCTTTTGCCCACTTTTTAGTGAGATTATTTGACGTTTTCTTGCTGATTCCCTTGAGTTCTTTGTAGATTCTGGTTATTAGCACTTTATCAGATGTGTAGCATGTGAATATTTTCTTCCATTCTGTAGGTTTTCTATTCACTCTATTGATTGTCTCCTTGGCTGTGCAGAAGCTTTGTAATTTAATCAGGTCCCATTTATTTATTTTTGTTGTTGCTGTGATTGCCTGTCGGGTCTTCTTCATAAATTCTTTGCCTATGCAGATATTTATAAGAGTTTTTTCTAACCTCTTATTCTAGAATTCTTATAGTTTCATGCCTTAGGTTTAAAGTCTATTATCCACCGTGAATTAGTTTTTGTGAGTGGTGAGTGGTGCTGATCCTGTTTCAGTCTTGTATATGTGGCTATCCAATTTTCCCAGCACCATTTATTAATAGAGATTCTTTTCCCCAGTGTATGTTTTGTTCTTATTAACACCTGACTGAACAATTTATTTAATTCAAAAATTGTTTTTTAGTAATTTCTTTCTAGCTAATAATATTGTCTTCAAAGAATGCCATATTTAACTTTTCATTTCTAACAGTGGTATATTTTATTTCTCCTTCATGGTATATGGCATCAGCATGAACTTCTAAAATCACAGGTTTTTCTCCAAGTGGTTGAAAGGGTGATAGTGAGAGGACTTCTTCCTTTTTCTGCAACAAGAATGGTTAAAAATAAATTCCTACCATGGCCACACTGGTAGCATAAATGTGTGAACTGGGCAAACTGTAAGAAAATAGAAAATGGCAGAGCCAGAAATATAGAGATCATATTCTTTTAAGACACCATGCTAAACAAACCCATCTCCAAGTTTGATTCCAATAAAGGACTGCTGGAGCTGATCCAGTTGGGAAAGGTATAGTACTCCTGAATGGATTTCTAACTGTAACTTGAATAGTGTGAGAAATATCAGTATTTTGTAAGAGATGCTAAATATTGAATATCAGTGGATATTGACTGGAAAACAACATGGCCTATGGAAAGAACAGTGATTTTTGAATCTGAGTTAAATTATAGCTTGATCCCGTACTAGTGTTGTGATCTTGGACACATCACTTACCGTATTAGTTTTCTAGTTGCTGCCATAACACTTTGCTACAAATTTAATAGCTTAAAATTGCCAAATTTATGATCTTACAGTTCCATAGCTCAGAAGTCTGACATGGGTCTTACTGCTCTAAAATGAAGGTGTTGGCAGGATTTTGTTCCTCTTTAGAGTCTCTAGGATTGAATCTGTTTCCTTACCCTTTCCAGCTTCAAGAGACCACCTGCCCATCTTCCTTAGCTCATGGCCCCTTCTGTGTTCAAAACCAGCAAGAGCAGGTTAAGCCCTTTGCACATTGCAGCCCTCTGTCTTCTTCTGTAGTTACACGCATCTGATGCTCATCTCCCTCTTCTACTTTTAAAGAGTTTTATGATTACATTGGGCCCACTTGGGTTATCCAGGGTTATTGACCCATTTCAAGGTCAACTGATTAGCAACTTTAATTCTTCTTTGCCATGTAACAGCATTCCTAGGTTTTGGGGATTAGTATGTAGACATTTTCAGGGAGCCATTATTCTGCCCGCTATTCTTTTATTTTCAGTTTCCGTATTTGTAAAATGAGACTGTTGTAAAGAGTAACAGCAAAAAAAAGGTAAAGTATGTTAAATGCCTTGTGTAATGCTTCGTATACTGTAGGAATTAGATAAGTGGTATCCGCTGTTATTTCTTGCATTGCTTTTTCTATTACATCCTTACTTTTTGCCTTATAGTGCTCCCTATATTTCTAAGATCAGTGTTCAGAGATTTTCTCTGCTGATTAGGAGTTTCAGTGTGTTGCTTTCACACTACTAATAAGCATACAGGGCATAAGCTTAAATAAGTTGGAAATTTTGAAAGCTTAAAAAAATTAAATTGCTTATATGTAGAATCCTTTAAAGTATCCTCCAATTCTCTATCCTGGAGTCTAATTCTCCTGTTCCCTCACCTCTACACCAGGGTTTTCCAAGATTGAGCAGCCATCAGATTACTTGGAGGGCTCGGTAAACTTAAATTTCTGAGACCCATACCTAGAGTTTCTGACTCAGTAAGACTGGGAAGGACCCGGCAATTTGCATTTCTGACAAGTTCCCAGTGGCTATTGATGCCTTTGGTCTGCGACCACAGTTTGAGAACTTTGAGAACTGATGCTGTAGAAATACCTGTGAAGGAAATAGGGTTGATTTGGCTTTCTTCCTGCATGCAGCTATCTTTGTCTTTTTTTTCTTTTGGTTGCTAACTATCTCCTCAAATACTGGAAAGATCTGCATAGTGGTAGAGTGTATCAATTTTAAATGGAAATTCATAAGAATTTTTCTTTATCCCAGAACGCAAATCTGCCTCCCAAAGTACTGTTATTTGAAGTGAAGTAAATTGTGGCCATAGAGTAGATATCAGAATCTGTGCCTTTCCAGCCAAGGAAGAATGTCTGACTAGGATTCCTGTGGCAGTTTCGGTTACTTCCTATCTTTTTTCAGTCAGTTTAGCAGGCTATTTTTCAATTGTCAAAATCGTAAAATGGAATGGTTTTCCATCTGATTGTATTACTGCTTCACAAATCAAGTGTCTTTTAA
Organism: Propithecus coquereli; assembly: GCF_000956105.1. Lineage (NCBI taxonomy): Eukaryota > Metazoa > Chordata > Mammalia > Primates > Indriidae > Propithecus > Propithecus coquereli. The sequence continues at coordinate 4,092,337 of NW_012152840.1, read as the reverse complement.
TAATACTGTCTCAAAGTTACTAAATATAGTGCCATTATTTTGCAACATGACGTTTATGCAGTACAAAGATACTTCATTGTTATATAAGGCATGAAAAATAAAGTGTTAAATTAATAATGTTGTTTGACACATCCTTGAAATTGTCCTTGAATTATAGTACTATAAAGTACCTAACAACCTGTATCATGTTTAAACTCAGATTGCTTTGATATAGGAACCTAGAATAAGTTTCTGAAACTTATTTAATCTCCGTAAAGTATATTAAGGTGGCAAAGGTCAAATTTTCTGTATTTTTCTACGTGGTAAGAGGCTGAGACTTTAAAGGGGAGAAAATAGAGCTCAGAGAGGTTTCACTAGAACTTTCAAGTACGTTATTAAATGAGTATAATCCTACAGGATCAATTGCTCTTTTTTAAAAACCATCATTTTTTAAAGAAGTTTAATGACATTGCATTGATTGAACAATAATAGAGAATGAAATACATTGTTATAGTAATTCGATCTTTACTCATTTAAACTGTATAAGTCAGATATTCTATTTCAATACTTTTGAACTCCGACTGGACTTAGATTTTATAAATTTGATTTGTGTTTTACTTCCTAGAAGAGTATCATATATAATGAATTGTATTTGGTGTAATGTTAATATTAATTGAAATATCTTAGACAATATAATTGGACATTTCTGTACCCAGAATACACACTGCTCTTGGAACTTTGCTGTGAACAAGAATTTTGAGTCCATTCCATGGCTTTGTAAATGTTAGGAGGCCTAAGAATTACCTGGCAC
>NW_012152840.1:4090953-4091497 GCF_000956105.1 Propithecus coquereli | reverse complement strand
ATAATTGTAAATAGTCAGCAAATAATATTAAAATTCAGATGCTATAATATATGTGTGTCGATGTGCTAGGTAACACAGAAGAGGATTACCTGTTGCCTGAGATTGGCAAAGGAAGAATTCATAGAGCAGATGTACTCTTTCCCGAATGGGGAATTGCATGCTGTTTTTGGGAAAAGAGGGAAAAGTTCGTAACAGATAGAGAAAATAACACGTATAAATCCACAGAGTTGTGAAAGAAATATTTTGGGAATTATATTTCTTTGTGCCTGGAGCCTGGGGAAAATAAATGTAAAATAATATTTGAAATAGAAACCAGTGTTTCCAAAGGGAAAAATATCTTAAGTTCTAATTTATTCACATTTTAACTTTTAGTTTTGATGGAATTGCAATTAGAGTATCAACAGGGTTGCTATTTAATACATTTAAAAAATATTCTGGTGTTCATCTAGGCCAGTATTCTTCAAAGCCTTTTAAAAGCATTTGGACTTTTTTTCTAAATAAATAATATTAGAAGATTTATGTTTACAATATATGACAGAATTTC
>NW_012152840.1:4025346-4084793 GCF_000956105.1 Propithecus coquereli | reverse complement strand
TTGCTCTTTTTTAAAAACCATCATTTTTTAAAGAAGTTTAATGACATTGCATTGATTGAACAATAATAGAGAATCAAATACATTGTTCTAGTAATTTGATCTTTACTCATTTAAACTATATCAGTCAGATATTCTATTTCAATACTTTTGAACTCCGACTGGACTTAGATTTTATAAATTTGATTTGTGTCTTACTTCCTAGAAGAGTATCATATATAATGAATTGTATTTGATGTAATGTTAATATTAATTGAAATATCTTAGACAATATAATTGGACATTTCTGTACCCAGAATACACACTGCTCTTGGAACTTTGCTGTGAACAAGAATTTTGAGTCCATTCCATGGCTTTGTAAATGTTAGGAGGCCTAAGAATTACCTGGCACGCTTTTCAAAAATGTAGGTTCAAGAACCCTATCATTCAGAAATGATGACTCATTAAATCTTTAATAGAACCTAGAAATGTTCATTTGTAGCATATATTTTAGATGGTTCTGATGCAAGTGATTCTCAGACCTTACTCTGAGAAGGACAGGTCTAGGTTCTAGCCATGGTGGCCATAGATTGGGTGGGAGTGGAGATGGATTACTGAAGATGGGATTCAGATGGAAAATGGACGAAAGCTAACATATCGATGAGAAAGAAGCAAAATAAGGAGTCTGAGGACGTTATTATACCAGAGAATTTTATACTTTTAAATTTTCAAGCACTAAAGTGGCTTCTGTTAATTCTTAAGGAACTCTCAAGTTTTCAAAGCCACGTCAACTAAATTATATGTTTAATATTAACTGGCTGTAAAGTATGTGGTAGTGGGGGGTACTTCAGGATTATGAGGAAGAATAAAAGTTCTTAACCTCAAAATACTTGTAATTTAACATAGTGGGTTTTAAATGTTTTGGTTTCATTATCTTTATTTGAGGGCTATCTTACTTGGAACTCTAAGGTCAAAAGCAGAACCAAAAACAACATAAAAAATTTGGTTAGATTTGTCACAGGGGCTGGGTCCCATGTCCTTTTATCCCCCATTCCATGTATTCCACACTTTTCTAAATTAGAGAGTTCTTAAAGCATCACCATGGAAATTCTAGGATTCTTCAGAACACAGATTGAATAATTTTAGAAAATTCTCACTACATAATTGAACATGCAGATAGAAATCTTTTTTCACATGAAATGGGGAAACAATCTAGATTAACTTTTGTATTATCACATCCAAAGCATATAGTTATAGGCTTCAAAAAATTTCGTCAACGGACTAATATAAAATTTAGTATTTAATGTGCTAAAAGGCATATGTGTATGCCAAGAAATGAATCTTGAATAACATCCATATCTATGAAAGAAATAAAAAGAACCTCCAAATCGAAAACAGTCATTGAATATACCAAAAATAAAACCTTTCAGTTTTGTGGGCACCAGGGTAGTCAAGTGTCAAGAAGCAAGCTCTCACGGGGCCAGAAATCAGAAGAATGATCTTTTTGTTTAGTAAATAGACAATCTGCTTCAATAAGAAAGGCTACAGTAGAGTTTTGGGTGCAGAAGCCATATCGGTGTGTTGGTAAGTCAGTTGCAGATGGTACAATACAGAAAGTAGGTAGAGAGTAGGAATTTGGATAAGAGGAATGTTTGGATAGAAGCCATGGGGTAATCATGATCAGATGAAGGCTTTTACAAATGAAAGAAACTACTTGAGTATATTTATAAAAGGCTAATGGAAAGGAGCAAATAGAAAGGAGATGTTAAAGATGCAAAAGGAATTGATGGATTGAATGAGATCCAGTAAAGCAACTAGTCAAAGCCATAGAGTTGACCATGAACAAGTAAGTTCAGCTCATCTTCCGGGAATGATTGAAAGGAAATAACAATAGTGAGAATGTACAGAACATTGTAGCGTGGTGACAAGAAGTTCAGGGCAATGGCGTCTGATTTGTTTTTCTCAATAAAGTTTGAGACAGGATGATTTACTGTGGCTTGTGAGGTTGAAGAACAGGAGATGCAAAGAATCATGGTTATAGGTAAGAGGAATTTAGATTATCAACTTTATGGTTGAAGGTAGATAAAAGTTTGGAAGTCCCTCTTGGCTGAAAAAGCAGAAAGTAAAAGGAGATTTTAGATTATCAAGCTTGAGAGAAACTCTGCTTTTGCTCATGAAGGCTTAACTGCTACAGGAGTTGTCCTTTTGAGCAGGAGTTTTCAGATATTAGACATCAGGCAGCACATTACTGCAATTCCTGATAGAAGGGAAACAAAGGAGGTGATCCCGAAGGTTTTTTCCCAGTTAACAACTTGGAGGTAGTATCCAGGCCTGGCAGAGGGAGAGGAACTTAAAGAGAATCTAGCACTTTCACTTGAGGGGAGGAGACCAAGGTCAGAGTTGGGGAGGCTGATGCAGTGACAATGTGTGAGGCAGAGAACTGGAGAGAAAGAAGATGCACAGAAAGAGCTCCAGAGATATGCAGAGGTGTCCTTTCAAGTTGGCACGTATATTAGGTTAAATTCTAAGAGGCAGGATGAAGAACCACTGGGAACGGGTAGGTTAAATAATTCTCAAAATTCACCCACATTTGGGCCTGGATGGCATTGGCATTCCCCCCAGCTGGGGTAAAGAGCCTTCCTTCATAATACACAGATTATTGAGTAGATCAGAATGTTATTGCCTTAGTAGTGGGACTAAATTGACTTTACTCTAAAGGCTGTTCTGGACACACTATAACAGAGCTTAAAATTAACCCTTGAGAGGATCATGTTAAACATTAACAGTGTGCCAAAAAAAAAAGTTGGGACATTTTTTGGAGGAATAAAACAAAATCCAGCACTAAATAATGTAAATTCCACAATGTTTAGCATCCAACAAAAAATTACCTTGTATGCAAAGAAGCAAAATAATATGAACTATAACCAGTATGGGAAGCAATAATTAATGGAAACATACTTGGGAAAGACGGAGATGACGGAATTAGCAAAGATGTTAAACAGCTATTGTAAATATGTGCCATGTGCTCAAGAGACAGAAAAATATGAGCATAATAAGGAGAGAAAGGGAAGATACAAAAAGGAACCAAATGGAACTTCTAGGGATAGTTCCTGTTATGAAGTCATTGCAGTAGACATTATTGAAAATGAAACAAAGAATGTGAAAAAAATGAACAGGGTCCCAGGGAGCTGTGGGTCAGTTTCAATTAGTCTAACTAACATGTGTAATTTGGGTTTCAAAAGAGAAGGAAAACAGAAAAATATTTGGAAAAATAATTTCCAAATATTTCTAACTTTGATGATAACTATAAACACTACAGATCCAAGAGCACAATGAATACTAAACAGAATAAATGTAAAGAAAACGACAAATTGGCACCTCATTATAAAGTGGCTGAATACCAGTATAAAAGCTAAAATTTTAAAAGCAGTCAGAGAAAAGACATAGTTACCCCTCCCTGCTGTGGAGAGGGAAGGTGTGTATACTAGAGGCTGGACAGGAGGCCATTTTTCACGCTGGGATGGGTGAGACAGCAACTTTCGGAGTTGGGTGACTCTGGGTCCCACACAGAGGGGAATTTAACAATGGCAGGGATCTTCAAGAGGGCATGAGGGGCCGGGTGCGGTGGCTCACGCCTGTAATCCTAGCACTCTGGGAGGCCGAGGCAGGCGGATTGTTTGAGCTCAGGACTTCGAGACCAGCCTGAGCAAGAGCGAGACCCCGTCTCTACTAAAAATAGAAAGAAATTAATCGAACAACTAAAAATATATAGAAAAAATTAGCTGGACATGGTGACGCATGCCTGTAGTCCCAGCTACTCGGGAGGCTGAGGCAGAAGGATTGCTTGAGCCCAGGAATTTGAAGTTGCTGTGAGCTAGGCTGATGCCACGGCACTCTAGCCGGGGCAAAAGAGTGAGACTCTGTCTCAAAAAAAAAAAAAGAGGGCATGAGGGTTAGGGTTTTTTGGGGGGCTTAGTGGGTGACAGAAGTCATGACATTGAATAGAAAACTATGTAAGTGGGATTTTCTGATGCCAAGGATTGCCAGGATTATAATGAATGGCCTCAATTTTTCTACCTTTGGGCTTATGATTTTGATGTGAGAACTGGCTGAGATTCTCGGATAGTGACTGACCAGTGTGGCCTTAGAACATTGATGTGGTTTGCTACAAGGTTTGCACAGGGATGGCAAAAATCAGTTTTTTAGCTGTTCTTGTGAAATTTTAATACTGTGTATGAATAGAGAGCAGTGTTATGTAACCTAAGAAAGAATAAAGTCTACATTTGTTTAATTGAACTTTATATTCTCCATTGCACAGCACAATCCCTGGTCCAATGTGAGATATTCAGTGGACTTTTCCATATTCTTCTAATTGTTGGCAATTCTTTAATGCCAGAAACAAATTAAGATTTTTTTTTAAAAAAACTGCAACAAACCCCACACACTCTCAATCAAGCATAGTAAAAATGGCTTGAAGTTTTGTTAAATAATTATATAGTAGAGCCTTACAGAAATACTATTTGCAGTCTAGCTTTAAAGGAAAGATGATGCTTCTGACCTACTTTGTATGCATTATGAAAAATAATTATAAAACTTTATGTACTTTATAAAATATTCTGTAAATGCATCTTTTCTATAAATATCATGCAGATTTTTAAAAGTAGGTCATTGTGTTTTGTCCTTCCTCTGGTGAAATCAAGAATAACCTTTGGAAGTTTTGTTGAAAAGTAGAAATATTCATTCTTTCATTGGACACCTTTCACTGAATGAACATTTGAAGTAGGGTACCATGTGAGACCAAGTTATGGAAGACACTTCTCAGAACACACACACATGGGTCAGTATCTGTAGTCAATCAGTGTATGAAAGGTATCATTTGATGAATCCAGGGTATGTTCCTTGATTGTGAAGGTAGGCAAGGTGGAGGTGTGCTAAGTGTGGAGGTGGGAATCTAATCAACACGATGTGTGTGGGAAAGATGACAAGGATGAGGAGGCATTTGAGTTGTTAGAGTTTACTCTGGTGACGTTGGGAGAGAGATCGTAGGCATAGCAATTGGCACTTAAAAACGTGCTTTGGGAATTGAGAGGTGAGCATTTTCAGTAAATGACGGAAGTCCAAATTAAGTAAAAGTTAGGATTTGTTTTGAAACAGAAATTGAGAACATAAAAGGCTGAATGGAGTTAGACTTTGAAGAGCTGTGAATGCCAGGCTAATAAGTTTGAGCTGTGTCAGTTAAAAAAAAAAAATAGAGAACCACCTTGAAGGTTTACCTGTAATGATTATCAGAGCCTTGCTTTAGGGGAATTTAATTTTTTGCTATATGAAGGCCACATGGAGTCAGGCCAGCTTCTTAGTAGGTCATTGTAGTACTCTGGGTATAATGCAATTATGGCCTAAAAGTGAACTGCAATGCAGAAGAAAAGTCAAGGATGGATACCAGAAATATTGTTAGGAATGCCGATACTATACTATAAAGTGAGTGGATTGTTGGGCAAATTGCTTCTTTGTGGTTTCCTTCAAGGGTAGTTTAATTATTTGTCACTATTAAACCTATTTTCTTAGTAAGTGCTATTGATTTTAATTTTAGTGTAAAATGTGTATTGCTTCTATCTATACTGTTTTTTTAGTATATATTCCTGTATCTGAAAACGATAGTTTAGGAATGGTTACATTTGATATATTAGAACATTGAAAGTCATTTAATTTACCACGCATTGTTTAGGAATTGACAGTAGTAATGATTTGCATATAAAAGTACACGCTGGTTAGAAAGTACCCCCCACTCACCAAGCATTATCACTTTTGAGATATGAGAAGGAAAAACTATGTTATATATGGCTTCGTAACTGTGGAACTCTTCTCAAAAATAAAAATGTACTAATTGTATTTTTAGTTCTCCTAAATAACTTTCACTCCTTGGTTAGTGTATATTTGTGAGTCCTGTTTGTTGACTAGACTGGGCTGTATTTCTGTGCTTCTCCCTTTTGTTTCTGTGTCACCTTGTCATTTTCTAAATTGATTGGGGCACCCCTGGAGGAAATGGTCTGTGAAGGACGTGTGCGCACTGAGGGCTCTGCAGCCAGGCCAGGTATGGAGTGAGCCATGGGGGTGAGCACAAATCAAAGACAAGCTGGGTTCTGCTGTCCTCACTTTGCAGGGAAATCAGGACATTTGGCTGGAGGGAAGCCTGGCCTATTTTAACCCTTTGTGCCGAGGTGGTTTGTTGCAGTGCTCCTGTAGGAAAACATCACCCTTTGTTGTATTTGCAGGACCGATATATTTTTATTTCTGATATTTAGTCTGCCCTCTCATCTCCTTTAGTGGCTATCTCATTCATTTTGGTCCCAACTATCATTCCTTTTTTTTTTTTTTTTTATTAACTCTCATAGCTACATTATGCCCTTTTTTCCCCTTTATCTCACAAGTTCCGATGTAGTAAACGCATGATGTTTGTGAACTCTTTGCAAAAGAGCTCACAGTGCTTTCTAGAGGTATCTGCTAATTAATCTTTACAGAATCCGTAAGAGGTAGACTGGGGTGGATGGGGTATTCGGCACACAATTTGCTAGACCATGCAGTCTCTCTCATATGATAGAGGATTATTATGTTAAATGTTTATACACCAAGTACATAAATTTGTAGAGATTGATGGAAACTGAATCCCTTGGCAGAAATATGAACGTGCCTGTAGCATAAAATTGCAATTGTAAAGCAAGTCTTATCAACTTCTGGTGTTTAAGGAATTATTCTATATCTGCACACTAAACCTTGTTTCCTTTATCTTGCCTCTTGGGGAGTGACAGGGAGCAGCGAGCTACTGAACTTCTGGGATTTCAGCAAATGACAAACTTGGATTCTTGATAACATTATTTGAAAATTACAACAAGCTCCTCTGGCAATTGTATGACTCGTATTCATGTGTATAATAGCTTCATTGGCATATAATTAGTATTTTTATGTTGATATATTGATAATATTTATAGAAAGCTAGTCAGATGTTTTATGCTTTTACAGAGTTTGATGTGGATCATCTGGATTACCCTTTCTACACAACAAAACCCTGAAGACTTTTCCCTTTAAGTTGGGAAGCCCCACTATGTTCAGTTGAAAGCAATTTATAGTCCTAAGGAGCCTTAGTGTTTTCCCCACTGTATCATATGGATTCACTGGGAAAATAAACCAGGGAGTAGAAAGGGAGGAAGAGAATCAGTTCTTTGCTGTCACTTCCTTTCTCTTTTTTTCTTGTGTATGCATGTTGCCTTTTTCTCCCCACCTTCCTTTTAATTTCTTTTAAACAAAATTAAATATGTGGGAAAATATGACTGTTCTTGGATTCCCATTTCATCTGAGCACACAAAGATAGCAGATTAATTCTGATGGAGTTCTTGGGAATTATAAGAAACTTGAGTTTCTGTGTAAGTATATGGTCACTGCTCTGCCTTGCTCTGCCTCCTATTAGGATTCCAATAGAGAGGGATATATAGCAGGTTTGGAATCAGTGGGATGGTAAGTGCAGAGATAGAGAGTCTTCATTAGTAGGCCCAGGGGCCCCAGGACAATGGGATGTTCTCTTATCACTGAGGTAGAATGCACCTTCCTGAGAAAGGCTTGTGGGAAATAAGATTCCAATATTATATAAGTCCTTGATTCTATACTACTCAAATGCCAGACATAGTGGAGTTCCTGAGGTTTTTCAGAGGGAGAGTGGGGTGATAAAAGTGAAATTAAGAGGAAGTTAATGTATCATCCGCTTAGCCTCAGAGGCTTCCTGTCTGGCTCCTGAGCTTTCTTCTTCAGCCTTTGCCCCTTTCTCATGCATTTGAAAGGAGTATTTGAGGGGAAAAATGGGAGTGTGTGGATAATTATATCCTTTATAAAATATGTTTAAGATATGGATCATTTTTGAATAAACAAAAAACTAAAGATCGTTTCCTTTACCATTAGAGCCAAAAACACCTCCTGCCTCTTTGCTTTACTTGGAGAAGCCCACATCTGGGCTTGCTCTGTTCTCAGCTCCCCCCTTGGCCTGGGACTGCCCTGTGACCCCTGACCACCAGCGCAGCAGGGTTCAGCAGAGTGGATCATGTTAGCGAGGTCAGCTGGATGTCAAATGTCTTTCTATATTGATGTAGAGAAATAATTGCTGCTTTGTGCTGTGATGTGGCCCACTGTTTGCACATACAGATTTCTTTTTCCTCCTATAATCCTCTTAAAGGGACAAAATATGAAATCACTGTCACCTGGATTTTTCCCCCCAAAAGTTTGATTTGATTAATTAACTAATTATTCAAGTGATATGGTATAAAGAATATGGAAACAGATTTTAAAATTATTCTAAGTCTCTAACATTTAACATAACTACAATTATTAATAATAGCATTATTCAGATTTTTCTAAAAATGTGTTTCACGTAGTGCATGTACACTGTGATATCCTGTTTAAAAATTTAACGGGTTTAAGAAAGTTTTCCCATCTGCTTTTGATGTTGTTTTTGTGACCATGATTTTCAAAGACTGTAAAACATGCTTAAGAAACTATTGTAGTTGACTTGATTATTCTCCTATTAATTCCATGCTTTTTCTCTTAAATTTTACATATCTTTTTAAAACATATATTATTTGCAAAGGCTATAATTCTCCAAAGATGGCTTTTGTACTCAGCAAAGATGGCTATGAGCTATTTCGTTTAGTTGCTTTCTGAAAGTATTGATAGGATATTCTCAAGGAGGAGAAGTATAGTGATAATTTTCAGGCTACTGAGATCTTATATAAAGTGTTTTAAAATTTATTCACTGACATGGAGAAGCTGCTTGATGCTCATTATTGTGTTAAGTGCCAGGCCCCCAGGGATGATATGCAGAGCCCCTGTCCCTGCTGGTCCAGAGGAGACACTAGCGCTGAAAAGCTGGTTACCAAGAAACTTGCCAAGTATGTCATGGAGTTTTGAATGGAGAGCTAAAAGAAGAGGTATTAAAAAGAAATACAGTAGTTTAACTCAAGCTGTGTTTTCAGACTGAAGAGACAGAGATGAGGTTAATTTTTTTAAACCTCTATTTGTCCTACATGCATGAATTTTAAAAAAAATTATTGGTACTAATAAGGGAAAACATCAAAAGCTTTTAACACACATGTGCATGCTCAATGGGTCTATTCTAGTAAGTCAGTAATTAACAGAGCCTTTACTGCCTCATGATGGGCTTTTCTAGGCTGCTGGTAACTATTATTTACAAAGATGCTGTCAGTGAGATGCTGGGAAATGGCTTAGGATGGAATGTGAGGGCTTGTTAATAATAAAGGCGTTAGCGGTGATCATGAATACTTTACTCACCACACCAAAATTTGGGGAGAAAACATGTAGCAGAAATCCTGTAGCTATTCTTGTCAAACTTAAAATAATATTTTAATGGTCACTTGGGGATGCATTTTTGCATTCCCCTTTATCCTAACTCTATGAAATAATGTTTCAAAAGACACTTAGTGAGAATACTTTCTTCCAGTGGCTTCAATTTAAACAAAGGAAAAAAACAGCTCTTTGGTTTACCCCTGGAGTATATATCTACTTGGCTTCCAACTGCATTGATCGCTATTGAAGTGGCTGTTGCCATAACAGATTTACCTGATGAGCAATTCTGTAGTCTGCTAACAAAAGCCATTCATTGGGAAATGAGTCCATTTACTTTGTATTTTTAATTAAAGGTGTCTAATGCTGGAGTGCCTGTTTTTCCATTTTCTCAAACATCACAAATCAATATTTTTTTAATTTTTCTTAATCTAGGGGCTGATTTATATTATTTTTTTGTTGCGGTTAATTGGAATCAGGCTGTAACACATTCAAAGAACAGGCTTAAGCACTGAACAGTTTTTCCAGGTTGTCTTTATTAATTTTTTTTTTATTTTGCCCTCAGTAGGAATTTGGGAGACTTGTTTCCCCAGGGATCGGTGTGATTTCCAGCTCTGTTATATTCAGCTTACAAAGGCTCACAGTCTGAGCCATTTCTAGTCTAAATAAGTGCTTTGGCCATATCTCAGAGTGATTAATGACTGAGTGGGAAAGCAAAACACACAGCACTTTGTGGGCTGAAGACCAGATCAAACTGGTCCTGATTCTACTCCCACCCCTGGTCTCTTTGCTCAGGACCCTTTCCTAGGCTAATAAGTAATATTACTCCTCTCTTTTGATGTACCAATGAGTTGGAGTGGAAGGAGCACTGACCTGAGAAATCAGGAGGTTTGTGTTTGAACCGAGGTTGTATGTTGTCCGTAATACATTCTTCTTGTAGATGTATCTCATTATCACAGCCTGCTAGGAATTTTTTATTCCAATTTTTTCAGCCAGTGCATTAGATATTCTTTATAGTCTTATGTATGTTTGAGAAGTTATAGTCTCTTTCAAGCGTTTGATAATAAATAGACTAAGGCTAAAGAACAAGCCCTGTGGCCCTGTGCAGAATGGAGTTTTCCTGGTTGATAACAATGCATGAATCGAATCTTTTTCTAGCATAGAGGTTAATCTAGTCATGAAGTGACATTACTAGGTTATTATCCATCTCTTATTTCTGCCGCTTGCCCATAAGTGGAGATTCTGCCAAATGCTTTATTGAAATATGGACAAATTAAGACCTACATCATTTCCTGTACCTATTATTCTAGTACATCTAGCTTTTCTTTGGAAATTCTTGGAAATGTCAAGGGAATTTCACTGATAATTTGGAAACATTGGTTTGTAGGATTTTTTTTTTTAACTCAGTTTATTCTGTTTTAAAAATATTGGGACTGTATTTGTCCCCATAGTCTCATATCATGTCCATTTTTTTAATTATTTTCAGTATTAGCAAGTTGCATATTAGATCATTCAGCCATTCATTCAACAAATAGTTTTAAGTACCAGAGAGAGGCCAGGTACTTCTGCAAGTTTTCACCATACCTTAGGATATTATTTGTTTGAACTAGCAGACTGGAATTAATTCAAGGCAGCTATTAATTCAAGCCTAAGCCATTGGCTGAGGCTGATTCATAAATCATGCTAGAATGTTTGTTTTTCAAACCACACAGAAATTACTGTGTGTCCTTTCCCCAACCTTTACTTCGTCGGTCAGGAGTCAGTTAAGGGTTAGTCTGCCCAAGCTCAACATAGACTCCCCACCCCAGTTATTGATCTCCTTTCAGAATCTGTCTCTATATTACTATTTCTAGAGTCAGGGTGAGCAGGAATATTGTTTTGAGAGCACAGGTCACGTATTTCATTAGGGTAACATATGATTGTGTTCTGACCTGTTTTCTCTTTAACTTGATTCTCAATGTTTTGACAGAGCTCTTGCATGCCTGTTCCATAATAGACGACAAAAGATAATCATGTTCTTATGTGACAGTTCCATAGTTTATCTCAGTCTAAAAGTGGCATAAATTGACAACTGCTTGTACAACTAACGTGTTACTATCTTTGGTCAAATATACTGTGACTGACTTGAAAGACTCAACAAATTACCTTGGTTTATACGTCACGGGTACTTTTTATAAAGCTTAGCTGCAAGTTAAACATTCAATGTGTGCCTTATTGAATTACTTTCTGTATGAACTTGAGTGGACAGCTGTTTTCTCGTTAGTGAAGCTTTTTTGCAGACTGACACTGTTGTGCCTGGCTATAAGGACTAGACTCTTCAGCCACCAGTTGACTCACTGTCTTTCAGTTAGAGAACATTTAGAAAAACTTTCCTAAGGAAATCTGTGTGCCTGTGGTGTTGCACTCTACAAATGGGGAATACTCTTCTGGACATGGTCAAGTCTTCTTAAGGATAGAATCCTCAATTGTCATAAGAGTATACAAATCTCATATACAAAGTTTCTTAAGACTTAAGGTTTGTTAGAACAAATGGGTCTGCATTTAAATGACATTGTTGAGTAGTTTCATGCCGTATGCCTTTTCAGGGAGCAGTCTGGAACTCATTGGTGCCCATAGCTTAGATAAACAATATTTCAAGGAGACTGTTTGAAAGATATGCAGTCCCTTCTTCCTCTTTTTCTTCATTATTTAAAATCTATCCCCAAATCAAACCAGATCTGCAGAAACTGGCACAAGGAACACATCAATTTACCTCCCAGTGGAATTGTTTTACTGAATCAAATTACACTGGGAGCTGCTTGCTGCATGTTTTGCTAGCAAGCTTACAGCCAATTTATGGCTCTCTAATAGGAAGTATGTAAATGTTTATGGTAAACATATTTGAGCTTTATTCCTGGTCCTGATTGATGTTTTTATTTTCATTTTTCTCTCTTCTTTCCCTCCAGTTTTACATTTGTGGAATTTTCTTGTGGTTATTATATCCTTTCAACTGCCTTAAGTTTTTTCTAGAATGGAGGCAGAATCTAAAAAAATATAAAACATCTGTAGCAGAATAGGATAATTACAAAAGAAATGAATTTGTTTCTTTTTGAACTGCTGTGGTATAAGACAATATTTCTGCTTTCTCAAATAAGATGTCCTGATAAATGCTATTAATAGACATAAATAAAGAAATTGTGTTTAAATTACTTACAGCTACTGTAAAACTTTACATTTTGGCCTCAAGCAGAATCTCATGCTTTTTGTTTATTGAATAATTTAATACATTGGCATTTGTAGTTAAGACATAGTATCTTATATTAACATGATTTTAATATTTAATTAATATTTAATTAAAATCTTAAGATGTGCATACTTAAAATTTTAACGTTTACATATATCATCACACTGAAAAAATTCTACAAAGTAAGCATGGTTTATATATATTGCGACCATTTTAGAGGTTTGGTTGGGTTTTGACTTTCCAAAAACAATGATTATATCATGTGAAAAAGAAAAATAAGATATTAAATTTTGAAAGAAACTTAAGAATTAGATATTCATAATTCAATAAGTATAAGTTACTTTTAGTTGTATGAAATATTAGTACTGAAAAAGACCTTAGAAATTATTTTGTCCGGCCTTCTGATTTTATGAGTGAAAACAATGCAAGTCTTGAAGAATTTTCCACTTATGTTACACAATTACTTATTGACAGAGTGGGATTTAAAATCATATCTCTTGGCAGCAGTCCACTTCTCTTTGTATTATGTCATGTCTCCTATTGCCATATCCATTCTAATTCCAGAACATTCAAATGGATATTAAAACCTCTACTCATTGGAACCACACTTGTCCCCTAACTTCAAATAGAGGTTAGTAGTCTAATCCTCCTTCCCAGTAACTACTCTTGACTTTTAACTGCTGGTTCAGTGTTTTCACCCTTTCAGTCTCTTGTTGTTGTAACCATTCTTTAAATTGTATCACCCTCACTTATCAATTGATTAGCTCTTTTCTCTTTATGGCCAGTAGACTCCTAGTGAAAGTCCTGCTATAGGCCTCTTGAACTCTTTCTTTACTCTTTCTAAGAAACATTATGGGTCTGCCTGTTGGTTATGAATAGATGAATAAACGAAAACAAACAGATAAATATACATTAACTGTCTCAGAGCTCTGAACACTCAGTTTTGCACTGTAAAAAGTAAACACATAGAAATAATACTTTTAGCATTAGGATTCAGAATCATTTGAGTTCAAATATTGGTTCTCTGTCATTTACTGTGAACTTGGTCAAGTGACATCTAGAAATGTTTTGGTCTAGAGTTCAATCTTGAAGTGATTATAACAGAAATTGTTGCATCTTAGACTATGTTTGAAGGAGTTTTAGAGATTCAGGTTCATAATCTGGGATCTGTAGATCAGTAGGTTGTCTGATTTTGAGCTTTGAAGGCTTGTAAACACAATTTTACATACTCTAGGGAGGAGAATATATAGTTTTCATAAAGTGGGTCTGGGACTTCACAAAGATTAAGTACCACTGCTTTCTGTAAACAGTTCATATTTTCCTTCACTTCATATTAAAAAAGTTCATGTATTTTTAATTTGTTTTAATGACTAATACTTATGTAAATAAACCCGAAAAACTGCATTATAGTTGATATTGGGGTTCTCGTTTTAGGAAATTGAATTGTTGCTATTGTAAAGAGTGCTATTGAAATGATAATACTTATTATTTCCCTGATAAACTACCGATTAAACCTCTCAGTTTGGTATTATTTAAGTACATTTGTTCCAGCTCTTCCAGATAAAATGAATAAACCGGTCAATTGTGCTAAGGACACAAACATTGGCCAGAGATCATGCATCAATAGTCTTGGAAGAGAACCAGAGATACTATAGTCACAGTTTGCCAAGTGTGACTAATGATTCCTTCAGAGTTGAGAACACTAGTGTGCTAGTGTTTTGTGAATGCTTTAAACTTTGATCGAGAAGGGGGGCTTCTGAGTTCAGGCCAGGGTGCCAGTAGAGATTTGCACCTGATCAGACCTTTCTTTTTTTGAGTAGTTAATAGCTGCTTCTGCCAGAATACCAGATCAAAGCATAGCAGGGGAGATTAGTACATTGGTTTTATCAAGCCATTTTCCAGCTACAGCTCTTATAAAGCTGATAACAGGGTGGGGGTGAATAAAATCATCTGCTTTCAACCTCCCTGTGGTGCTTTCATCTTGATTTGTTTAAGAACCAGGGAGGACCATGTCTACAGTGGACACCTGGTCGATCCCCTCTCTGTCCCTGTCAGAGTTTAAAGCACTTAACTAGTAATCACTGTTCCGACACCGGGGTAGTCAGGTACCATGTTTCCTTTGCTTTTGACTTGGCAACCGCTGTGCCTCCTTTGGTACCTGGTCCTCTGCCAGCCATCTCAGTTACCTTGGATTGACTACACAAGACTTGTTTGAGGTTTGTATTTCTTTCACTATTATCAAGGGTAAGGGTTGCAGCTTCTATTCTCTCCCTCCATACACTACAGAACACATGCAGCCTTTTGTCTCGTTTATTTTTTTATTCCTTCATGGCTGCTCATGATGTTAAGGACCTGAATAATACAAATCTTCCGTGCCAAAAGTTGACAACTGAAGTCAGAGTCATAGCTTTTTAAGATGAAGAAAAAAAGACCTTAGCTATCCAGTCCTGCCCTCTCCTTTTATGTAGCATATGTGCAGCTAAAAAACAAAGCAAGGAGGTAGAATCTTTATCTCCTGATGCCTGGCTGGTATGCTGATTTCTCCATGACAAGGTGCTACTTTTAAACAGAATGATTTCTGAGATGGTTTTGGATGAGAAATAAATTGAAATTTTTCTGAATAGCAGTTTGAAAAAATGTATACTATATTAAAAATCTCCAAAAACCCATTCTGAAAGTTAAGACTACAGGATGCTGCATGTTATACATTCTCTAAAGACACATGTATAAGTGATGTTTCAGAGATTTCTGGCATCTCTATTATATATGGAAAATGTCCAGAATTGAATATGGTGAAATTACATTTGTCTTATGGAATATGATTAGTTTGTAATACATTGACTGTCCGCTTATAATCAATGTGCGCTAATTATGTATGGTCACCATATGTAGCTTTGTAAGGTTGGGGGTGATGTGTAATAGAATGTAAAATACCTTGATCTTTGAACCAATAGAATTCAGTTAAATTCCTATTTCTGTCTCCAATATAAGGAAGCATTTGGAATCTGATTTAAGTTATATGTGTCACTTTTCTCATCTGAAAAAAAATATGTTGCATTTTTAGATACTTTCTAAGGTTTTCTCAGTATGAAAATGCTAGTAGAGGACTTAGAACATAATTTTACTATTTAAAATGATTATATTTGTGATGATTATGTGCATTTTTCTTTTGTTTTAATTATACATGGTTGACATTGTCATCATTTATTGATGTCAACAACTCTATGCAAATTCAAACATCATTCCTATGAAAAAGCATAATCCCCTTTATAGTGTCTGTTTTAGGATGTGGTTTCCAGGAAACTATCATGGCCCAAAAGCAAGGACTGCCTAGTATGGGCTAAGGATAATCGACTAGCAGGTGCAATCAGCAGAAGGGAAAGTTAATTTAATTGGTTTAAAGACTTTCTTGCAGCCACAGAAAATGCTAAATTGATTTTGTTTTACTTCATAGGAAAATCTGCAGGACATTGTATAAGGGGAGTTGCTTTTGGAGAATATATTACCTTCTATGGACGATAGATACTATTGATTTTAGGAAACTTGAAAATAACTGTCCCAGATTCAACAGACTGCCCTTTTGATATGTCAGTTCTTATCCCTAGACCTTATATGGATAGTAGAAGAATTAATCGTAAATAAACAAAAAATTTTTGCCTACATGTAGCTGGCTGTTTTATGCTTTTAGCTATCAATAGTTTAGCAATGAACTGTTTCAATCTACTCGTACACTGCAACCGTGTAACAATTTCTATGTTTCTGTCAATGACATAATCATTCTCAGAATCTCTCTGGCTGGAAACTTAATAGTTGGAATTGGCTCAACTTTCATTGCATTCTAAACCTCCCCTCCTCATTTTTTCATATTAAAATCAGTTACTGAATTGCATTTTCTTTGTAATGTGTTTCATACCTGGTAACTTTCTCTACTCCATCACCTGGATTTCTCTACAGTATTCTCCCGATTGGCCTCTCCTGGCATCAGGATCCAAAGTTAGGGCATCCTGCAAACTGCTATGGAATGAATTTCCTTTAAACACTTAAAACTGACTTTGGGGAATGAAAATATTTTGCCTGATTTTCAGTCCTCTCTAATCACACCTCTTTCAGCGTGTGTGTTAGTAGCAATGTCACCTTTTGAGCCTTTCTAGCTTACCCGACGCTTAGTCTCTCCTCTGTGTTTCAGCAGATTTACGTAGATACATCTGTCAAAGCCATATATGTCCCCGTGTAACTACCCTTATTTGACCTAGTCTCTGGCTTCTTGACTGTTGGAATTGTCTCTATTTTAGTTTTGTAGCTCAGTGCCCTGCAGCACTGCCTGACACATTATAGATAGATGCTTTATAAAACAATTTTTCTTCTACTGAGGAGAGGATCCGTGTATTCTACTTTAACCTGTCTTCCCCCTAGTGCCTTACACAGTGTTGGGCACAAAATTAGGCAATAAAATTAAGAACTGCCCCTTGAGATCTTATTGCAATTTAAGTACTTATATATTCTTGATTTATGTTATACAGTGTTTTTTGTTTCACAGGTATTTACCTGTTAAGGATGCTGTCAGTTTTATTACTTAAAATATTACATAATTCTTTTTATATATGTAATTGTGGAAATTTAGTTTTTTTTTATGTTTTTCACTGACAAGTTTACAAGCATTTTCTTGTACTTGTTGGTGCACAGTTAGGCAATTTAATGCTTATTCTAATAATGGAAAAATTAATGATATTAGTGAATGAAGTAGTTACATTTTTGTATGACAATGAGATAGCAATTCCCTTTGTTTTATAAGATTGATAAACTCTGAAATTTTAGAGCTAAATTTTAGAAGCCATTTCATTAAACTGCCTTTATTTTATTGAAGAGAATAAATTTCTGCCTTCTGGGACTTTGCTAGAACTAATTAGCCCTTATCATGTAAGATATGAGACACTTATTACCAGATTGTTCTCTCCTGATTTTTACTTGACAAGAATATTACTGATTGATGTGATCTCTCTCTCTGTATGTGACATCAGAGTAATAGCTTATTGCATGTTATTTCACCTGAATCATTTCTTTTGATGAGGGTAATAGTATAGGAAATGATTGACGAAAATCACACGATAGATGGATAGTCACAAGTCATCTTCGTTAAGAATTCATATTTATATTTTATTGGTAGAAAGCAAATGATAAGACTAATAATTATTCCCGTTAGTAGTCTTAACCATACAGTTCCCTATTTCCTACCAAGGTAAGAAAAGAAGTTGAAAAGTATCTCAGTGGAATATATGAAATCCTCTACTTTTGTTGGTAGATTCATTGATAAACACATTAATTATCTTAGTTTATGTTAAGAGAATATATAGGTAGCAAAGAATAAAATAGTAAGGATGGGTTCAATATATTGAAAATATTTTACTCTAGATGGCTATATTTCAGGGGTACTTAGTACTCCAGATAAAAGGTAGGTGATTTAAAGGTAGGTGATTATATAGTAATTTAACTAGAGCCATTGCGTTTTAGAGATTGTAAAACAAATGAATTGTTAAAAATAATTTTACTGTTCATTGGGGCACAGTGATTATTACAGAATAATGACTTTTCTGTTGGTAATGCAGTTGGCAAATATAAGTAAGCTGTTTTGCACTTTTTGTCTGTCTTGAATGCTTTATCTTTCTGAATATGGACCCTATTCTCGAGAATGGCTTAAATCATAAGCATTTCTAACAGTTCTCTGTCTTCTTGTATATACACTTTAATCGGTGGTTCTCTCACTTTCTCTGCATTTTATGTTTCCTCTCATGTAGAAACTACATCTTTTCATGCTCAATAATGGATGACCCTTGGAATTTAGTGACAAATGTGGGTTAATTTAAAGTCATCATCATCAATTTAACAAGCATCTCTGGTAATGCGTTTCTTTTTCACTTAAAAAATTGTATCATGAAGCAAAATGTGTTTCTCTGGGGAACAGCAATGATTATAAGATAATCACACACCTCTAGGGCATAAGAATGGGAAAGGTGTGGGCAAATGTATCTGTTCGTTTGACATAATGATTATTTCATAATAATGGAATGCTTCCACTCCAGTCTTCCTTGCCACCACTATTCCATTTCCTCCTCATTCTATTAGGCAGAGGGAGGAATAATAGATTTTTTCTTGTGTGCTAAAATATGATGCTAGTAGTTTTATGATGGTTCGGTATGCATTTTAGCTGAACTGTACATTTCCTTATGATCACTAGGAAATAAGCATGGTCCATTAGCCCCAATAGTTGATATAATTGAGAAAATAGATTTTTCTTGAGCTGTTTTGTGATTGCCTTTCCCAATAAGACTTACTCGATCTTGTTTTTCAGAAATCTCCAATTCGAACTCATATTCTATTGCTACGAACAATTTTGCTGTACACTTTTGTGTTTCTGGATTTTTAGGATTCTTGGATTATTTAAGCTACTTATTAGCATTGTACTCAATGTTTCAAAGACTATACATAGTACAGTTCCAGGCCCGGAGATAAGGAGTTTTGTATGTTGTTATTGTTAACTGTGGAGTTTTGTGGCTTGTTTTGGCAATTATTTAGTGCGAACTTTTTAAGGAAGCTGTTTTGTGTTACTAGTAATAGCCAAATATTGGAGGAAGAGTTTTAAAGAGCATCAGCTTTAGGATCAAATCCAGTTACAACAAAATACCTACAGAATCACTTGCTATGTCTTTACTTGTACAACTTATTCTAGACCTCAGATTTGTTCAAAAATGCCTAAAGGACTGTCTGGTGGAGAAGTATTCAATAAGTAGTAGCAGTAGTTTGTTTTTCATTCTTATGTTTGCCATTGTATTCATAAGTTTTGTTGGAGTATGTGTGTTGGGTGGATGGATGTGGTCAAGGTGATTATTAGTAGCTTTGTATAAAAAATAGAAATAAGGGCACCCAGGCATTTGTTCTAAGTCCTGGGAGTAGGATTAGTGACTTGTGATTCCTTAGCTAGGTCAGTATAACTGTTTCCTGTCAACAGACTGAAGGCCTTTGCTGAGAACCATAGTGTGTAGGAAACCTCACTGAAGCTATGATCTTTTTTAACAGGGCTTTGATAGGAAATTAAGAATTTATTGAATGCCTGCTCCATGTTAGGACAGATCATATGTTACTGCATGACCTCCTCTGAACAGCCCTATGTTTCAGAGAATGAAAAGTAGACGTGAGAACCTTAAACAGAGTTCTTGGAGTCACACGGTAAGTGATGACTGGAGTCTCAGCCCAGGCGGGTCGAGGCTGAATTATAAACTATGTAGGAAACCCAAGCTTTCTTTGCAAAGTCACCTTTTAATCACTTTAGAAGATAGTATCTCATGTTTACTAAATTACATAATTGTGCCAATTTTTCATTTGTATGTTTTACATGTATGTGCTTATGTGTTTTTATTATGGACATAAGGAACAAAAATGAGGGAGAGATTCACCCGCCTTCTCCCGATGGAATATATGGATTTTAAATGATATAGCAGTCGATAAGTTTTTGGTAAAATAACAAAAAGGATAGAAATAAGAGAGAGGACATAAAATAATTCATGTTTTATTGACTCATCTAGTGATTTCTATTCTTGGTAAATTGGTTGAAGAAATGAGTTTCATTTTTACCTGTTCAAAGATGGATTTATGGCAGGTAGATAAATCACAGACTTTACCACTTTTTCAATTTACTTTGTACTGACTGACTCATCACTGATACTGATTTTTTATTTTTCTTGGTGTGTATTAACATATGGATATTTTTGTTTGTGTTTGTAAAAACTTAAATATCAAAATTAGCATTTAATTAGCTATATAATTTTGTAAAATTTTTTGTGAAAATAACAACATAATATCCAACATTACAATAAATAATACAATGTTTCTTCTGATATTTGTTGATAATTTCTAGAATAAAGTGAGATATAATTTTTACCTCAATTGCTTAGCAATTTTTTTCCCAGAAATTACTCTTCTCCATATTCCTTCATATCCCACTGCAATTTTGTGCTTTTACTGACTTCTACATGTCAGCCTTGTGGGTTAGTTTAGCTTGGAAAGGTTGCTTTCAGGAAAGAACCTAAAAGCTTCTGAGCTGAGAGCTGGTTTAACACGGTTTGTTTATTTCTGGCACCCTGCAAGCCTTACCTGGATTCTTCCCTTTGGCATTGGATGTGCTTAGATATGTAATCACTACTTGGTCTTCTGGAAAGGTTGCTTTCTGAGCTGGTGATACAGAATCATAATGCTGGGAAAGACCTTAGAGGTTACAGTCCAATGTTTAAATTTCACAGAAGAAAGAATCATGGCCTGTAGAGATTGTTTGGTCCAATATCATACAACTGTAAGTGGCATAATCAGGATCAGAACTCAGACCTGACCTTTAAATTCATTGTATTCGGTGTTCCTTAGTGAATTGCATGCAGCCTTGTTCTTTAAAAATTGCCTAATCCGGTGCTTTTCAGACTTTCCACACTGGTATATTCAGCCTCGTGAACCCATTTGTTTGGGCCCTCAGTCACTGCCTGACCACTAGAAAGTGAAGAGAAACGTATTTGTTAGACATTTGCTATTTTCCGAGCACTATGCAGCATTTATAATATTCTCAAAAATTCAGGTAATAACACGTCAGTGTTCTTTCCCAGCCTTAGGGCCTGCCTCTCTTCTGGCACCTTTAGCTTTGCTTGATTCTTGTTCTGTTTCCACAACCCTTCCACCACCTCTCCTGGCAAGAAAATATGTGTGCTATCTTAGTCCCTTCAGGCTACTATAATAAAATACCACAAACTGGGTTTCTCATGAGCAACAGAAATTGATTTCTCACAATTCTGGAGGGTGGGGAGTCTGAAATCAAGGCACTGGCAGATTTGGTGTGTGAAGGTCCGTTTCTTGTCTCGTAGACAACACCTTCTCTTTATGTCTTCACAGGGCAGAGGGATGAAGGTCTGATGAATAAGGGCACTAATCCCATTCATGAGGGTGGACGCCTCGTGACCTAATCACCTCGCAAAAGCCCCACCTCCTAATACCATCACTTGGGAGTTAGAATTTCAATGTATGAATTTTGGACAGGGGAGGACACAAACATTTAGACCATACTATGTGCTAGTTTAAAAATTTTTAATGTCTCTCAAATACCCTCTGAAGCACTTAATTTAATTTTGCACCACTTTAGAGATTAGAATACCTCCAAATTTAAATTTGCAGTTCCAGATGCAATTTTAAAAGGTAATTCCATTTGATGAATTTACTTACATTTGACACTGAATAGCAAGCAAAGTGCAAGGACTGTGGCAACGGACTATCTGGGTTCGAATCCTGGTGCTGCCACTCACTAGCTATGTGACCTTAAGAAAAATACCCCTTTTTGCTTCTGTGTCTTTATCAGTCTTCATAGCCCCTACCTCACAGGGTTGTCATAAAAACCAAGTAAATTAATATTTTAAAGCAATTGGGAAAGTTTCTAGTACATGATCACCATTATCTATGTGTTTGTTAATAATTGAATAACAAAAAGTTGCTTATATTTACGATTAGTTTTCTGAAAATTGAAAGATGAGCCTAAGTTTGAAAAATGTTGTTCAGCCTAGCAGAATGTGTGTTTATTAGCCACATCATTTATAATAGTCAAATCAGTCCTAAATTATGTAGTTTTTGTGGTGACATAATTGATATACAGAGTAGAACAAGGTATATCGGATAATTGACTATACAGGCCTTTGTATATGTTTAAATTTTGGCTTTTAAGTGGACATGTCACTTAATTTCTGTCAGCTTCATTTTTGCTACCTACAAGGTATGACTATTAATGACTGTTCCCCTTTTATGGGGATCAGATGAAGTAATGTGCATGAAAGCGCTTTGTGAGCCAGGTGTGGTGGCGCATGCTTGCAGACACAGCTACGCAGGAGCTGGGACGGGAGGATCGCTCGAGCCCAGGAGTTGGAGGCTGCTGTGCACTGTGATCGTGCCTGTGAACGGCCACTGCGCTCCAGCCCGGGTGACGTAGTGAGACCCCGTCTGTACAAATGAAAATATAAAGGTACTTTGTAAACTATAAAGACCTATTTTTTGTAAACTATAAAGACCTATCCAAACAGTGTTACTATTCTTAATGGCGATGACTTGCGTATTTAGAGCACTTTACAGCTCTTTACATTTGACGTAAATCTATGATGGGAAAATGCCCACATAGAAATAGCAGGACTACACGTATCACCATTTGTATGATATTAGCGTTTAAAATCGGTTGTCTTTCTTTAGAGAAAAACTTATCTGTTTTTAATTTTGTCGTGGGTGGGTACTTAGCACCATATTCTATGTAGTAACACTGTTTAAACATATATTTTACAGATTGTGACATTTCAACTTGCGGAGGCTTTAACCTATTCCCTACCACCAGCCATTATTTTCAGTTGTGTTTGTCAATTCACTTTTCCCTGACTCTTCAGAACATGTTGGACAAATAATATACTTTTTGATCATTTTCAGTTATTAAAATCCATTTCAGTCCAGTTTAAGTCTACATCCTTTTATTTTGCCTTCCCTCCACCCTTTGTTGCCTAGACTTGCTGCTTGCCGTTTGAAAGAGAGGACTCAATACACAGTCAGCTGTTTCTCTTGTCTTCTCCTACCCAGGACTGGGTTTGGAATAGACATAAAAGAGGCAGGTATCTTCTTCCTTAGCCGGGCCCACATGAGGTGTGGGGAGGACCTCCTGATCTTACTCTTTCTTCTTTTATAGCTTTTTAGCTTTGCTACAAAGCTCCACTGATGAGTGTCGTCTTTTGTCACAGCTGGTGTGGGTGGTTTACTCTGTGTACTGTTGTGTTTCGTACCAGCCCTCTCCTTCCTGGAAAGAAGCAGCTTTGTCCCTTTTGGACCAGAGTGGTTCACTACTCTGGCCTTTCCAACAGGGTGGCCTCTCACTTAGGTGCTGCCTGGGAAGACTGAGAGCCCCAATACCACCTCTACAAGGTGCTCTTTCACATGGAGATGGGTAAACCCTCAGGACAGCAGGGACATGCCCATCTACTTGCTAACAGCTGGCTTGTCCTGGATCACAAGGGCTGACAAATTTTCAGGAATTTGTGATCTTGCTGTTAACACAGACATTACTAATTATATATGTGAGTGAATAATCAAATACTTTATTTTAAAAAGAAAGTACTAGGTACTCAAAACATCACTTCATGATTATTTTGCTGCATGCTATTATCTATGGTCCTGATACTGCTTTGCATCTGTAGTCTTTTTGTGGTGGGAAATGCTGTATAATAGCAGTGTGCTGCTGCATATCTCTCCCCACGTTCAGTAACTTCATATTGGTAGCTTGAAATCGACCATGATGTATTTCCACCACTGAAATTAAATGCCACAAACTATGGTCTGTCTTTCCCCCACCCTCACCTCCCTGCCGTTTGTTGAACATTTAACAGCAGACCACTGGACTCACTGCATTTTGGTCTCTTGTGGTTCTGCTGCTAGAGGCAACAACAGCAAGTGTCCCTCCATTAACAATCTCCACAATTAGAAAGGAACTGCCTTTTCCTTCTGAAGCGTGTTTTTTTTTTTTTTTTACCAAATTCTCCAAAGAACTCTCTCATGCAGCATTTGAGAGCCAGTTGCCAGCCTCCTCTTGTCATAGACACCACAGTCTCAAGTGATCCCTTTAGATGCTTCCCTGCCTTTGGCTTTGGGAAAGTTCCTGTGGGGTAAGCACCTGCTTCTCTTCCTCCACAGAGGTAGGGAAGCCTGTCACTGTCACTGTCAATACTATACTCGGCTCCCTTGTCATCATGGCCCTGCTCAGATCAGCTGGGTATCTGAGGTGGTGGACCGTGAAAGGCTGGGCTCTGCCACCTCTCAGCAAACACTTAAGTAAGTTTGGCTCAGTTGTTCATGAATTATCTAGAATGTAAAGTACTTAGAATGGTTCTTGTCATTGGTTTTGGACCCCAGCTCCAAATTCTTGGAAAAAAAAAGAAGTGCCAGTTAACCTCCTATTATAAAAAGACTAAAAGAGTATTTCATTTTAAAAATTTATTTCATAAAGTAGATGTTTTATTTAGATGTTTCACATTGACATGTAAACTCATAAAAAAGGTAGACATTCTTATTATCTAAATCTATTGTCTTAAACTGATTTTCCAAAGCAACTGAGGGTCGAGTTGGTTTTGGAGAAAGTGTCTGTCATTCTCTCTTCCTTCTTTCTTTGCCTTCTGCCCCTCCTTCCCCACCACCATAACCCTGTAATTGGGTCTGGTTTAGGGTTTACCTTTTATTAAAGATAACATAAGTAAATAAACTCTAAGTTTTTTTCTTTGGGAAGTTAGTGTTCTTTTTGTGTATGGGAAGTCTAATGCTCCTTGAAAGAACTCACTACTGGAAAACAACAAAAACAAAAGATTCAAAATTTAGGCTTGTAAGATCTAGATATTGATGATCAATGTTTGTACTTAAGACTCCTAATCTGATTCCCTTAAGATGAAAATCCCCCTTTAAGAGAACATAGTTTATAATATATTTTCACTACCATGAACTTATTAATTTCAGTAATTTAATCTTGAGTTTGTCTCACACTGTTTGAATCTAGGGAAAAAACATGTTGGAAACTGTACATAAAATTGGTTTGTCAACAATTTTGAGTTGCAGTGTAACTTTCACCAGGCTGCTTAATTTGTCATCCATAAAATTGGGATGAAATCCAAACCTAGAAAGTAATATTTGACTGTAATAGCAAGCCATACAGCATTGCTTGATCCAAATAAAGCACACTTCATCAGTTCTGTCATTTGCACATGTGGAGAGACTTTTCTCAGGCTGAGTAACTCCTGATATTGGATTCTAGACTTAGTCATGTCACTCTGGCTTGTTGGTGCCATGAAACAATTAGCCTACCATGTAAGAACCCAACATGAGGCTGTCTTCAAGAGTAGGACCTACTTTCTTGATTCTTATGGAATTTATATTACTCTTATATGAAAACATATCATGACACACCAATTGCTTTTTACTTCTGATTTTACTATTATTAATAAACCACCTAAAAGCTAGTCCCTGAATTTGTTGAAATTCATATTTCAGAGTAGTGCTGTTCAAATGAGCCAGCCACTAGCCAGATGTAATTATTTAAATTTAAATAAAATTAAAAATTTCTTTCTTTATTCTAGCCACATTTGAAGTGTTCAGTGCCAACATGTGGCTGGCTAGTGGCTACCATATAGGACAGATATAGAACATATCCTTTGTGGCAGACAGCGTTGTTGGACAATATTGCTCTAGACAAAACTCTACACCTAATAACCTGCTCTTTGATAACTGTAGACATGTGGCTAGATTTTACTGCATTTTAAACATTTTGCTAATTCAGAGTTGGTCACAGTATATTTTGTGGAGAAAGTATAAAAAATAAACCTGTTAGAAATGTATAATCTAGTGTTTCACCTATATTATGGAGTATCTTAAGGTCTAGTTTGGAAAATTTATTGTAATTTGTTGCACTGTTTTTGATATCTTTTTCCCTCTATAAGCATTGTGTTCAAATTTCAAACTGATATAACCTATTGAGAAATACGTATGAATATTGATTTCTGCTTTTACATCTTTAGTCATACAAGCCAAAAGAAATAAAACAATGAATCATCTAATATGTTTGAACAAAAATGAAGATTTCTTTTTTGAAATTTTCATTTTAAGCATTGAACTTGAAATAGATAAAAAATAAAGACAAGATGGAATTTATATTTGAGGAGATAAAATAGAAAATGAAGTTCAGAGGCTTGACAGAATGACAGATTTAGAGGGGTAAAAAAGAAATTATTGCTAGCCAGTCTCAGGATGAAATACTAAGTAGAGACCTCGGCCTATAACTGAAAAGATAGGTGGAAAATCTAAGAGAATGCGTATCAGTTTTGCGATTTAGGTTAAGTTTTTTTTTTTTTCTTTAGAGGACAACTATACCATTAATTCTTAAACTATTAAAACAGTATTTCTTAGGTATCTTTAAAGTAATTCAGTATGACTTTGTATTTTTTGCAGTATCTTCTAATATTTGAAACTTCAGTGACAGCATGCTTTTATACTAGAGTCAAACTGAGAAAGAAGTTTGCATTGAAATCATTTTCACCTCACTTGCTTCCAAATGTGTAAAAGTGATTGTGTAAGTCTTGTAAATTTCTTAGAGGATGAGGAAAACTGCTTTCAGAAATGGACATTATACAAGTATCTCCCAAAAAAAAAAAAAAAAAATGTTCCAGCTCTCCAATTCAAATTAGAAAAGCAGCGAATATACCCCAGCCCTCTTTCTTTCTTACCTGAAGACTAGGTCTAGAAAAGCATACTTCATGCCACTTGCTGTGCTAGCATAGTTAAGGCCATTTTCTCCATTTCCTCTGCCATCCTCATGGTTAATGCCACCATCCTTTCCTCAAACAACTGCAGTGGCCTCCTTAATACAGTCTCTGCTTCTGGCTCTTCTCTCCGACAAACCACTTCTCATGGTCATCAAAATAAGCTTCTTTAGATCATAATTCAGATTATGTCACTCCTCTGCTATAAGCCTGTTCCATTACATTTAGAATAAAGTCCAATCTCTTTTTTAAAAAATCGGAATGGAAAATATATTTTTAGGGAAGCCATGTCATGAGAAGTATAGTCCAGAGCATAATAATAATATACTCTCTAGGCCTAAAAAAGGTTTTCTAAGTTATGCAGGTGACATACTGATAAATATTTATAAAAATTCAAATGCAGACATCAATAAAGTAAAAAGTAAAACTCCTCTTTCATATCATTTCACCCATTCCATCCAATTCCTCCCCCAAGATAACTATCGGCTGAGCCTATAAACTTTAAGACATTTTCTAAGAAATTACATCCATGTTACATATGTTTATACATGTTATGGACTGGAGAATGGAAGAGATTGTGTGGAAGAGTTCTTACAGAAGAAAGTCACATTCTTTTGCTTTATTTTTAACTTTCTTTAAATGAAAAGGAAAGAATAATGTTTTAAGTTACATCTTCAACTGCTAGAAAAGTAGTATAGTTAGAATTTTTATGATCCTCTCCTAAAGATTTATGATTTTCACATAAAAGAATGAAAATTGAAAACACACTGAATCATTCTTCTGGAACTTGAAATTATATTCTTCCCCTCTACTCCTGATGATTTAGTTGAAAGGACATATTTTAAAGGAGAGAAAGACTATTCAAACTTTTACACATACACATTGTTTACTAAACCAATATAAACTTGTTATAAATAAATTATTGCAGAAATATATAGAAAGTGAAAGTAACTCACAATCTCACCCTCCTTCCCCTCCAGAGATGATCCCTAATATTTTGATAAGTGTCCGACTGGGACATGTATGTGTGTCTGTCTTTGCACATGCATATATGTGTGTACTAAACTTGGTATTCAATGAAATAGGAGTACATAATGTTTTGGTTTCTTAATTAGCATACTGTGAAGAGCTTTTTTTTCTCTCCACACCCTACCCACGAGCAACCTGTCCGGATCTGACCACTTCTTGCTCTCTTAGACTGGTGCTTCTGAGCGGTGGCATGCCGGTGTTCCCTGGCAGTGTTGTTGCAAGTGTAGAATCAGTCTGTGTTGGGACAACCTAGCCTATAGGTTGGTGCCTCAAACTCTAAACAGTCTTGTCCATTTACTCCACGCGCCACACAGCTATTATCATTTTCTGTTTGTTTCTTAATGTGGGAACATTTGAGAGCACTGCTGAAGTCCAGGCTTCTGCCATCTCTTATACCAGACACGGGCCTCCCCACGCTTCTCCCAGTTTCCTTTCTTGCCCTTGATAGGCTGTTCTCACAGCAGACTGTTCTTTTAAAAACACATGTTAGATACTATGAATTTAGAAATTCTACCCCAAATCCTCCAGCAGCTTCTCAACAGAGTCTGAATAAAATCCAAATTTTTAATCATGGATTTGACTCCTGGCCAGCTCCACATCAAGCCCTCATTCAGCCCTCTGATTCTGGAGTGCTCCAAGATTGCTTCTGTCTCTAGGTCTTTGTGCTTGCCATTCCCTCTGCCTTTAACGGTATTCCTTCCATCTTTACATGCTGGGCTCTAATCGTAATTTACCTTGTCAGAAACTTACTTGATCACCCTGTTTCTACCCATCTGTTCTTTAGCTCCTTGCCTCCGTAGCACATTGGTCACCATTCTGTTTGGTTCTTTATTGTCTTTTTTCCATACTAGAATGTTTTTCATGAAAGCATCAACTTTTTTCATGTTTATTTCTTGTACATATCAGGTGCTCAATAAATAGTTATCTAATGAACAAGTGCGTATGCCATAAGGGTCTACTGACAGTGAAACTGACATTTTTATTATTTGTCTCCTTTATTTTCATTTTCCCAATGCCTTCGATTTTTCTGATCATTTATCTCTAGTATTAGCATGGGCACTTCAGGAAGAGGTAAAGGGGAGGTAATAGCCAATTAAGCCATGCATGATTAAGTCTGCCTTATCATTGAGTGTGTAAGATAGTTTGATCTTTTTAATATAGTCAAATGGAGGTTTTAATTATTACCTTGTTGGATATGACATTATGTTTTGGTCTTTATTATAGGAATTTTAAGGGATTTTTGCATAACCTCTGTTTTCTTACAGGAGGAAATTGGTACAAACAGAATAGTGATTTCTATTCTAAAAGCATTATTTTTAAAACATAAAACTATGGTTTTAGTATAAAAGAAACAATTTTATTTCTGGATAATTTTTAGATGATTTCCTCCTCCTATGCATCACCTCAAATTATTGTATTTAAGTAATTCTCAGTGGTCCTAATTGATTTCTGAGTAAATATATTCTGACCATTTTTCTTTGTGCCAGGATTTGTTATGCACTTATGACAGTAAAGTTTAGGTCTGATTACAAATCTGAGAACCTTCACATTTTCGAGATCTGGAACTTTGAATCAGATTAGTTGAGTAAATCATTTTGGCTTTTTGGTGACATGCAGTAAAGAGAAAATTAAAGATGAATTTTCACCAGTCTCCTATCTATGAAAACTGGATTTAACTTAAAGTGAAAGGGGTGAAACTTTGGCATTTTATTACATCAACTTCACTTACTGTTTTATAAATCTTAGAGTGAAGACAATGTTTATGACTTTAAGTCTCCAATTAAATTTAAATAAAGCCTGAGACTTTTATTTTAAACACTTTTTTGTTATTAAATTTTGGATTTAAAACAAAAATAAATAATCTACACACACACAGGTATGTTTTCTTGAATATATAATAATATATTTGATCTCTCCATAAATATGTATATGAATGTAGCAATACCACTTAAATCTTTCCACATTATTGTATATAGCAGACAAGCAGTAAATATTTCTTGACTGGCTGATTAATATCCCAGCCTGTTTAAGGTATACTGTTAGATGTTTGGGTCTTTCTGATGAGATTGCAGTTCTTCAATCTGGTTGTTGCTACCACACTGACCTTTTTAAGATGCAAGTCAATCATATTATGTCATTTGTAAAACCCTTCAAAGGCATGACTGTTCCTTCAGAATAAAAGGCAGACTCCTGCTGGTGGGACAAAAGGTCCATGCCTCCTATCTCCTAGGCCTTCTCTTCCGTTCTCTTCTTCCGAACTATAGCTACGCGGTCCATAAATTGCTTGTGCCAATAGCTTATGATGTTTCCTGTTGTCAGTCTTTTGCAGATGGACCTCATTTGGTCTGTAATGTCCTCTTTTCTGCTGTTTTAAAACTCTGCTCTGTAATCATTTCCTTTTGAATCGTCTGCTTTCCCCGATAGAAAATAGTTTGCCAACCCTTTCCCTTTTTCTGTGTTATTGTTCTACACATGTCACAGATTTTTACCTCCTAGAAGTTGTGGCTCTGCCTTTTATCTGCCTTTGTATCCCTAGTGGCTAGAATGTATAGTGTGCTCACTAAGTGCTTGGTGAATGAAGGATGTTTCAAAGGTCACTTGCCCTGAAGTCTTTTGCTCTTCTCCCAGGTAATTTTCTCCCTCCTATCAACTTTCCTACCTCTCTAACTCTGCTTTATCACAAATAACTCTACTATAGTTATTTCCTAACGTGTCTGTCTCTTCTGCCACATTGTGACTCTCTTGAGGACAGGAACCAAAAATTAGCCATTTCTTTCTGTCAAATATTAGTCTATGCAATATTAGACACTCGATGAATTTTTTTGATGGATGGCCAAATTTTCAAACATTTTAAAATTAGTATTTTATACATGCTTATATTTTTGTTTTAGCTGGGTATCTGATAAAGAAAACTCATGAATCCACTTGTGGATTTATTTTGTGTGCGTGTGTGTGCGCGCCCGCACGCCAAGAAAACAGTACTGAAGAAGACGACTGGTCCTTAGAACCAGTTCTTCCATTATTAACTAGAGGACTAAGACTGTCAAGTAACTTCTAGCTTCAGCATGGAGATCAGTCTGGATAAGTGGTTCTCAAATTTTAGCTGCATCATCACCTGGAGGCGCTGTGGGAACCGATCACTCTGTTCTAAGCGTTTCTAAGCTCTGTTCCACAGCGTTTCTGAGAACTTTCCAGGTGTTGCTGATACTACTGGTGCCAGGACCACGCTTTGAGAACTTTTGACCTGGTCTCTCTTATGGTATTTTGCAGCCTTCAACATCTAGATAATTTGTCAATATGTGGAATCAGTGCAAAGGTTAAGTAGGCTAAGTATTTTCTGATGTCTCTGGTGAAGGCTTTTGATTTGCGCAATTTTTCTAATTATTTGAGTGACACTCTCTTTTAGGCCACTTAAATCACTTAGAGTTGGTTTCTATTCTATAAACTCTTTATTAAAGGAGGCACTTGGTCATTATGTCTGTCAATTTCCCTCACCTATAACTAAATCCTGCCGATAAAATTAAGACTTTCCCTCCTCTTTTGTCCCTGTCCCCCATGAGCTTTTCTCAATGAGGATAGTTTATTTCTCCTCATCTATCTTTAAAACCTGATTTTATTCCATTACTTTTGTTTTATATGGGTAACAAAATTGGTCTATGAATCAGTCACATTTTTAAAATATAGTAGTTTCAGGCCTTTGTAATTGTACAAAGAGTTCCAAGGTTTTCTTTTTTCTTACTGTTGTGATTTCTTATGTCTCAATCCATTTTTATTGACTACCAGACACCCAGAGAGATTATGGGTATTCTTCAAAAATAGTACTGACTTGTGATATGGAAAAGATATTATTTTCCTTCTTTTTTTTTTTTTTTGACTAACTTTACATCTCTGAATCTTCCAGATAACAATTTTTTGCCTTAAAATTTTTTTACAAGATTCTGAAAGTCTTAAAGACTATCATTTGCCGATTTATGGCACATAAATATTTTATTAAGTGTATTACCAAATATTTCAGTTTATATTCTGAAAAGAAATAAACTGTATACTTTTAGTTTATTCAGCTTAACTAGTTTTTTAAAGAAAAAAAGGCAAATATGGATGTGCATATTTGTATGTACGTATCCATTTTTTAGTAGTGCTAGGATATCTTCTAAATTTCCCCATTATTTTCTTCTGTACAAGCTGACTATGAAATGCATTTTTCATTACTTTTCCTTGTAAATATTTTTGAATTTTAACTAGGTGTTTGCTAGGTAAAAACACTAATATCATAAATTATAATATGTAATTGTGTTTGTACTATTTAAACCTTACAGCTAAAGGTGTCACCGCGCTTGACCATTTGGCTTGTAAAACAAAAGAGAAAAAAAAACTCATGAGCTTTCTATTCTTAAATTCAACTAAGAGTACATAAACTAGTTACTCTAATAAACTTTATGTAAAAATCTCTCTCCACACTAACGCTAACCTATGTTTTCAAAAAGGAAAGATCATAGTACCTTTGAAATTACTTAATTTTTAAATGAGTATGATGTGAGTAGAAAGTTCTCTTTTTACCAAGAGGTTTTAACAAAACAACTACTTATTAATATGTTTGAATTTGTGATGTGGTAGCTCACGTTTAGCATCTGGTTGAACTTTGCCTGGGTGTAGACTAATCCAGTTATCTTACCTGTTCAGTTGCAGTTGCTCATCTGGTTTACTTAAAGATTGCTTTTCTTTAAAAGTGCATATTGTCAACAGATTTCATATGTTATTAGATATTTAATATGATGGTACATATAGAGTCTCACTACTAATTTTAATTTTCTTAATTGAGCTTCCTGACTATAAATTAAAGCTCTTGAGAGTCACTTAAGTGTGGCAGGGAATAGACTTACTGTGTTAGTTTGAAAGTATTATTTTTCAGATATAGTTGTACAAGTGAAGTGATCTACTTCTGCTATGTGTAAGATAGGAATGTTGGTGCTAAAATTTAAAAGGTTCTGCTTGTGGATTGTAGGAAGACAAATGGCACATCTCAGGAAGTGAGGAAAAATAGTACTGTAATTCAGTGTCACGTTGATAGAAATAGAAACCTTTACCAGTCATCTTTTATTTTTGGCCCAGACAACTAACTATAAAATATAACCCAGATGGTAGAGCTATGATAGTAAAGATATAGAAATGACATTTTGATGATGAATTTTCTGCTACTCTTTGCTTCCCCACTTTCAGTTTTATACCAAATCTTTTATGGTGTAAGTTGCTTGCTTATGTATCTAAGGACAGATCCATAAGATGAAAAATGTGTTTAATGACATTTTTAGATCTTGGATTATTTCAGTAATCTTTTATTTTCCTCTTCTAATTGCCTTTTTGGTTTTTCCTCTCTTTTGCTAAACTCATGTCATGAATAGTGGGTCCTACCTCAATTTTATTTCTGAATACATTTTTAAAGGCATATAGAATGTAGTTAATAGTATCATCCTCTGCCTATCTGTCTGCTTGTATTGGGATTGGAGAAGGCTCTAAAGAGAGCAGGGAGCTGGCATACCTTACACTGGTCTATAGTCTCAGCCAGCTGCACCATACTTATGCCCTGAATTGAAATGGCAAAGAAGTCACATAAGGGAGTTCAGTGAAAGGGATGTAAGAGATTAGGAATGGAGAAGGTAGTGAGTTTGTGGTGCTGAGTTTTTGTGGTACAGAAGAGCTAAACGATGTTTCCTTATGTTCTCCAGCAATAGTGTCAACTGAAGCAACTGAAGCTGCCTTTTGCTACCTCGTTTCTCACTGGCTGTGTCTTAAGGCACTGCCTGTGATGAATCAGTCCCTGGGGAAGGAAAGGAAAGGGAGGAAGAAGCTAACATTTATGGAAAACGTCCTAAATTATGTATAATCTCTATTCATCCTCCCAAAGACCTCATGAGGTCAGAACTGGGATTTGAGTTGAGGTCTGTGGTCTGTGCTGTGGGCGTATGCACGTGTCTATCTCTGTTATCATAAGGGTCTTATATCAAAACCTTTTGGGGAACCCAATGCATACTTTTTCTTTTTTTCTCCAAAGCCATCCAATGATATAAAAAAATGCAGAGAACACAAACATTTTTCTTGGGTTTATTTTGTGAACATTATTCATTGCAGGTTTTGGGTTTGTTTTCAGAGATAAAAAGTTTGTCGAGGTCTCTCTTAGTCACATTAAGACTAAGAAGTCATGTGTTTTTGATACATGTTAACCTGCATCAATATCTATTCAGATTTAAAAGACCACTGATAATCTTTTACAAGTGTAAGATTTTAGAAATGAATTAATTTAAATAACTAATGGACTATTATTATGAACTTCAGCATTCTAGCATAAGATCTGATAATGATTATTGTTAATTCCTCTATTTAGATCTTCTAGATACTGTTGGTGATTACATTAGGGATAGCCAACTCCCTGGGCTAATTTGAAACATAGGAATATACTATGCTTGCATATCCATTTTAGTATGGAGTCTTCTGAATATCTCCGTCTTTGGGCTTTTATACAGTCTACTTTGGTGTGCAATCTCTTAGGTTTTATTTTCTTCTTGAGATCTGTGGTCCTGCATTTTTACTGTTACCTGGACACCGGTGGGTGCTTTGACTGATGTTCTATTCTCTGAAAAGGGTTGTAGTTGATTTGGATGCTGTAGTTGGCTTTTCACATAAGTGCAGTTTTATTATACCTGATATTATCATCAATGTTACATAATGTAGTATTCTTTCTTATCATATAGGGAATTGGTAATACTAAGCCTCGGGATATTTTTTGTAACCAAAGCCTTTGTAATTGGATACATTGATGTTGTATTCAAGAATACTTGGTGACATTATACATAGTATTTGCATTCTAAAATCAACTTAAGTCACTATTATATTATTATGACACACTGATAGCTAGGACTATGTGGGCGTGTGTATGTATGAAAGAAAAAGAATGTCTAAACCCATACAGTAGCTCTTGCTGTGTGGCAGATACTGGAACTATGCAAAAAGCGCATACGTATTCAGGTAAGAGAGTGTTGGTTTTAGACTGGCTGGGTCTGTAATTACTCCCTGCA
Source organism: Propithecus coquereli (assembly GCF_000956105.1). NCBI lineage: Eukaryota > Metazoa > Chordata > Mammalia > Primates > Indriidae > Propithecus > Propithecus coquereli. Next base: position 4,049,805 of record NW_012152840.1, on the reverse strand, counting down.
GACTATAAAGTCCTGTTGTGAAGTTGTGAAGTCTTGCTAGGACTAAGGCCTTCTCAAGAACCAGCCGTTTTTAATCTCTGGGCATCTGAAGGAAAATCAGTGATTTTGAATTCTTATGTAGCTATGAGTTACAGAGGTGCTAAGGATAGCTCAAATTTGAAATCTGTTACGGGTTAGATGAATTGATTTGGGCTTGAGTATGTGTCTTAACTGCCTTGCATGCTTAGTTGGCATATAATTAGAACTCCCAATTACTCTCACAAGAGGCTTTAAAGTTAAAGAATATACAGGTGTTTCCCTTGCTTACATATTTTATCTGTGTACTTTTTGTGATTACAGGTTCTGGAATTCCTCCAGTAACTCAATAAAGAAGTAAACAACCAATAGGTTGTTAAGAATTCATTAGTTTCAGAGAGTCCCAAGGCCTTGACTAAAGGCAGTTTCACACTTTAGTTCTTAGAAGTGAGCTATTACATGAGTCAGTGGGCAAACCAGCCTGGCATGCAGCAGTCTGTCTCAGAGAAGCTCCTTTTCTCTAACACTTTCCTCTAATCCTTAGTTGAGAAGGCGGAAATCCAAATCAACAGTGCCTCTGAGAAGAGCTACAGTGGGTCATAGTAACGGCTGGTTGCACACTGGACTTTTGATATCATCTGTCAGTTAGGTGTATCTTCATCTTTTTGGATGAATATATAATATTCACATTTGAAAACAAATTAGATTGTAAAATTTTAAGTTTTGACATACTTACTCTATAGAAGATCTGGGGCCCATTGGCAGAAATTTATGCTTTATAGCATTCTTTAATGGTTTTAGGGAGGTAATTATTGTTTTCATGATTTCTAAATTGGCTTGGGAAGATTATCCGGAACTTTCTCAAGAGAGCATCATATCAACAAAATTGTGTAAGTTAGGTAAAAATAAGTTAAATACCTATTACCATTTTTCTTTTTTAGGCAAAACTATTAACTAGAATTCGCTGATACTGCATAGTTGTTTTCTGTAATGTACTGGAACTCTTTCCAGCCCTCACACGCAATAGAAATCTTGTGGTTCAGTAATGGGAGGAATACGACACAGTCGCTGTTCTCAGTGAGCTTATGTTTTATTAATAGTAGAGGACATAAACATAAGTTTATTTACACAATTATGTAATCATAATCTGTTTGTGGCTCAAGCCTGTGGACACTTCTTCCAAAACATTCTCCAAAAGAGAAGATATTATTTCTTGTGTAACTTAGGACCAGGTCAATGGCTGGGAAACACCTGGGCTGCTTTGAGTGTTTTTACTTTCAACCATGACGTCATCCTCATTATTTCCTTCCATTGGACACTAAGTCATTTTCTTCTACTCATCATAAACTTTGGGAGCAGCCTCATTTAGAGTTGCTCTCTCTACTTCCAAGGCCCATGATTATACTAATCACATCAGTATATGTGTGGAAAGCCCTCTGATAATTAGTTCTTTTACCCCCCCACTTCCAAGATTCAGTGACTTCCTTATTTCCCCTTAGCAACCTCTTCTCTGGTTAAATGGATGTTGTAGTATCTCACAACTGTTCTCACTTCACATGTATGTATCTCTCTTCCTTACCATAAACTTACCTCATTCTACTGTATTCATTTTGCTGAGATCATCCAACAATGTCATGGAGAGCTTCTATCCATCCAGCCATCTGTCTTTTGCCAGTTCATCAACTTGCTTATCATATCAAAATTCGATTTCACCATAATCATTTTTGTTGTACAGTTGCTGTTTCCATAAATTCTTTGCTTATCTTTATCTACTTTTTCTGGGCTTAAATCTAAGCAAATGCTGTTTTTGAAAAAATTACATCATATGATAGATTTTGATCACTAGAAATTCATGGTCGTCAACTTCAATTGGGCCCAAAATACAACTGGAAATTCTCTAACTGTATTTTTCTCTTCAGTTCTGTTTCTCATTCTCCTCTCCATTTCACTCCATTCAGTTCACTCCAAACTTCAACAACTCCTTCTTTTCACCATCCCAGTCCTAATAGGTGAGAAAATTGAGGCTATGTAATAGCAATTTTGTCTACCCTTCCTACAAATCACATTTTTATGAACTTTCTCCTTTTCTTCTATTATTAAGAAAAGGTAGAGCCCCCGGTTATGACCTGTGATTTGGATCTTACTCTCTGTCACACTAACAGTTATTATTTCTCTCTTGTGTACACTCAAATATTTCCTACCAAATTGAATCATCCTCTTCAATATCTAAATGTGTATTTTCCATCTTAAAAATAATAAGAATAATTAAAAAAAAAAACCCTGGAACCCTTCCCTTGATCCCGTATCTTCTTCCATTCTCAGTCATATTTCTCTATCCATCCATATCCACTCTATCCTCTATTAGTTTTTAAACTTCTTGTGGACACACCTCCACTGTTGTCATCATTGCCCAATATGTTTCCACTTCTGTTATTTCACACAGATAGGTCTTCCTTTGGGCACTTCTGATCTCAGTGGCATAGATAAAAGGGGTATCTTTAATCTACATTTTACTTAGTGTTTGACTAACATTTGGTCCTGATATCTCTTTCCCCTTAGATGTTCTTTTATTAGCTTTTGTAATCCCATATACTTGCATCTTTCTTTTATAGCTCTACACATGTAAAAATCCTTTAAAATCCCTCCTGTCCTCTTTGTAGGCTTATCTTCCTCAGTCCTATCAGGGTAGAAAGTATGGGAGTGAAGAGAGAACACCTAAGACGGAATCTTGAGAAACTACAATGTTTAGTTTACAAGATAGAGATCAATTATATTTAATGATTTTTATATGTATGTATGTACATATATGTAAATATATATAGTCCTGCTGTCATCTCTTGAAAGTGTACTTTGTGCCAGGCAGTATTTGAGCTTTGAGGACAGAAAGTTGAGTCGACCACAGTTCCTGACTTTGAGGTCACACATTGGAATGAAAGATACGTACGTATGTGCTTTACTTGTGCTCATATGGTTGAAACTGCAGCATTAGTCATTGTCGTGTGTCCTACAGATGGCTATTTTGTTTATTTTCAAAATGTGGACATGAATATTTAGAAACAGGTTTTGATTATGGCATGTTTGTTCTTCGAAGTCAAATGTGTAATTTACTTTGAACTTTACATAAGTAAAATTTAATGTTTAAAAGTTAAAATTAAACAACCACAAATTTAAAGAGGTTTATAGGAATCAAATACCAGTTTATTCTATCCTTTCAAATTGGGATGAGGGTTAAGTTTGTGATGAGAGGGAGAAGGGAAAAGAAATGGGAAGAAATTTATTTATATATGGATCTTCTGTGGATGTTTTCTTTCCATGATAAAAGTGGTGCCACTTAACCTAGAATACTTAACTGTGTGTCAGGAGCTGTGCTAAATGTGTCATGTACACTATCTCATTTAATACTCCCTAAATCCTGGAGGTGAATATTAATAGTTTTCTTTATAGAAGAGGAAATTGCAGTTTACATTTTACATAAGTTAACATTACACAAGTAACGTTATATAATTTTTACATAAGTTACAGTTAAAAAGTGTGAACTAAATATATATATCTGACTTTGGAGCTATACTCTTACCTCTATGATATTAGTGAAAGAAAATTAAGGGCAATTTTTTTTTTTTTTTTAGGTATTTCTAGTCTATAGTATTTTGTGCTTGATATTTCATATGTCATTTAATCATTTCACATACACCAACCATTCAATCTTCAGAAGAAACCTGTGGCATAGGCAAAGGCAGTATTGTGCAGATGAGGCTACAAAGACACAAGTTAAACAAATTGCCTTGGTTATGGGTTACAGCAGACCAACAACTAGATACCAGGCTTCCTGACATCTAGTTCAGCTTTCCATTTAGGAGAAACTTCCTCTGCATCAATCGAGTTTGCCAGATAAAGTTGTTCTTGTTCTTTGAGGTTTGCCATTGTTTCCCCTCTACTTTAATTCAACTTCACTTATTTAGTTAATAATCCAGGAATGTTGCTGGAGTAGCAAAAATTTGATTAGAATCATCACCTTCAGTATTTCAGGTAATGGAGTGGAGTAAAAACAGCATGAAAAGCAGAACCCAGCCATTCTGTTCCTGGGCTGGCCTCCTGGGTGGGTTGAAGTTGACATCTGGTGTGGCTTCGATGGTTCTTTTCTCCTCGGAAGCCCCGGTTGACTACTTGACACCTAGCATTAGATCTGACCTGAGCATTAGCCCAAGAAAGCTTTGCGTAATTAAGCTATTGAGATTTGTTTCCCCCGACTGGACAGAAGAGCCCTACAAGGTGAGGGCTCTGCTGAAGTGATAAAGCTGATTAGATCTTTAGCAGTAAAGGTATCTGATCTTAGAAATTTTTTCTAGCTCTAGTTAATGAGGCAAAGACAACACTTGGCGAGGAAAATGAGGTCACTAAAAAGAGAAACTTTTTTTTTTTCTTTAATAAAGAACCAATCATTTTGTCTCCTTTTAAGCCAAGGCCTAAATTTATTGTCCTGAATAAAGCTCAATTTAAATGAACAAATAAGCAACTTTTTTCTCAGGGGTATAGTAATCTTGTTTAAACTTAAAGCACAGGAAGTTAATTTAAGAAAGTAAAATCAAGATAAGGCTAGAAGTTAAAGCAGTTTAACAAATATTGACAACAACAAAGCTGAAATAACTAACAATTACTCATTGTACAGATGTGTGGTTTATTCATTAGAATATAATTTTTTTTCTAAAATGTTTTATCACTTTTTCTTTCTATACTGGGATACACTTATGCAAACTTCACGTATTAACAATGCAATAATCATTCCTTTCAGTTTATATATCTCCTTTACTAAATATGCTACTATTTAATCCTCATAAAACTTTATATTGAAAGCTGTGTTGTTTCCATATTATGGAGTTAGGACTTGGCTCTAAAAGTTCCGAATCTCAAATCTGTGTGATTTGCTCAAAAAGTTATAAATAGGAGAGCTTGGAGTCAAATACAGGTTTTTTTCAATCCCAAGAAAGTGGCCTATACCACAATTGCTTCCAGTTATATATTAGAGTTTTTAATTCTGGTCTCTATTTCTTTCTAAGCCCATATTCCAATATTTAGAAAATGACATGGCATTTGTGTTCATACCTAATACATTTATATAAAACACAAATTATACATGTACATGTACACACTTCTGTGTTCATAGATTAGCCATCCTTCCACTATGAAACATTTTTCTTCCCACAAAAAACCTGTCTTCCTTCTCAGGTTCAACTTCTTACAGTAAAATCAATAGTCACAAGGGCAAACTTAAGAAGTAACACAGGAGAAGGTTTTATGGTGGGAGTGGATGGAGGGGAGATGAACCATCCTTCCCAGCTTACCTTGTTCCACTGTTATTGGCTTTGGGGTGGTTGTAAGAGTTGGTTATGAGTATGGGAAGGGTTTAATGCTGATGATACTGCTGTTTAGTCAATATGATATTGAATCAGTGTGCTATTTAAGGTGACATTAAATTTTTTTAACTTAAAATTTACTTAAAACTTTAGACTTTTAAAGGAAATTTAAAGCCTGCATTCTATTTAAATGAAATACTCTCTCTGTGTCTGCTTTCTTTATGTTGGGAGGTGGTGTGGTGAAGCTGAAGAAAGCAACCTGGAGGTAGCTTGGCTCAGGCAATTCTTGGCTTCAGCAATGATTAGCGGTTAGGCCTTGGTCAGTTACATAACTTTTCTTTACTTTTTTTTTTGGAGACGGAGTCTCGCTCTGTTGCCTGGGCTAGAGTGCCGTGGCGTCAGCCTAGCTCACAGCAACCTCAAACTCCTGGGCTCAAGTGATCCTCCTGCCTCAGCCTCCCGAATAGCTGGGACTACAGGCATGCGCCACCATGCCCAGCTAATTTTTTCTATATATTTTTAGTTGTCCAGCTAATTTCTTTGTATTTTTAGTAGAGATGGGGTCTCGCTCTTGCTCAGGCTGGTCTCGAACTGCTGACCTCTAGCGATCCACCCGCCTCAGTCTCCCAGAGTGCTAGGATTAAAGGTGTGAGCCACCATGCCTGGCCCCATAACTTTTCTTTAAATTGAGGATGAACATAATACCCACCTCATAGGATTGTATTGAAGATTAAATGAAGTTTTTGTTTGTTTGTTTTATTTTTCGTTTTGTTTTGTTTGAGAGACAGAGTCATTTTCTGAGGTTGGAGTGCAGTGGTGCGATCATAGCTCTCTGCAGCCCAGAACTCCTGGGCTCAGGCAGTTTCCTGCCTCAGCCTCCCGAATAGCTGGGACTACAGGCATGCGCCACCATGCCCAGCTAATTTTTTGTATTTTTAGTAGAGATGGGGTCTCGCTCTTGCTCAGGCTGATCTCGAACTGCTGACCTCTAGCGATCCACCCGCCTCAGTCTCCCAGAGTGCTAGGATTAAAGGTGTGAGCCACCATGCCTGGCCCCATAACTTTTCTTTAAATTGAGGATGAACATAATACCCACCTCATAGGATTGTATTGAAGATTAAATGAAGTTTTTGTTTGTTTGTTTTATTTTTCGTTTTGTTTTGTTTGAGAGACAGAGTCATTTTCTGAGGTTGGAGTGCAGTGGTGCGATCATAGCTCTCTGCAGCCCAGAACTCCTGGGCTCAGGCAGTCCTCCCACCTCACCCTCCAGAGTAGCTGGGACAACAGGCATGTACCACCATGCTTGGCTACTGTTTTAATTTTTTGGTAGAGACAGGTTTTTGCTATATTGCCCAAGCTGATCTCAAATGCCTGGCCTGAAGTGATCCTCTTGCCTCAGCCTCCCAAAGAGCTGGGGTTACTGGAATGAGCCACCACACCCAGCTAATTGAGTTTATACAGGTGTATGTTAGTGTGTATGGAGAACATAGAAACAGGTGTGAATGTGCATGCTAGCTTAGGACAGTCTATTATATATAGTAAGTGCTCAATAAATGTGAATTATTATTAGCAGCCCAGTCAATCAAGCTTCTCCTCTTCCACTATAGTAAAAATGTCCTGGCAAAGTTTTCCAGAGAATGGTTAATTTCAATTGATAACTTCTTAGTTGTAGTTTCTCTTGACCTTTCTCCTACATTTGATATTATTTACCACGGTCTACATCTTTTTTTAAATTCAGCCTCCCAAATTTTCAAGTTGTCGCTCAGTTTCTGCCCAACTGCAGCAAATTTCACTGATTACATCTGCTCCCATTGGCGGTTCTAAGACTGTGCTAAGTTAGAATCACAGCCTGATCCCAGAATTGGCAAATATTCCATTTGGGGAAAAAATGACTGTAGATTAAAATATAACTTTGGAGAGGCTCGCTCCTAAAATTTGTGTGCATCTAGATGCCATTGTTTGCATAGATATCTGATATCTCTAAATTATTATTGTAACATACCTGGCCTTTTCTAATTCTTTTGGTTGGGAGTGTTGACCAGCTTGAAACCTCTCTTCCTTCCTTAACCATTATGTTCTAATCATCATCATGCTGCGTTGGTTTTAATTCTGCTGTCTCTTCATTCTTTTTTTTTTTTTTTTTTTTTTTTGAGACAGAGTCTCTCTAGAGTGAGTGCTGTGGCGTCAGCCTAGCTCACAGCAACCTCAGACTCCTGGGCTCAAGCAATCCTTCTGCCTCAGCCTCCCGAGTAGTTGGGACTACAGGCATGCGCCACCATGCCCGGCTAATTTTTTCTCTCTATATATATTTTTAGTTGTCCAGATCATTTCCTTCTATTTTTTAGTAGAGACGGAGTCTCGCTCTTGCTCAGGCTGGTCTCGAACTCCTGACCTTGAGCGATCCACCTGCCTCGGCCTCCCAGAGTGCTAGGATTACAGGCATGAGCCACCGCGCCCGGCCTGTCTCTTCATTCTTGACCTTCCATTTCCGGTAGCTTTCTCCTCTTATTTATCTCTCTATGCCATGTTACCCACCCATCACATTAACTTTCCAGTCAGTAGCTGCTGCTGACTTCAGAATTTACTTTAGAGCCATCTCTTCTCTTCCAGATCTATCTAGCTATCTCCTGTGCATTTTCCCCCATATCATAGACAAATCAAATTTGAAATGTCTGAAACAGACTTAGTTATCTTTTCCTTCAACTTTGTATCTTTTCCTGTATCAGTAGTCCTGACTAAGGATCCTGACAGCGTCATTCACCTGATATCTCAAGGTAGAAATCATTGAGTCGTCCTATATTTCACCAAAACTAATTAGTCAACATCTTGTCTGCTTCCTTAGCATTGTTTTTATTTTTTCTTTTTCCTTTTATCCCACTATTCCTACTGCTTCCGGCATATTAACCATCACTCTATTTCTTTCAGACCATCTTCCATCATATAAGATAGCCCAATGTTTCTATTAAATATTAGACCAATTTGATTATTTTATACTTTTTCTTTAAGCATCAATTGTATTACATTTTCTAAAGTACTTTACAAGGTAATCCAAAAATAATCTGTGTATCTTCATGAATAAAGGAGTTAAATACAATATTGAAGTGTTGAATACTAAATCTGTTTTCTCTCGGAAAGTCACAGCACGCATTATTAAAAGAAAGGCCATATGAAGTTTTGCTGTTGACTACACCAACAAAACTGTATAACATGAGCTTATATTTGAACATGAAAATTTTTTTCCCCCTTGACTTCTGTTAATGCAAAACTATTGAATGGATGGATATACTCTTGACCTTACTCCTGTGGTATTCAAGGCCTTCCATGCCTACCTCTCTAATCTCATCTCCTTTCTTTTGAGCCTTTATGGCCATACAGACTACATTCATTTAATTCCCCAAACATACAGTCCCACACTATTTCATTGTATGTTGTTCCTTTGGCCTGGAATACCAAAAATCGATCAGTTGACCTCCATCTTTGAAAATTCAGCTATTTAAAAGCACAGATAATTTCTTTATTCATTTGATGTCTTTAGTGGTTAGCACACTCCTTGGAACATAGTAGGTATTCAATGTATGTTAAATAAACAACAAAAATGGAGAATGTCAATTGGAGACATTTACTTTTAAAGATACTAGATTTGCTGTATCTGCCTAGTCATTCTGCTGCTATATATTGCCTATCCAGGAAATCTAACAACACTTGATAGTAGCTGTTTAAAAATATTAAGCTGCTTGACCTCAGTAGTTTAATTGTTCTTCATGTTTCTTCTGTTTGCGTGTATAAGGCTTAGGAAATTACATTATAAATTTTTAATTCTTATAGAACAAAAATCAAATTTCCTTTTGCGTGTATTATAGCTATTCTCCTCCCACTGTGGACATTCCTTAAAAATGATTGTTGTAAGTATTTTCTGTTTCTCCCTGACAGGTAATATTTGAAGCTGAAGTCTCAGGAGGGAGAAGTGGTTATATTGCCATTGATGACATCCAAGTACTGAGTTATCCTTGTGGTAGGTTGTGATTAAGAATTGTATTTTTCTGTGTCCTTTCAACACTTGTCTTATATTGGCAGTGACTCTTGATTGTTTATCACTTGGTCGTTGCTGTCTTTTGTTGTTGCTACTCCTAGCCTTCTGTTGAGTTTTAAAAGAACACTGAAATATTTCTAAAGTTTTCAACCAAATGTTTTTTGACTTGTAACTAATTGTACACACATTAAAGGATTCTTTTAAATTATTTAATTACTGAGAACAAAATATAAATAGAAAGGCAACTCTTGGTAGGACTTGTTCATTATTTTTACATATTAAATTGTCTAAAAAAGCAAAGAATAGCAAATTAGAGTTCAATAGGAAAATAAAAAGAAGGCTCACTAAATTTTTTGATATACTAAGTTGAGGGTTGGGGCGAGATGAAGGGAATGAATTAGTTCACCTTATTCCAAATTTAGGACTATTTTTAATTTTTTGCTGTCATAATAAATATCTGGTTAATCCATATTTTTTAAAAAATAGAAAACAAAACAAGAAACTCAAGTTACTAGTGTATAGTTTTGTTATGCCTTTAGGTGCACATTGGTTGGTTTTTAAATGGTGTACCGTAATGTGTGTTGACATCACATGTCTGAAAGACAATTACTGCATACGCTTAATAGAACCAGCCAAAAAGCAGCTGGCATAAATTCAGACATTACCTATATTTCCCAACAGCAGTATTTAATAGGGCCTATGAATTCTGGATTATCTGTTCAGTAATCCTCCCTGGTAGAAATATCTCTAACACATTGTAGGCAGCCTATACAGGGGCTACCATATGAGGGTCCAAGGCTTGTGCTACTGCTGAGTGGTTGTCAAACCCTAGCGTGCATCAGAATCACCTACAGGGTGCAGTAAATCACAGGTTCCTTGGTCACTCCTCTGGTTCTGATTCAATAAGTCTGAGGGTATCCTGAGAATTTGCATTTCTAATCAATTGCCAGATGCTACTGATGCTGCTGGTCTAGAGTTTATCATTTGAGAACCACTGTGCTATCTCATGTTGTAGCTCAAGTGTTCCTTTGTTCAAAGCTCCTACTGAAGTAAGACACTAGAGAAACATGTAGCAGGCAAGTGCCAACTTGTATATTCCATGTGGTATATTTTAAGGAAAAGAACAAAATCATCTCACTCAGAGTTCAAGTTAGTTTACTAAGTTCTTTCAGTCCATAGTACAAGAGATCCATGTTTCTGTCTGCACTTTGTTTTCACTTCTTGAATGATAGAAGTCAAAGAAAGGCTTTCATGAGTAAATCAATAGAAAATTATGAATTGAGCACAACGACAATTGTAGTGTGATATGCTCCTCCATGAACTTTTCTTTTACTTCAGCTTAGCTTTTGCTATTACATTTCCTTTCAATGGAAAACATAGATGAGGCTTCAGTTTTAAAAGGTAACTGCAGAGAATAAATATTTGCTTGACAGTCATAAAACTCATGTATATTTTAACTACCGTCATCATTTTTTGTTATTCTAGTATGGGTATTTCTTCTTTCCTACAGCTATAAAGGAATAGGGAGTCATTTTAATGAACAGTTTAGTTGGTTTTCTATTAGAAAGAAACAAAAACATTCCCTTATTCTTTGAAGTGCTGAAGGGTTATAACTATTGAAGTTTAAAAAAAAAAGAAAAATCTAACTGCTTAAATTGTAGCTTAATCAGCCATGTAACTGTCAGTATTTTGGAAATCATAGTATGTTTTCATTATATTTTTATATTATGCTCTGATTTGTGCCTATTTAATCTCTTTTGCTTGCTTTAACTTGTAACTTTTATTATCACCCTTATGCTATATGCTATGGCAGCCATTTAGCGGTAATTGTTGAGTGCTCAGCCTGTATAGAACAATACTCTAGCAATTATAAGACAATAAGTAATAGAGCTACTGAGAAAATGAGAACTGTGAGAGTCAGAGAGGAAATGGTGTCTTCCAGCACAAATAACCCCTCAATTTTCTTCTGCATGATATTAGTCTTGGCCAAAGTTAAAAAACACTACCAACAGTATTCTGTTGGGATAAAGTAACATGGTATATTTTCTTCATGTGAAAAAAAAATAATTTTTTTTTCTATCTTCACAGATAAATCTCCTCATTTCCTCCGTCTAGGGGATGTAGAGGTCAACGCAGGGCAGAATGCTACATTTCAGTGTATTGCTACAGGGAGAGACGCTGTGCATAACAAGTTATGGCTGCAGGTAAGGCCAACTTGGCAGCTAAGCTAAAGAGTACACTTGATTTTTTTAAACAAATTATAATTATGCTGTTTGTGGTCTTATCCTTATCAGTGTTTGGGAGCCAGGCTGTCCATTTGGGTTTAATTTACTTGGTTGCAGATATGTGTTAGAGATTTCCCTTTTTGGAATGTAAGTAAAAAATATGAGGGTGTATAATTAATAAGTATTTGTGTTATTATCTAGTGAAACCTAATGATTCTCTAAGGCTATGTTCAAACTGCGAAAAAAATTTCTCTAGATCCATTCAAAATATGAATAAAAGTAAAATTTTTTTTATTTAAAAATATTTTGAAAACTGAAATTACAAGAGCATAGTACTTAAGCAGGAGCTGTCATACTCTGATAAATTTTTAAAAAGTATTTTAAGAAACTCTTAGGAGTATTTCAGGAAATATGATTTGGAAGAGAGCCAATTAAATTTTTTCGGAATTTTCGTGTATGAGCGTTAATCACGGATCTGAGGTCAAGACATTTGCCTTGCACATACTAAGTCCTTAATAAATTTGTATTTAATTAATTGCAAGTTAACATACATGTTAGGCAAATGTAAATGGTTCATATAAAGAGCTTTAAAAGAATCAGAGTGAAAACTGTAGACTAAGGAATATTCTTGTCTTCAGAGAATTTGCAGAAAGTATATCGGTCAGTGATACGGTGCCGGGGGCTGGAAGTAGATGAGAGCAGCTCTAAAGCCAGGAGACTGGACCTAGCACAGGTGTCTGTTGAGTTAAATACTTGAAGCTAAATGATATGTAAGTGATAATGTTCTCTGAGCACTGTTATTATTATTATTTTGGTTCTCTCTGCATCAGAATGAGGAAAGGGATTTAATTAGTTTCGAATTTTAAATGCCTAAGTATGCCAATAGAGACCAAAAAGAAAAATCACTGTAAGATTAGCTTAGTTTCTTCAACATAGACATGAAGATTTATTTTATTATATCCTTTAGAGAGGTGAAGATAGCATTGAGGATAATCATTAGTTTGCAGGTGTTTGAGGTAATGGTTATAATAAATGATTATTGAAATCATACTTAGTATAATGTCTGATATTGTGCTAGTTGTTATATGTATGTTGTTTCATCTAATACCTGCAATAATCCAGTTGGAGGTTCTAACAAATGTATTTCATATTAATCTCATTATCACTACTTTTCATCATTTATTTGATTTGCAGGTATCAGGATACCATTTTTTGTGTCCAAATGTGAAAAGAAAATGAGGCTCCCTTTTTTTCTGTAAATATGCTAATTTCCTCTACAGATGCAGAAATACAGGATAATTTTTCTTGGAGAGTGTATATTGTGTAATGTACAGCCTGTCTTATCAACTAAGCATCAAGTCACCCCCTCCCACCACCTAAATAGTTTAAAAATGATATTAGAAATGTTTTCTAATTATTTTGCTAATTATTTTTTCATTTAGATGGGAACATTAGTTGGCATTTGGCTTTTCTTATGAGCTGTGTAGTCTTTTCTTGGAGAACCAGAGGATCTGTCGTCTGCCCTTGGTTTTATGCCTCAGGATTTAATGTGACATTGAAATAAAAAGGGTTTTGTATCCTCAGTCACCAGCTGCCTTGTGGCAACAAAGACTTTCTGGACCCTGCTGGTCTGAGTGGGTTGCAGTCAAAATACTGCTCATTTTTTGTTTCTTGTTTTGTAGATTGGCCATTTCATGATGGTTTCTTAAAATTTTCTCCTGACATTTTTCAAACAAAGATGAGAGAGAGAAAATATTTCTTTGGACTTCTAGTCTGCTTTCTTCCTCCCCTTCCTTCTCTTTGTATTTGCTACAAAAAGGTGAATTTGTGTATTTCTCTTCAATTTTGACATTGACATTGCGCGATTCTTCAGCAGTGTACTTATTTGCCTTATTTACTTAAAAGCTATTCTGCCTCTTTCAATAATAACACATAAATTACCTTAACTTATTCTCTTTAATTATTATTCTCCATGTTCCAGAAATATTGAAACCTATCAGTTACTTAGGGATGTTTTTAAATTGAAATAAAAAAAATCTTCTTTATAGTATAATAATACCATGTAACAATGAATCAGATAAGATTGGTCATTATGTATAGATCAATTAATCAGAAAGTGGCAGCGACTTAAAAAACTTACCCATCTTTTGCTGAAAGTAGTAAAAACATAATAAAACAGAAATAATTCTGGTTTCACAGTGAATCAGAATAGATGAATAGATGCCAAGTTATTTTCATTCGGTGTAGAACAACACCCTAGAGTGTTCAAGAAACCCAGTTCTTAATTCTAACCTTCCTAACCCTTCTAACCCAGTTAACTGGGGGGCTTAGAGATTTCATTGAACTGTTCTGGGCCTCAGTTTTCTTTATCTGTGAAAGAAGATACTGGATAGAGACTAAAATCCCTTCCAGCTATAAGATACTAAACTAAACTAGATCTTTACATTATTTTTGATGGCCTGAAACATGGCCTTGATAACCTTTTTGTTTGATGGAAGAATATAAAATTTTTTTGTTATTAGTTTTGTATGGGGAAAAAATGGTCCCTTAAATTAAGTATCATTGTGAGAACAATGCTTAAAATATCTGCTGGGAGTATTAAGAATGAATGTACTTGGAGCAACTCAATGAAAGGTCACTGTAGTCTATCACAGACGTAATGGAATAATAGAGTAGCTGTTATACCTGTCATGGTCAGGTAAAATAATAAATGGTAATCAACTTTTTATGTCCTCCAAATAACTTACATTGTGTAATATTGAGCTTCAATTGGTAAAATATTGTCTAAATATGGGGGAAAGTAGCAAAAACTAGAAAAGTGGCCAATTTTCTACTTTAAAGGAAAAATGATACACTAAAACTCTGTGAAAGGTACTGAACATAATACCTGATCATATTTGATATTTAAAATTTGTATATGGAAATACATTTAAAGAATAAACTCTCACTTGTCTATTGTTTCCACGTTATAATTCATATTCTAATCATTTTTGTTGTCTAAAATGACATACAAATTAGGTAAATTATAAATGAAGGAAAAAAGCCACAAACACTTAATGAGTTACCTAAGCTAATCTAGGATAATTCATAACACATATGGTGGTTCTGGAAGTGTCTTTAGAGGAATGTTCTTTCTTTCAGAATCAGATTATGTAGTTACAGTGTCTTTGATGTAGGTTATTCGCTCTAAATATATAGAAAACAATGGCGATATATACAACCCAGATCAACCTTCTTGTACATGCTAAATGAACTAATGACACATAAAACAATGTGGGTGAAAGTTTTTTAGAAGTCTGTTGAGTGTCAAAAAGCTATAAATATGGTGAAATTGTGAAGCTTTCTGAAACATAGTTTAAAAAAGTATGTTATACATTTGTGTAGTAAAAGAAACTTAGAATAAAGTCTTTAGTCACTCTTAAAAGAACTTCCAGATTCTTTTTCTATCATAAAGCTCAATGAAGTAACATATATTCTATATATAAACACCTAACAAGTTTTGTCAACTTAATAATTTGTACATTTTTCTAATTGAACAGATGTTTTTTCAATTCTTACAACATATTTTACAACTAAGCCATTTTAATGGGACAGTAGCCCCTCCTTATTCACGGGGAATAAGTTCCAAGATACTCAGCATACCTGAAACTGCAGATAGTGCCAAACCTACACATACATACCTATAATAAAGTTGAATTTGTAAATTAAACACAGTAAGAGATTAGGTAAAACTCGGGTTATAGGAAATTAGATCACAAATGAAATTTTACCATATAATTGATACTGAAATGAAATAATAAGAACATTGGTTATATTCCTGAGGATTGTCACATAATTTTCACACAGGAAAAACAAAAGTTAGCTTGTACATTTTTATAGGTTAAAAATGTTGGTCATGTGCTTTTTACTGTAATTCTTACTAGTACGAATAGTAGATAAAGTGATTGTAGGAAAAAGTAAATATATAAGCAAATAACTAACATATGTTGCATCAGTTCCACTGCTAAGTATTTACCGAAGAGAAATTAAGACATGTGCCACAAAGACTTGTACAAGAATGTTTATAACAGCTTTATTTATAATAACCAATAATCGGAAAGTACCTAAATACCCATTAACAGGAGAGTGGATAAACAATTTGTGGTTCATGTAAGCAATAGAATGCTGCTCAGCAACAAAAATAATGAACTACTGATAGATGCAACAGCATAGATGAATCTCCGCAACATTACGGTTTTGAAAAGAAGGACAGACATAAGAGTGCTTACTTTATGATTTCATTTATATAATAGTAAGTTTCAGAAAAGATAAAACCAATCTATGGTGATAGAAATCAGAACAATGGTCGCCTGTAGAAAAAAAGGATTGACTCGAAGTGTAGAGAGGGGGAAGCCCTTTGGGGTAATGTCAACATCATATATCTTGGTTGAGGTGTTGGGTCTATGGGTGTGCATGCCTTTGTCAAGATTAAGATTTGTCCAATTCACTGTATATACAATTTACATGTATATACATTTTAATAAAACATGAATGAGGAAAAAGTGAATATATGACACATTTTGTCAAATAACCCACTTCCTGGAAGTATTAATCAAGGCATAGATGGCAGTAGCCTACAAACATTACTTGCATTTTTGTCCATCTTGTCCATGTGAATTGATTTGATTAGGTTCAAAGATAATTTGTAATCATTACTCTTAGTTGAAATATAGAAGAAGGCATGTTCTGAGTGTTCTGCTTTTAAGAACACCTTAAAACTTGAGGATGTGAAAAGGTTGAAACTCGGGTTGGACTGTAACGTTTACATTAGTATTCTTTCGTGAAGGTCCAGTATAAGTGGACACCTACATGGCAAATCAAATAGAGCCTATTGCTGGAACATCTGTCAGACCATATGCTTTGGCTTCAGGTTCAGTGTAGAAACTAAAATGCTAATGACTCCATCCATCATTACTAGAGCTTGGCAGACATGCATCATTGAATTGGGCAGAGAAATTCAACAGTGGAGTTATTGAAAGTAGAGAATTGTGTGGGTAGATTTGGTGGCACCATTTGTTTTGGTGCATTGAAATGAGGCTGTTTAATGTGTGTCTGGTAATCCTATGCAGATTGCCATCAAAGCTGTGGCAATTGGGCCAATCTGTCAGTAATCGCCGCAGGTGCTGGCACCGTGCCTCCTCAGTGGGCCTGCCAAAACAGGAAAGTCAGCCACTGCTTTGCCCTTGGTGAGGCTCAGCGTTGCTGAAGTAGTGTGATACAGCTGGTTTCTCAGCCAAAGGAAATGTCATTCCTTATGGAGCAACAGATAATTTAAGCAATGGCTTGAGAGTAATAATTGGAGAGTGATATCAGTAAAACGAGATGCAAATTGCTCTAAAAACAACCAGAGAGAGGCTGATCTCTGCAGTACCAACTGTTGTCAGTGGAGGGGCGGTGAAAATGGTTGGTCTGAAACTTCTGACCACATCGCCTTGTTTCTATGCTGCATATGAACATCACCACATAGTGATGCAAATCTGAAGCATGCTTTTATAAAAATTGAGTTTACTTAGAAGTACAAACATTTCAACTGATGAAAATGTATCACTAAACTATTTCAAATGCCTAGTAGTCATTGTTCACAGTACTCTTTCTGATGGCCCATGCTATATTATTGTCCAAGACTTATTTATGCTGTCATTTAATATGCCCAAATGTTTACAACATACATAATTTCCACAAGAGATTTTATTATCCTTGATACTATTTCTTTTAGAGCAAAAAGTCTGATAATTTCCCATGTATTATAATGAAGGAAAGTTCCCCGAAGATATTAATCTATGCTTTGAAACTGCAGTTTACAGTGAGCAGTTCACTGAAAACTAATTTGAGAGGAATTTTTCAAAGTCAACTTGATTAAACACATAATATGTGATCAGCTCATGTTAGGTACCAGAAAAAAAGCAAAAAATGAAGGAATGCAATCTGTTGAAAATTGTGCTAATATCTGGGTGTGGTTAAAGTTCTGACATTTTCTTGTTTATAGACTTGTAAGAGTGGCTGACATACTTGTGAAATAGTAGAATAACAAAAGGCAGTATATATTAATAATTACTAGGACAGTGAATAAACTTAAAGAATGATGTCAGAATGGCTAAAGAGACATGACATAAATATATCGTGAGATTTTTGGAAGATTGGATAAGTGTCTTAAAATCTTGTAGGGAATGTACAAGAGGGATTTAATTTGCTCTTTATAGATCTTAAAGTAAAATAATGACTTATGGTTTGAAGCTTATGGTGAGAGAGATAAGCTGATTATAAGGGAGAATTTTATAATTGTAAGGCTGTTGAAACCTAGAATGAGCTACTTCAGGAGGTAGTAACATTACAATTAGTTGAAATAGCCAAGCATAATCTGGACAAGCACTTGCTAGAGAGTAGAGGAACATTCACCACTGAAGCCGTGCCAGGCATGATGGCTCATTGCCTGTAATCCTAGCACTTTGCGAGGCCTAGGTGGGAGGATCGCTTGAGCTCAGGAGTTCAAGACCAGCCTGGGCAACATAGTGACACTCTTGTCTCTATGAGAAAAGGAAAAAAAAAAATTAAGAATGGTGGTGTGCGCCTGTAGTCCTAGCACTTGGGAGGCTGAGGTGGTAGGACTTGAGTCTAGGAGTTCAAAGCTGCAGAGGGTTATGATGATGCCACTACACTCCAACCTGGGCAAGAGAGTGAGACCCTGTCTCAAAAAAAAATACTGAGGCTGAATACTTTTTAAAATACTTTCAGCCATGAAGGATGATTCTGTAACTGAGTAAGGAAAAACTGTATAGAATCTAATGGCAACTATGTCAGAGATGAGAGTTGAACAACATAGACTGGTGAAATCACTTGATTGAAACCTCGAAGTATACATAGGCCTTGAATGAGCAAAAGTTAAGTAGGTACTACTGCAGGTTCAGAAGGCAGAAAGCACACTGTATGTTAGTGAAAGTGGGATAGGAACATAAGGTGAAGGATCTTACTAAAGTGGAAGGTTCCCAATGGCTAATAGAGGTAAGTATAGTGTATGGAAGAGTTGGCGCTAGACCATGATGGAAACAACTGGAAGAGGAAGAGGCTACCGTTAGCAGTACAGACAGCAAATAATGAAAGCCTGAGACCAAACTGTGCCAGTGGAATTGGAAAACCTATGAGTAGGAAAGGAGAGGTTTTGGGCCTGGTTGATACCAGTTGACAGAATTTGGGAAGATGCGAGAGTGAAATAATAAAGACAACTTTCTAAATTTTCTCAAAGTTCATCTTTTAAAGCCAGTTGATAAATTTATTTTCTGTCTTGGAACTAATTTGTCTATTAGAACCATTGTTTTACTTTTTTCCTGTTTCTACCTTTGTAATTGCGTATAAATTATCCTCAGTAGAAGTGAAAGATGAGGAGACATTTCAATTCCTTTTGGCTCTTTTTAGCCTTAATAAAAGTTCGCCAAGTCAACTTGAAACTTGCAGACAAATGAAACAAACCTCTGCATGGTCTTTGTATCACTGAGAACTAATCTATGGGAAAGCTGTTGGTACCTTCAGCCCTGGCTGCTTCTGTGACTTGTGGCTCACAGAATAGGAATGTCTCTGTGTTTTCTTCTTATAACCTGGTCTAGACTTAACCTGACATGTATACTGGTCTGCTATTTAATTCTAATTTTCTGTTCATCCTTTGCTTAAACAGTAGTGACTTTTCCATGTATGTGCTGGGTTACAATTAATTCTGCTTCATTTAAGAGACTGTTCTATTTCGTGGCTAGTAGCTATCACTCTTGGCAGTCCTGCTTTTCCTTGGGCCATTGGTTTATTCTAATTCGTGGCATTATATTATTCCTTCCTGGATTTTTATAAAGAATTATGCTCATAGGTCTTTAGAGAAAATAACTGACCATGTATCCTGGATTGTATGGTTTATCTTTTACCTTCTGGCATTTTGTATGTGTGTATGTGTGTGTGCATATATGTAACACTGAACATCAGATAGTTTAATCATTAATTTTTAGGATTGTTAAATATTCCTGAGGTCATTTTGGTTGGCTTTATGTGGCTTTCTACCATAAACAGTTCAATGCCTTGCAGATATAGTGCTTTCTTTTCCTTCTTTAATAATTTATAATCTCAGAATTGAAAGTCTACAGATTACATAGTTGATTATAAATGAATAATGTGTGGAATAGTCTTTACCTTTCTTATCTATTCCTGGAACATGACTGTAAAAGCATGGTAATCATAGAAGCTCAAGGATTTCTTCTTCTTCTTCTTTTTTTTTTTTTTGAGACAGAGTCTCACTGTGTTGCCCAGGCTAGAAGGGATTTCTTCTTATCGATATCTATAAATAACAATTTACTGCTCTTCCTGTGCAAGAATAACGTGCTCTCCTACTGTTTGTGGAGCTGCCCTTTCAGTGTGTTCTCCAGATGTGTTACGTCAAGCACTTTATAACTTTTCCATTGAGCTCCTGTGATCAGTATTACAACATGGGGCTTTGGCAGTGGTGTGGTTTCTTTATGAAATGCAGGCTGCTATAAAGATCTAATATTTATAAAATCATTTTACTGTAAAATAAAACATAGATATAGAAAAACACACAAAAATAACAACTATCAGGACTAGTGAATTTTTTGCAAGGTACACACCATACGGGTCAAGAATGAGACCTTGCCAGCCATCCCAGAGGCTCTTTCCATGTGCTCCATGTCAGGCACAGCTGAGCTACGTGCCTATCCCTACAAATTACCACGATCATGACTTACAGCTCTTGTAGGTATTCCTTTTCACTCATATATGCATCCCTAGACACTATAGTTTAGTCTTATTGATTTTTAAAAATATGTATTTTGAAGTATCTTTTAATCTGTAGGATTGTCCTCTGTTCCATTCTTTTTCTCACAGTTTATCTGTTGAGGAACCTAGGCTGTTTGCCGTCTGGTTTCCCACAGTCTACATTTTGCTGATTGCGTACTAATGTCCTCTTCAGTTCAACACGTTCCTCTTTCCTCTGTATTTCCTTTCCTGCAAATTGGCAGCCAGATCCAGGGTCAAGTTTGATCTTTTGGCAACGCTATAGGTGGTGCTTGGAATAATTATGGAGGAACAAAATGTCTTGTCTTGTCTTTTTGTGATCTTGGCGGTCGCTGATGATAAATGCCTATATTCATTCCTGGAGGTGGAAAATTGTGATATTCTATTTTTTTTTTTGTTTCTCACTTATTTTGTATTTTTTAGTTGATGAAGTTCCCCTCATCTAGTATTTGGTTACCCAATGATACAATTCATTAAGTAAAAGAAGGATAAATTCTCCAATCTTTGCTTTATTTCCTAGTTTTTAACATAATGAGTTGGTTCCCTATCCTCCAAAAATGACCGATTCATTTTTTTCTTTTAATATCAGTATGAGTTCATGGATTTAAACTTATTTAATGGACTTCAATTCATTGCAATTATTACTGTTATTAAAGCTCAAACTTTCCCATCTTTGCCCACTAGTAGCCTTTCCAAGTTGGCTCTTTTGAGTCTCTTGTGATACGACCTTACTAGGCATTGAGAGCCTCTTTGTTACTTGGTATTGTGAGGTATTCTATTGTACTTTCTCCTCCAGATCTGGAATCAGTCACTTTTCTGTGGTGCCCTGATTAGTGTTAGTGAGAAATGGTATTTCAAGATCATAATGTGGGTGCTGAGGGACACTCATTGCTAGATTTCTTCAGTGAAAAAAGGTAAAAAACATATATATTTAAAGATAACATGCCTAATGGGTTTATATTGATATTTCAAATTCAGGCCTAAAGGTTTTCACTTAATGTTTATTCTGTTACAACATCTCAATTACATCTTCTTTTTTCCACACTGATATTTTTGGTTGTCAGTGACACTGGGGAAGATAGATTTAGAATATCTCATAATTAAACATTTACTTTATCTTGTATTATTTTGAATACTTTACACCATACGTCCATTGTCAGCATATACAGTACAGTTCTTGCATACATAATATGCTCTCTGCCACTTTGCCCTCATGTAGTCATAGTTCTAAATGTTAACTATGTTTTTAATGTTCATTATTAGTCCATATGTTATGTCTTCTTGGGAACTTTGGATGTCTGAAACCCATTTTCTACCAGATTCTTGAGGATCTGCTTATGGGAATAATATTCTCGAGTTCTTAGATGATGTTAATAGTCTGTGTCCTTGATTCTTAAGCCAATTTTGCAGGATATATTAAATAAAATCTTTCATTCACATTTCCTTTCCTTGAGTAACTTAACTAATGTTACTTCTTTTTCTTTTGCCTGAAAGCCTACTGGCAAAGTCTGCTAATTTTCTTTTTCTTATAAATCATGTACCTAGTTTGTCTAGATATTCCCCCAATTTTTTTTCCCATTCATTCAAGGTCTCTAATTTTACCAGAATATGTGTTACTGTGGATCATTCTGGGTTATTCTCAATTATGTGGTATTTTCTTTCATTATGTAATTTCTAAACATTTTTTTTAATTCCAAAATTTTTTTAAATTACAATTTTTAGTACTTTTTCTGTTCCTTGCTCCTATAGGGATCCCTGTTATCGCTGGGTTTGATCTTCTTTGCATATCATTATTGGCACTGTCTCCCAAATCCTTTTTATTCTCCTTATTTTAAAATTAAAAAAATTATTTTGTCAAATTTTGTTTTGCTTAGGGAATCACTTGTTCAGTTATTTCCCTATTCAACAGGAACCTAAACATCAAATGTAGAGAAAGAATCTCTTCCCGGGTCCTCCAATTTTAAGAAGTTGGGGTGGTCATATATAATTGTGTGTCCTAAAAGGCAGTGAAATAATCTCTGCATGTGTTGTAAGTGCCACTTTTTTTTAGTATAAAATTAAATTGGATTAATTTTATTTCTCAGACTTTGAAAAGAGAAGCTGAAATAAACTCTACCATATTTTAATTGTATCCTATTTCTTTTCAGAATACTTTCAAACTGAAAGTGATAGAAAATGAAATGTGTTATGTGCAGGAAGACCAGAGAAAAGGGGGTTCTAGGAATTGTTGATGTCATTTCAGACTTGATCAAGAACACACTCTGTCTTTCTCCCTGATGCACCATCCACAGTGCGCCAACATTTCTCTTAGATTGATCTTCCTCACAGTTACAAATCAGCTCTTCCAGTTTTCGGCATGACATTGAGAAAAAGAAAAGGGGACCCACTTTCTCATGTGTCATCTTAGAAGTGAGGAAACCTTTCTAGATATAACTTGACCAATTTCTGTCACATCTCCTTTGCCAGAATCAGGGCACACACCCCCTTATAAATATGTCACTGTTAATGGAAAGAATGCTCACATTAACCTAGTTTTAATAAGCTAGTGTGTCTCAAGGTGTAATATCTTGTAAATAACCTAAGGATCTTATTAATATCCGGATTTTGATTCAGTAGGTCTAAAGTGATCTCTACACTCTGTAATTTTAAGCATCTGCCAAGTGATGGTGGTGCTATAGACCACACTTTGAATAGCGAGAGATTTGGTTAATAACTGGCTGGAATGGATGTTGGGGAATCATCCAGTATTACCATTTAAATACTTTATGCCAGGGACTGAACTGGTCAAATGAGCACTTCATGAACTGCGCGTGATGATGCTCTCATAGCATCATAGAGGAGAGTGATAACACCGAGGGATTATGGTGACTTGCCCAGGGATACTTGGTACATGGCAAGTTCCATCCAGCAGCCTGTACTGGAGACAAAGTAAGTAAGAAGGAAAGCATGAGATAGATCTGGGGGAAATAAAGAAGAGAAGCAGGAGAAAACTAAGTGCTAGGTTATAATCCCTTGGACCATATAATTTTGTGTACTTCATTTTTCAGTACTTCTCAGAATAGGAAATATTTGTAATGGAGGAATCATAAAAACTCAAAGCAGAATAAAGAGCCTAGAACTGAAAAGCATAGCATAAAGAACTATATGTAAACATTGCTTCATAAGAAAGAAATTTACCATTACTTCTTTTATCCTCCTCTACGGTCCTCTGATAAATTGATAGCTAGTTGTTAAAGGCCTGTTTTTGAAATTTTAAAAGAAAAAGTTATTATTTTTGACTTCTAGAATGTATAATGACATGTTGTCAATTGCTATTCTAACTGTGATGCAGTATTGGAAGTTGAGTAAATAAAGCAATGCTACTATCATGCATTATATTTGCTCATTGGAACAATGCATTGATCAAGCCTCAACAGCAAATAATCAAGGCATTGGACAAGACCTGTCATAAAAATGGAGGAAGCAGCTTTGATTTAATATAGAAGAAAGACTGTTGGATTTGGTCATCAAACCTGCTTTTGAATTTCAGTCCTGCTCCTTACAGGCTATGCATCACATTTCTGATCTTTCTGAATCTTCATTTTATGATCTTTAAATGGAAATAACTATCACAGTTAAGTTTATATGAGATAGAAGTGACAGAACCAGTAACAACTAACATAATGTCAGGTACATGGAGGTGCTTATTAAATGATTATTGAATAAAATCCTGAATGTTATGACTCTGGGTTCATTTTTATTGTATTTCAGTAGATAAGTCGCACCTCTCTATTGTACTCATTAATTATATAATATACATCCTATATAAACATATATATTTTGTAGTTAATATGTTAATACATATAAACATCATGTAGGGTATCAGCTTTGTGATATCTTGACTGGATGACCTTAAATAGACCTTCCAACCTCTTCAAGTTGTGGTATATTTCTGAACCAGCTTGGCGTAAGTGATCTCTCGGTGTCCTCGTGATTCAATATTTATGTAGCTTCCCTTTATTATTAGTTTGAATTA
>NW_012152840.1:4001374-4025005 GCF_000956105.1 Propithecus coquereli | reverse complement strand
AAAAAAAAAAAAAGTACTTGAGCACACACTAAATAATGATAATATATATTAGATGACATTGAAGAATAAAAATAAGACATGAAACCCTACCTTCAGAATGATTTCAGTATACAAAGAGATAAAAATACATATATAGAAAATATTATAGTAGAAGAGATTTAAGGTAGAACAATCAGTTAATAAGTTCTGTATAGTAACATTTTATGGGATTTTTGAGGTAGTATTCAGGACTCTGCTAGCAAGAATAGAAAGGGGAGAGTCTATATAAGCTGATGGAATGTGAAGTTGAGGCAGAAAGGAAGGAGCCAGACACCATAGATCAAGTCATTGTGGGAATCGAGAAATGCATAAAAGTTGCTAATCTCCATTTTTGGATAACATGTTTTTCACAAGAGCAAATGACTGATTTCAGCAAAATTCAGTAATTTTAGAATAATTGTAAAGAAATAGTACAATTTCGATATATGGCAATGCATGAACAATAGAAAGTTAAGAGAATCGATAATTCTTTCAGGCTAATAAAAGCTTTTTTGAAATGGCTGGCTATAAAGTAAAGGGTCAGAAGGTGAGGTCTCACGGACAATGCACAGAATGGAAGGAGTGTGAGGTGGAATCTCATGGGCAGTTTTGATTGCAGAGGAGACTGTCAGTGAACAGGAATTTGGATGTTGTTAGGTAGAGCATCGCTGAGACCAAAGTGAGTTTGGAGTCACTGGGAATATTCACAGAACTATGGTGAGGAATATTCACGGAACTATGGTGAATATTCCCAGTGATAGGAATGATATTTGGGCATGCTGGGAATTCCAGAAGCTGAGAAGTGGTTGAGTTGGGAGAGGAAGAAAAGGATCTGCAAGTTAGGAACCAGGATATTGATAGCTCTCCCTGAAGGAGGGTGTAAGGTACTAGAAGAAATTGTGCCTCACTGTGCCATCCTTTGAGAAAGTGGTATTGTGAGAAGAATGCCAGTTAAGATGAAAAGATGGAATAATGGTTATTGAGAGATAAACCTCAAGGGTACTCAGAATCTCTTCGCAAGAGTAGAAAGGTTTTGAAAGACATAGTATTAAAAGACTTGTGTGGGTGTGTGCATGGGCAAGAGAATTCAGAAGGCAGGACGGGCAGCAGACATTGGCTAGTCTTGCAGAACAACAATGACATATAAATGGCAGGGAGCAAGATGACACCTTGAGAGCACAACGGGAAGGGTACGTTAGAGGAGGATAAGATGAAGCTGGTCTGCTTTCTAATTAGAAAGATTGTATGGAAATGATGTGCTAATCGAAAATGCAATCTGAGATATGCATGTGTAATGGTATTTTGTGTTTATGTGGTTTGTAGGGAAAGAGTTTAGGCTGACTATATTCAGGGCTTTGGAATATAAGCTGCTTTTTCTCCTCCTTAATGAGTAGCGGATCTTGGTACAAAAATCATGAGATGGGTGGGTAAGGAGAGAAGAATTAACAAAACACTGAATGAATAAAAAATGACAAAACCCTAATGAGAACTTGGTGTCCTTAGGTATGCATGTATGTATGCATATTCATGCACATATATGTATATATTACATAATATGCATATATATGATTTCAAATGTGGAAAAGTGTGTTTAAAGATACAGTAAATTTTAGGATTTAGAAGATTATTAAAACAATAGAGTATCTTCTTTATCATTTACCCTTTTAAAAAATATAAAATATTTCAAACATACAAAAAAATCACAGACAATAAAATTGTCATTAATGTTCCCACCACCCTAATTAAATAGAAGTCAACATTTTGTCCTTTTGTCTCATGACTTTTTGTTCCAGAATATTTCTTTGAGATTTAAAAACTCATACATGTAGTGCTAGTCAATGGGTTGCTGGAGCCAATGAGTACCAGAAAATTGTTAAGTTTTCAGGAATTTTGAGAGACAAATGATATCATATTGATAATTTGAAAGTGGCCGTAGTGGAGTATTTATGCCACAGAAATGAACAAGTGCTACCAATCAGCATTTTATTATTTTGGTTGAACAACTATCTGTTCCAAACTTTACTAGCACATTGCTGGTCCAAGTTTGCTTAGTTTAACTGCTACCTTGTATTTTATTGAATGAATAAAACTCAGTTTATTAATATTTATCCACTACTCAGAAATATTTGGGTCTTTTCCTTGTTTATTACAAACAATGCTGAGTTCAGCTCTCTTGTATGAATCTCCTTGATCACATATGCCAGGTGATTCCAATGTAGAAACCTAGAAGTGGAATTGCTGGGACCTGAGGTTTGTGCATTCTCAACTTTACCAAATATAACAAGTAATTTTCTAGAATCACTCTAACAGTTACAGTTCCACCAGGAATTTTATCATTTTTTGTTTCCCACATTTACTGTATAAAATGATATGAAAAATACCAGGGATATTTAGCATTTCACTGACAAGAAATAAGATTGAGGATCATTATCAATTCTTTCTCATAGTTGTGGCTTTTCTTTGCCTTTTGTGTTGTCTTTGACTTATAGAAATTTTAAAATTTATGTTGACAGTCACCTTTCATAGTTACTAGACATATACATTTTCTCCTTTTATAGTCCATTTTTTGATTGAGTTGTTTGTCTTTTTTCTTATTGAACTGTAGAGGATCTTTCTATATCTTGGCTATTTATCTTTTGATGGCTATTTTGTTGACAAATAGCACAGTTCATGACTTTCCTTTTTCACTTTATTTATGATGTCTTTCAACATATAGAAGCTATAAATTTTATTATAGTTGAATTTTTCAATTATTTCCTTTATAGTTTATGCTTATTAGTCTTGTGTGAGATACCCTGATATCATAAATATGTTTTCTAATATTTCATTTTGAAAGCTGACAGATATGCTTTTAGCATTTGGGCTCTTTTGACTAGTTCTTTAAAGTGTATAAATTGGCTGTCATTAATACCAAAGAGAAGTTTGGAAAGTGTACAGATTTTGGGTTGAACTTAAATTATTCATCAGCATTCTTTTGTCATTCTGAGGCCAGCAGATGCTACATATTTGGAACACGGAGATGCATAGGGCATGGTCTCAGTCGCCTGCTGACTACAAACACAGCACATACAGTATAGTATAAGGCCTAAAAGAAGCTTGTTCATTTGTTCTGGAAGAATGAAGGAAATGAATCATTTGCCATGGAACTGTTAACTTTTCTGTTATTTCATATACTCTGGTATACCAGCAATTTTATGGAAAATGAAGTTTACTACCTTAATATCAGCCGTATGTCCTTTAAAGGATACCAGTATTCACTTACATCCTTTTCCTGATTAAATGACAGTGGTAAAAATTTGTGGGTCTACATAGACATTTTCCCCCTAATTTTGCAACAAGAATAATTTATCACAGATATTGCTTGCTGAGATGCTTTGGATTTATGGGAAGGTTAACAATCTGTTTTTAAAGATTGGTTTCTGTTTGCAGAGACGAAATGGAGAAGATATACCCGTAGCCCAGACTAAGAACATCAATCACAGAAGATTTGCTGCTTCCTTTAGATTGCAAGAAGTGACAAAAACTGACCAGGATTTGTATCGCTGTGTAACTCAGTCAGAACGAGGCTCTGGTGTGTCCAATTTTGCTCAACTTATTGTGAGAGGTAAGGTAAAATTGTTTTTACTTTATTAAGTCGTATGGCTTTGTTAGAACAAAAGCAACTCTACAGGTATATTGATTGATTTCTAAATCATAGTGTTTTTAATCTCAAGACCCTGTATATAAAAACCATATTATTATAAAAGTTTTGAGGCCGGGCGCGGTGGCTCACGCCTGTAATCCTAGCACTCTGGGAGGCCGAGGCGGATGGATTGTTTGAGCTCAGGAGTTCGAGACCAACCTGGGCAAGAGCAAGACCCTGTCTCTACCAAAAATAGAAAGAAATTAATTGGACAGCTAAAAAATATATAGGAAAAAATTAGCCGGGCATGGTGGCGCATGCCTGTAGTCCCAGCTACTTGGGAGGCTGAGGCAGTAGGATTGCTCGAGCCCAGGAGTTTGAGGTTGCTGTGAGCTAGGCTGATTCCATGGCACTCTAGCCAGGGCAACAAAGTGAGACTCTGTCTCAAAAAAAAAAAAAAAATTTTGGTAATGTCTTAAGGTAAAATTAAGAATGTAATTGTAAAGTTTTTCAAGGTTCCAACAAGTGTTTTCCGTCAAAAGGGATCTATTTTATAATGCTCTAATAGGCCTGAATATTAATATATAAAATATCTTATTCCATTTTGCTATCATCTAGTTTGCATTTTAACTTTAGATCTAGTTCTTCCTGTTTAAAACTCTTTTGTTCTTCAAAGCATTGTGGCAATGAAGGCAAGGTCAATCATTCTATTCTCATGAACCTGTAAATTTTACCAGTATAAAAATAGTAGTAAATGTTCACTAATTCGTGCTCCCTATAGAATCTTAGAAAGTTAGAACTGCTAAGATGTCTTTATTAATATTCTTGTATACTAAAGTTACTAGAGGAATGTCAGGAATTCTGACCTATCAGTACATATCTGTAGTGAATCCTGGAAAGATATGTACAAGTGCAAAACATATGTTACATTCATTCACAATTTACTGAGTCCCCATTATATTCCAGGTACTGTTCTAGGTTGTAAAGATACAATTATAAATAAAGTATAAAGTCCCTGCTCATATGGAACCTTAATATTGAGATATGTTAGGCATGCTACATACGTAGATGTTGAAAATGTAGTATCAAGCCATGGTATATGTTATAAAGAAAAATAAAGACACAAAATGACAGAGAATATTTTAGTAAGGTGGTCTGGAAAGCCACTTCGAAAAAGTAACAACTGAGTTGAAATCATTAAAAAAACCAACCAAACAAACAGAAACAAAACAAAAACAATGAGGACTTCAGCCAGGTGAAAATGTAAAAGAAAGTAGCTTTGTTAACTAGGGTATTGAGCACCAATCAACATAGACACAAATGAAAATAATTATAAACTATGTAAATCTCTTCAAGGATAAGTTTGGGAAAAAATATCTAAACTGTGCTGAGATTGTCAGAGATATCATGGAAGGCATCTAACAATGAGTCCTCTTTGAGGAACAATCTGAAGGTTGAAAAGTTGCCCAGGTTAGGGGGGGATGGGTGGAGGGGCAGGGGGAAAAGAAAGAAGCACCAGCAAGCAGAGAGCACAGAACATGCCAAGGCCAGGGGCCTGGAAAGAGACTATGAGATACATCCATATTCTGGTTACTACGATTTATAATGCTTGGCATCAAATGTCTTTTACATATATTATTTCAAGATTTCCTTAATTTTAATACTTTAACCTTTCATACTTTTAGAGAGAAAGAAAGTGAAATTCAAGCTATTCGATAATTTGCCCATAGCCACAAAAATCTAATAGTTGACTGAGCCAGAATATAACCCCATGTTTCTTGATTCTTAATGGCGAGCTCATTCTTTTCTACCCCAGCTTTCTCTCACATTAACATTACTGAATAATGCTGTTAGCCTCTTGTATACTTTATCTTGGGAGGAGACCATATGGCTTATTAAAAAGTTTTATCTTTGTAGATTAAATATGAGTGTTTTCAAGGAAACGTCTCTTGTATCCCTGTAGTCAGCTCATATCACCTGCAGAAGTTCATGAGATCATAGCCCCAATTTATCGAATAATAAGAAAATATGATAATATTTGACTCCAGTGTTCAGGCACAGAAATGATTTATCCCGTGTTCACAGATGCATGGATATTCATCTTTGTTAAGCCCCATTCTAGCATCTTTCTCACTTGAACCTAATTTTGAAAGCCTGAAGGTGTCCTTGGGTAATTTTCAGGGTGATTAATATGCTGTAGGTACTGGAATGTGGGTGTCCTATTGAATTTTAATGCTCAGTGTATCTTCATAGTACTATATATGCATTCACTATATGCAGCCTCTGAAGGACATGGTGTCTTAATAGTGTACTTAGAGTGCTTTGAATACCATACAGTATATATACTATGTATAGTTATGTACAATATATATCATATATAGTTACAATATTTATATAGTTATCTATACATTTTTTTCGAGGAAGTCATCCCATGATATATTTATTGGACAGATTGTAGAAGAAAGCGATGCTTTTATCAAGGTGCTCCCTTTATATAGTTTCTTCTTTTGTATGGATATTTTCTGAGTGTTTATTTTAAAAGAAAATCATTTTTTCAATACCAGATCTCATGTTTTAATCAACAAGTAGATTTTACCATTTATCAAAGCTCGGTTTTCTTTACCTGGAAACTATATTACAGCTATTCTAGGAGCATTACTTGTAAAATAAATAATTATTTCAATAAAATTTATAAAATCCTTAAATTTCATTGAGAATTTTGATGCATTTTTCTTTTTTTCTTTTTCTCTTTTTTAAGAAAGTCCTGCTGTGTTTAATATAGATTTTTTTTTTTTTTGAGACAGAGTCTCACTCTTTTGCCTGGGCTAGAGTGAGTGCCGTGGCGTCAGCCTAGCTCACAGCAACCTCAAACTCCTGGGCTCAAGTGATCCTTCTGCCTCAGCCTCCCGAGTAGCTGGGACTACAGGCATGCGCCACCATGCCCGGCTGGTTTTTTCTATATAGTTTTAGTTGTCCGATTAATTTCTTTCTATTTTTAGTAGAGGCGGGGTCTCTCTCTTGCTCAGGCTGGTCTCGAACTCCTGAGCTCAAACAATCTGCCCGCCTTGGCCTCCCAGAGTGCTAGGATTACAGGCGTGAGCCACCGCACCCGGCCTTCTTTTAAGTTTTATGTTGGGAAGGTTGGGTTCAAATATGACGGTTCTTTGAATGTGTTTTCCAGAGTCTGCTAATATTTTAGAAATATATTTTGATAGTTTGTGCAGTTTTATTTTTCTTTTCAACATATTTTAGGTTGTTCTGTAATACTTATAGGTGATACTTTGCTGTTTTATTTGAAAACCAGTATAGAGGTATACGTTTTCTTGTTTGTCCAGATGACCACCAAATAGATACTGCTAACCAAAAACATACCTTTAAGGGTCAGCTGTCCTGGTGTTGAAACAGTGCTGAGAATTAACTGTGATGACAGGTCCTATCTCTCATTGGCACTTTTAAAGCTGACACCCTGTTACATGGATAGAAAAGATGGTAATTTTAAAGGAAATTTTTGGGGCAGTGATATGAATAGTCTTTAATAAGAGCTGGCATACTATTGCCTGTTGTCAAAGATGACCCAAGGGTAAGAGTTTATTAGTGCATTTTCACTTAAACTGAAAGTGACAGGGCACGCTTAAGGCTTTTTCGTTGCTATTTGTTATAAATGAAAATTTCACTGAAAAATTCTCATGCTGAAGAGTATCGATCTATGTTTTCCCTCAGCCAGAGGAAGGAAAAAAAAAGTGTGGTGAAACAGAATTTACTTTGTCATGACTTTAACATTGCTTCATTTTGAGTA
The DNA here is from genome assembly GCF_000956105.1 of Propithecus coquereli. Classification (NCBI taxonomy): domain Eukaryota; kingdom Metazoa; phylum Chordata; class Mammalia; order Primates; family Indriidae; genus Propithecus; species Propithecus coquereli. The sequence goes on along the minus strand of NW_012152840.1, from coordinate 4,017,569 downwards.
ATGATAACATCTTTAGCTTTCGGAAGCCAATCTTTATTGACAAAGAAGTTTTTACAGAGATGAGATGAAGAGCAGACATTTTTGCTTGATGTTTTACAAAATCAAAGTGTAAAAAGTATGAAATACAAGTTGAAGTGGTGTTTGCAAGCTCCAAACTGAAAACACCAACTTCATGGTCGAATTATGCTACCGATCGCTCTGCTCAATCTCTACTTCATTTGCAATTTTCTCCTTCTTCCTTTTCCACCTATCTAAATCAAAGACCCACTTACATTTCTAGCCAACTGACCTGCATAAACTTTTATAAAATTCTCTGATCGCTACGCCTGACATACTCAATTTCTATTCCAAATTGTTTGTTTTTATATCTATCATTTTTACCTGTGAAATTATTACATTGTAAGTTCTTTGATTTGAAAATCACAGTTTTTTTGTTTGTCATTGTTAATGGTTTAATTTTGAAATTTTTATGTCAACTATTAGTCATTATCAAAATGCTTAGGAAATAAAAAAGTATTCAGTTAATAATATCTGTGCCTAATGAATAACCTCTAGCTGGAAATTGGGGTGAATATCAATCCATTTACCCAGCTTTACTCAGGGTGGGTACCACAGAGTTGGAGTTTAAAATCACAAGAAATTCAAATTGATGTCAATATTTTTCTTGTTAGACAGTATAAACTAGCTTGAACACAAGGGTATTTACTGACTGTTGTGACTGGAAGGTGTAGGATAGGCAGGCTTCAGGGTTGGTTGATCAAGTCATCAAAGATGCAGGTTCTTCCAAATCCTTCATTCTGCAGCCCATGGTGGCTTTTATCCTAAGCCAGGCTCACTTCATAGTCACAGGGTAGCAATATGGCTACATGCTTCCTTGGTCTCATCCAATTGGGGATAAAGAGGGCATTAATTCCCACAGCTATTAAAAACCCGCGTTGGTGGATATTGGAGAGGCAACTAGTATGTCTAGTAAAGAACTTTTGTACACTGGACTCTAGATCATAAATATGTTATTCAGAGGTAATTATTCATTCTATTCAGATAAGAGAGTAACTGGGAAAATATTTCAAGAGAAAGTACAGCTTAACCTTGAAGGACATACAGACTTTGGAATATGATAAAATAGGAGAGGGGTATTATGACACTAAATCAAGTAACAGTATGTGTCATAGGTAATCAGTGGGATCATAACTTACTTGGTCAGTGGTGAGCTGTTAATGCAATCATTTGCTTAGTACCAGTTATCCACTACACATGTAAAAAAGGAAAGAAGTCAAAACTAACACAAGATTTGCATTTGAGCTTTCCAGATGCTGCTTTTACTGTAATTATGTGTAGTTTATGTTCTATCAGAGCCTATGTAGTTCATCTTTGTTTGCTTCAGCACCTAGCACAGTGTTTGCATAAAGACACATAGTACTTTTCTTGAAATTAACAAGCAAAATTATTTAGTTGGATTCAGAGCAGAGGACTGACCCTGGAAGATGCAGGGAATGGCTGATGAATTACATACCTGCTCTCACCTGCAAATGGAATGAAGTTTGCTGGTATAAAGGAAGTGGTGATGGACATTTTTTGTAGTGTCTGAACCAGCATCTTTCCTTTCTCAGATGAACTAATAAGGGTGACTCTTGAGGTTAGCATGAGATATTTTTCACCTGAAAAATAATCTCAGTTTGACCAATATTCTAGTCTAGTATTCTATTTGTGTATAAAATTAAATCTGAATGTTTCATTTTAGTATTTCTATATTGGAGGTAAGGACATTTGGGAAGTAGAAAATACTTTAAAACTTTCGCTACTTCGTAGCTAAAGGCCATCGAATTTCTAGCTTGAGACCTTCAGTAGTCCACTTAATATCACACAGTATTGATTTTTAACTAGTTTTCATAGCACAGCTGTCAGACTCATGAATTCATATAAAGATCTCTTTTCTGAATGGTGACTTGAAGACCCCTTTTCTGTACTTATATTGTGAAAGCTAGTCAACTTGACAGGAAGTTTGGAGTTAGCTGGGAGAATGCAATTTTAAGCATCTACGTTTCATAAAATCTGAACTATTAATAATGAAGTCTTAGAATACATTGATAAGTCACATACTAATTTTCCCCAAATACTCCTACATAGTTACGAAAACACATACAGTGAGTGGATGCTAAATGTCTCAGATTTGGAGGAGTCTCCTAATGTCTCATATTTTAAAATTTTACTTTTTTACCCTTGAGTATGATAAAAGAAACATTTGGAGTCTCCTCTCATTCATAGCACCTACTTGTAATTCAGGTGGTTCGGTGTTTAAGATGTCTGGTACCTATTTAAATTCTAAATGAGCAAAAGAGTTCTAGATGTTCTTATTTCAGATAGTATATTGTGGTGCAACCAGAAAATGGATACTGATTTGAATTGTTCATATAATCAGTTCAGGAATACTTTTTCAAAGCTGAAAAGCATTAATAAATAATGATCATACCTATGTTTATTTAAAAGTAGTAGGGAAAGATGCCTCTTAAATTTAATATTAATATTAACTGGGATTCAATATTATTACTGAAACTGTTTGATCCACTTCTGCACACCATTATTCCAAATACTTTTTCTGTTAATTTTCCCCTCTGAGTTTCCTTATTGGTACTCTACAAGAATGGTAGAGTGTAGCAGTTGTCTTTGCCCAAATGATTATTTTCCTTTTGTTTTCTCTCAGTTTGTTTGTAAAATAAAAATGTAATGAGAGTTCTTTCCCCAAGGATTTCTGAATTTGCTTCCACAGGTGAGTGACGTATATAGCACTGCTCTTTGAAGTGAATCTTTGCAGAGTTTGCTTTAGTTGGAGCTTTCTTCTTAAGAATTTGCAAAGGATCAGGAAGGACGTGGAATCATCTACATGGCAAATAATTGTTCTTGTAGAACTCAGAGGGATTTGATTTCAGAGTGTTGATAGTAGGTCTGTAATCTCCTTTTGAGTTTCAGTTCTCTTGGAGTTTGTGATAAATGTAATTTGGGCCAACTTCTACCAGGGGACTTATATCTACTTCATGGACTAACAGTGTCTTTGTAATTTATATTCCACTCCCTGTTCACCAGTTTTCTTTCCCCACACCAAAAAGAAAGCAACAATGTCAATTTGAACTAAGAGTTTTCAGTCTCTCTGGGTTTCTTTGCAACTTCATTGGAAAATCAGCTAGCAGACATTATTGAGTGCTTAACATGGTAATAGGCACGGACAAACACCAAAGAAATAGCAGACATAGTCTCAACCCTCAAGCAATTTATAATTTAATTAATTCCTTAGGAAGATGCAGAATTTCTCACTATCTTGGCACAGACTTTTCACTTAGATTTTGGTCACACTTTTAATTCTAGAAGAATGAAGATTTCCTAACAAATGAAAAACAGCCAACAAAATTCCATCAAAACCCTGTATTAAGCACTAATCTGGTAAATAATGTCATACTGTGAGAGTCTTATAGAATGTTAATTGAGCAGAAGCCCTAGAGCAGACAGATTGAAATCAATCAGTGAGGGCAGAGATAATTCATAGTGTTTAGTGGTATAATGAGTAAAGAATGCACTATAAGTGTTGTGGTGGGACTTCACTTCATTAATTTTAGTTCTTGAGTCTTTCCCACTCTCCCCTCCATTTTGTCTTTCAGAGGGTCAATAATAGCAGTTTCCTACCAGCAGATAACTTACAGATGAGTTTTTGTGTTTAGATAAATTATTTGCCACTGAAATATTCACATCTTTTAAAAAGCCAGCTGATACACATTTTGCTTACTAATAATACATGATCAGGAACCTGACTGTTACAAAGAGTACAAACAAGGAAATACACAGATAACAGAAAACATTCATGAAATTGTAGTTAGAAGCCTTACAAAGGAGGTAGAGAATAGTATGTACTTATTGATTATGAATACATCAGTCCAAACCAACTGGTTCAGCGTTTATGATAGTACCTCAGAAAGCACTTTCTTTTCCATCTGAGTTAATATAAATGTTTTTACCCTTTCTAGGAAATATTTAGTCTAGTAAAAATTAAAAACAAGCATAAAGTCAACACCAGTAAATTCATATAAACATATTTTGTTAGTCCTCCACATGGATTGTGTTTATTAGTTCATAGTCATTAGTTTTTTAGAAAAAAGGAAAAAATGATCCAGTTCAATGTTAGAAGTGAGGATTTGGGGACTGAGAACTGGGCAGAGATTAAATAATATGGCAAAATGTAGGGCAGCTTTTCTCAACACATAAATGTGCAACAGTCTCTTTTTGTACAGCTTTACCTTAGTGCCGATGTTTGTTTATAAGGAAATTAGGGCCTACAGGTCTGTTCTCATCTCTTATATGGAGATGTATTCTCATCTCTTACGAGATATGCGAACAAAGTTACTTTTAAACTTTAGGATATAACTTATCGTGGTTATAGGAATATAACTTTCTTTTGCTGTCCAATTTCTGCTTTCTGAGCCCTAAACTAAGAAAATATTTTTGTCTTTCTGCTTTGCACAATTTGGAATCATAGATTTAGTAGTGGTGGTGCAGAATCTGTCCTTGTGTTAAAACAAACAAACAACAAATGGATAATTACCTGTACCCTCGTTAGGAAGAAATTTTACCCACATGGTTATTTATGTCTTCATAATTGCTGTTGGCATTTTCTTTAGTCTTCATATACATATGGAGGGTACCATTGCTACTCTCATGTTGCTAGTCCACCCCCTCCAGTGGCTTCCTTTCACATTAAGAAAAATAAATAAGTCACAGTCCTTTCCTGTTTTAGAAGGCCTTGAATGAAGTATCCCCTGGCTGCCACTCCAAATTTGTTTCCTATCACTCATATTCTTCCTTAGTAGACAGCAAGCATAGCAACTCTTCCACGCATACTTCTGCCTTAGGGCCTTTACGCTTGCTATTGCTTTCTATAGAGACTTTTTTCTCAAATAGATGTAGGCTTTCACGTTCTTATTTCACTCAGATTTCTACTGAATTTTTTTTTTTTTCACAATACCTAAAGGCCAAATGGCAATTACTTTCTAGTACAAAAGAGAATTCATTGATTTTGTTTTACAGTTTTTTCTCCAAAGTTATTTAGGTCAAAATTTTCAAAAGATCTCTATATAACGCCTGCTGTTATTAAGTATGTGCAGAACAGGACAGTGGTCTCAAAGATAGCTGTGTTGCTAGAACTACAGCAAATAAAATTCTGTATGAAATTTGTATGTTGTATGTTAATTGCTTCCTTCATTTATCGGTATTTTATTGCATATTCTCTGAGTGCCTAGCACTTTTCTTTGTCATCACTGCCACCACTTTGTACATGTCACCGTCTTCTCTTTCCTGCACTTCTATAAATAGATCCTTTGTGGCCTCCCTCCGTGAGCACTTGTCTCCTCCAAGTCAGTCTTCACACAGCAACCAGTAGCCATGTGACATAGAGTGAGTCAGAATATTTGCTCCCTGGCTCTGGTGGCTTCCTGTTCATGTAGTATAAATTCCACATGTCTCAACACAGCTCCAGGGTCCTGCCTGCTCTAGCTGTGCTCACATCCTTCAGTCCTTCATGAGTCGCTCCTTTGCTCACCAATCTCTGGCACCACTGGGTTTCTTTCACTTGCTTTAATGCACGGTGATTTCTGCTCCCTTTGGGCCTTGGCTTTTTCGCTTGCTGTGCACCTTTGCAAGCCTTCAAAATATAACTGCATTCCTAATATCTGCCTCCAATGGACTGATGAATTTAGGGACTGTTTTCTTTTGCTTGTTCATGATAGGATTTCTGTAGCAAGCACCATGACCAAAGTCCAGCAGATATAATCAAATATTTGTTGTCAAAGAAACAAATACAGTGTGAGTTATAAAGTACCCTGTGCATGGCATGGATTTAATGTGCAGTGTGAGGAGGCCGGCCTCATGACTGCCTTTTATGGTTAAGAAATGTGCTGCGGAGGAGGAGAGGTTTCATCTGGCCCTTGATGGATGGGTAGCATTTGGATAGCTGAAGATAAATAAAGGCATTCCAAGCAGAGGGAATGATATAGGGAAACACATGTTCCTATGGACTAGTATTAAATATTGACTATAACACAGTGTTTTCCAGGGAAGAAGTCTGAGATGAGCTTGAAATTGTACTTCGAGGCCTTATTGTGGAGGAATTTGAGAGACAAATTATGTCATTTGATGTGGAAACCTTTGGTAGTATTGGAATAGGTTACTCATGTAGGTTAGTCATGTGTTAGTATCTGTCTCAGAAAACCAGGAAGGAAGATGATTTGCAGAATGGTGAGTTTTCACAAAGCTTAGGGGGCTCTTATAATCCTAAAAGCTTGAGATGGTAAGGGGTTCTTGCGGGGCTGTATGGTAGAAAGAACAGCTCAGGAGTGTGAAATTATGGCAGAACTATCGTTAAGAGCATTGTGAATGACAGGAAGAGAAGTCAAAAGAGACTTCTAGATTTTTAGGATGAGATACTGGCTGAAATATTGTATTGTGGACAGAAATTCATAAGACTTATTATAGAAGAACTAATTTGAGAGCATAGATGATAATTTCTGTTGTAAACTTTTGATTGGGTTCTGGGGAGACATGCAGGTTTAAAATCTTTAGGCATCTTGGTAAGTCTTAGACTAATTGTAGGGTATTAAATAAGTATTCAGTTCAAGATGGAGTAAATATTAAGTACTTAGTGCATAGAAATTCTTTGCATTTTGTTCCATTTTAGAGCCCTTAGCCAATACTATTAGATTTTTTCATGTTGTTAAACCTATGATAAAACCACATGTATTCAATTAAGTATTTTTTTTTTTTTTTGCTGCTGCGTAATGTAGATTCCTGACTGAATTTGAGGCTATTAAGTGAAAATCTTTTTCCTGTTCTTTGTACAACTTTTGACTTCATAGGAATAAAGAAAACGGTCCAAAGCCTTCTCCATTTTCTCTACTCTTCAGATTTGATTGCTCCTGATAATAATGCTCTTAGACCTGTCTTTTTCTTACATCAGTGTTTTAAAGGATTGAGAGGCGGGGGGTTTTCTTTCTAGGACTTTTGGCTGATGGCATTTCTCAATCCTCAAGGAATGTCATTCAGTGCAGTGGGTAGTTTGAAAATATTTACTTAAGGGTAAAGAGTTCCCACCTGCCATAATTTTCCTATGTTAAAACAGCCACTAGGTTTGACATTTCTGTGTATTGTGCAGGATTGCTAAAAAGTAGTTACCATGACCAGACTGGTTGATGAATAGTAATGATGAAAAGTAGGGTGTTTGGAATTCAACATGGACGATAGAAATGCTAGATGTCAGAGAAGCCATATATTAAAGAGAATTTGAATTGGAAACTGAATCTCAATCTGCCACTGGGAACATTTTGATCATTTTGATTTATTAAACTTTTATAACAGCATTCAGATGGAGCTGAATTAAAACCTTTAGTCTTGAATAGTTTATGGTACACCAACCACTGTGTTACTGGTATCATTTTGAAGGTTCTCTTAACATCTGTGAGGAGGGAAAAAATGGGTGGGTGAAGGGCTTATTTTTTTCACTTATATTCTCACGTCTAACTCTAAATCCCTCTCTTTTGTTTGCATTGTCAAGAATAAACACCTCTTGCAATGTTCAACATACTAAGTACCGAAAAGTTTTGAATTTTATTATTAAACATATTTGAAACTCTGATTAATAATTTTCCAATTGAAATGTTGCATTTTTAAATATGTTATAGGCCTTTGGTGCATGTCCTTGTACACTCAACGGTGTCTGTGTCTATGTTTGTGTTTCTGAGTTTTGAAGATAAATATTCCAATAGAAATATGAATGCAATTCTGAAGCCTAACTTGCAAATAAGAGTGCATTTTCCTAAAAATATTGGAATTCTGTACATCGGGTCTTCTAAAAATCATCTTTCAGCATCAGCAACCATGGGTAGTCTTTTCTGAACAGTGGCTCCATACTAAAGAGAAATCAATTACTACTAGAGAGGCACTGTAGGTTAAAGGCATTACAAGGTTCACACTTGGTTTTGCAGCCAGGAGAGGGTACTTAGCTGTGAATCAGGAATGATGCAAAAGATGGATGAGACAGAGTTCAAGGAGCAGTAATGTGAGGGTCCAGGACTATCATTTCAAGCTGTCTCAGCAGCAGTGATGGATGGTTCGGTGGCAAGAAGTAATAATACCAGATGATGAAAGATGCATCTCAGCATCTCGAGCCCCAGCATACCGTCTACCCGTTGGAGTTCTGGGGCATAATGATTCCTGATTTGCAACCACACTGGTTTGCTACATTTAGCAATCCAGAATTTTGGCAGCTGTGAAGGAAGCAAGTAGCATATCAAACACTCCTGCACATTGTAAATTTAATTACCTCATATTTATGCATAGTAGTTGTTGACAGGAACTTGTAAGCTATGCTAATATGGTAGGTAATTTGTTACCTCCAGAAATCACTTTCCATGTGTCTTCTGATCATTATCATGAAACATGATAAATGATCTCGCCCATGAGGTATAAATGAAAATGAAATGGATAATTGGATTCTATGTCTAAATTGTGGCTGGAATAGTCAGAGCAATTATAATTGAATTTATCTCATAAAAATGCATTTGGTAATATATCAGTGACCTTACATCATCTTGAGCCTATAGTTTTATATGAAACTACTCTTAAGATCACAAAAAATTTTGTAATTTTTCAAAAAGAGTATTTCCAAATACTTAAATTTTCTATTTTCTTTCCTTATTCACCTATATAACATTATTAATTTATTCAATGATTTAACACTTTTGAGCAGTCACCATATGTTGTTCATTGAGTTTATCGTTAATAAAATGACTAAGATATACAATCTTGAGGGTCTTATAGTCCCATATGTAGGTATGGGAGTGTCTAGTCTTTAAATTATAACATTTCTTCTTTTGCACTTCATTCTATAATTCCTTTTTCTCTTATAGCTTCTTTTTATGAGGGTCCAAGAAGATAACAAAACACCTGTTTATGTATTTTTTGTTTTCAATTAAAAACAACTATCAAGATTCAGTTAACGATTAAGTTATCTGGAATTGTGACTTTTCTTTTGAACAAGATATGTCAATAAGCAGGGCATATCCATAGGGAATTGTTTCCCCTCTTGAATTTTTTTGCTTGAAACTTGTTTATTTTCCATATCTGTTGGTAGTGAAGGTAGCTTAGCGCCAACCGATAAGCTTATTTTAGTAACTGATTGTTTTAACAGGAAAATGACCACGCTCCAACCATTTATTCTTCTTTCTAGTTAATGTTAATTTAATACAACAGAATATAAAATAAATGTGTAATATAAGTTGTAATAATTTACATTGTGCAGGTGCTGTGATAGATGCTTTACATGCATTACTTTTCTGGTTTAATGATAAGAACTCTTAATATCCCTTTTTATCCAAAGGCATCCTGAGCCTGGTAGGCGAAGTTACTCAGATCATCTGGCTCTAATGGGCTAGTCTTAGATTTGAACCTAAGTCTGACTCCAGTGCTCATATTCTTTTCACCTTGCCACAGTAACAATAGGCTATACAAAAACTAATGAAATTTATATAGTGGCATTAAGAAAAATGCTGTTTGAAACAAGATTTAATGATGAATATGAATAAGAAACAGAGTTGTTAGGTTTCAACCTTAAATTTCAATGATCGTACCTACTCTGTTACTATGATTATTACCTTACGACTTTTGAAACAATGCATTTAGTTACATTGCTTGGCTACTATTTTTAACTAAATCTTGCCATGACAAGTAGCAGGATAGCTATAGCACTGATTGTAAATAGACTAGCAGGAGGTGCAGGAGCCTCTATAAATCAAGTATAGGGTATTTTAAAAATTATTTATGACTACCACACATGTCCTTTTTCCAGATTCTGATATACTAATATAAACATGTTCACACACCCATTCACACTGACATGTTATGGGTAGGCTCACGCAACCTAAATTTCAGCAAGCCTTTGTTACAGTCTAGGCAGAGGCTGTCACCTGTGTGGTTTATGAAAAGCTAAGAAATTATTCTGCTAGTCCTCCTGTATTCTTCTTCCCGTCTTCTCAACATTTTTAAAATTTTATATGAAGAATTATGAATTGCTTCTGTAGCTCTAAGAAGATGTTGCAAATATGTTAAATGTCTTTAATAATATTACAAGATTCTCTGGATTTCAGAGCTTCTCTGATTGTGGAAAAAATAAATTATCCAGAATTCAATAGCCTAAAGTCAAGACTTTCTAAAGTCACAGTGCTCATTAATCAAAGAAACTCCATCAGCATTTAGCCTTAATTTTGTGTGAATATTAAAAACACCCTCCTGGGTACACATAGTTTTTCTGTGGCCTAGTCATCTTTGATCAAGTTGGATGAAAATTTCAGACTCCCTGGCTTGCTCTTTATTTTTTCTTTTTCTGCAGACTCCCTCTATTGACTTATTATTTTCAGGTTGGTGAAATAGCATTAGAAACTTTTTATGTATGCTCTGGAGGAAATTTTCTTCTATGCTTTATTTTTTATATTTAAAGTAGAGATGTAGCCTGAGTATTCCTCATGTTGCAAGTTAAATCATAAGCCAAATCTCTTTTTTCAAATGACTCACTTGTAGAGTGGCTCCATTTCTGTTTGCTACCTGAGTAAAAACCAAGAGAGATGCTATGAGATGGGTTCACAGAGTATTGCCCTGGACTAACAATGGCAGTGCAATCAGAGTTCAAATAATGTCAAGACACTAAATGACCTAAGTTGGCATGATTCCAGAATAATATTAAATAAAGAAAATTTTGTATTCTCATAAAGGGAGATGCTATGAGACATACATGAACTATGTAAAAATAGTGTATCATATATAGATAAATTCAAATAAATCTCAAAAACTTAGTTACAAAGCAGAAAAAATGTTTACTTAATGCTTTTATATGGTGTAATCACCTCATAATATGTTTAACATACAAGGCATGTTATATAACTCTCAACTACTCCTCTAACATGAGCTCGATCCAACTTAAAGACAAAAAGATTTGAATGCCCAAACTTTTGCAGGTAGACATTCCTCTTGTTTCTTTTGATTTCAGGGATTCTCATATTTTAGAAGTCAAAATACCTGGTGTAATGAAGTGCATAAGGAAAAACATATACTCCAGTCTTTGTGAATGATTTAGTAATTTTCAGGAGAAATTTTGATGACATTAGATTTTGTCATAAATGCTGACTTTACATTTTAAATCTCAATGTGAGATTCTGCTTATACTTAATGATCCTTGGGTAGGATGGGGTGGGGTTGGTTGGTGGGTTTTCTAGGCAAGAGTTTAGGATGAATTATATCAACCCTCCTTTTCTCTCCCTCTACAGAAAAGTGTGCATTAAATGTGTATAGCTTGGTAAGTATATAGCTTGGTGAATATTACCAAAACCCCATAAGTCCCTCTCACTCCATTCCAGTTAATATCCCCTCCCCTAAGGTAACTGCTGTTCCTGGCTTGTAACAGTAATGCACAACTTAGGTAAATTGAGTCTTACTTAGTTTATACTCTTTTTATCTGGCTTCCCTCATTCACCATTCAAGTATATGAAATTTATGCATATTATTGTATGTAGCTATTTGTCATATGACATCATTGTTATAAAATATTCTATTGTGTGCCTATGCCACAATTTATCCATTTTACCGATGATGGGATTTGATTTTTTTTCACCTTGAGCTATTTACAGTAGTGGTATATGAATATGCTAGTATATGACTTTTGAGGATATATGTGCTCATTTTGGGGTAGCATGTACTTGGAAGTAGAATTGTCAGGTCAGAGAGTATGCTTATGTGGAGCTGTAGAAGATACTAGCAAAATATGTTTTGAATTTATTTTATCAATTTATGCTCCAACTCGCAGCATGCAGTTTCATATCCTCACCAACACTTAATATTTATTATCCTACCTTCCATTTTTAATTACCTTCTTTGTTCATAAGTGCATTCGTTCAACAAACGTTGACTACCTAATATGCAAAACACTGAAGATACAAACTCAAATATGAATATTTATAATATAAAGCCCTTGCCTTGAAGGAGCTCAATAAGTGAAGAGAAAGGCAAAAAATATAGGTAAATCTTTTATAAGACAAGGTGCCATTATTTGAAGGTGGAGAAGGTGTGGTGAGGAGGGTTTTTCAGAGTAATAAATAAACTGAGATTTGAAGATAAATAATTTTGCTAAGTGTATAATTGGCAAAAGGGCATTCCAGGCAGTATATAGAAGGTAAAGGTGGGATGATTTTAAAAGATTTTCCTGTGGAAAGTACAAGTTGTTAAATATGAGCATGCGATTGGAATTAAATTAAATATTAGCATATGATTAGAATTATCCAATTGATTGGACAGGTAAGCAAGGGAGAGATCATGAAAGGGGCAGAGTATTTTAAGAAGTTTGCAACTATATTTGATGTTTACCTTCAGCTGTCTTAATAGAGTTCCATTTATCAACTCTTGCATAATAAACCACCACTAAACTTAGTGACATAAGACAATTAACTATTTTATAATGTTCACAGCTTCCATGGGCCATAAATTTGGAAAGGCATAGCAGGGGATGGTTTTTCTCTGTTTCTTCGTATTCGGGTCTTGAGCTAAGTCTCAAACTGAACAGCTGAAGGTGATTTATACTCTTGGAGGCTAGAATCATCTGAAGATTTCCTTATGCAAAGAGTGGCACTTGAGCTGGGCTAATGCTACCAGCTAATTGAAAATTGTACGTGGTACCTGAGGTCTCCAAGAAGAAGTGTTCTAGCTTCTGGTGAACAGAGAGAAAACTATCTGGTCTTTTGTGACCTACTGTCAGAAGTCTCCTTCCATAGCTGCTTCTGTATTCTACTTGTTGAGGCAGGCATGAGGTCCCTCAGATTCAAGGGGTGAGAGGATGGACCCAACCACTCAATGGGAGTGCTGTCAGATTTGTGGGCTTGTTTTCAGACCATCACAGTGACTATATTATTTATGTCTTTATTGCATTTTCCATGTGTTATCTATAATGCTGTAATATTCACAAAAACTATCCAGTATAATTTTGTTTTTTGTTTTTTTCATTCCTGGCCATTCTGCCTGTAATTTGAATATCTCTTAACTGGCGCCATGGTTTAGAGAGCACAGGTGTAACCATTGACCTCTTCTTCCCCACAAGATTGACACGTGATTTTTATAAAGAGATGAATATAAAATTACAATGAGTAAATGCATTTATTTAATATGGTTTGCATTTATATATTAAAATAACTTGAAAGATTATTAAAAATATGCAGGCATAAATTAGTGCCTTTACATTTTAAACAAATCATTATGCTTTATAGTAGTGATATTAATATATCTGGTATACGTTCGTGATTAATTTCCAAACTTACTGTGTTGACATTTGCCCATTATCAGACCCTTAAAACCTGGACATAGACACAGAGATATACATTTAGAAATACACTACATGCCATTGGAGCAGGAAATGGCACCCTTCAGTTACAACATGGAGATCTCTCAGCTATCAACTTCCATTAGTGTGTCATTTTACAAGAATATTTGCCAAAGAAACATGATACTTTTCTTTATAATACTTAAAATGGTAGGCTTTTTTTCTCAATTCTTTATTCATCTTATGTCCACTGATTGAGCTACTATTTATGAGAGTCTTCAGTGTCCATAAAAATATTAGCACATTTTACTTTGGTTTTTTTTTTTCCCCCTAACAAATTTTCAGTTGACTGGCTGAAGTTGGAAAAGGTTGGGAAATTTGAAGGTTAGAGAAAAGAGTATATGAATAGTCTGGGTTGGTAGTCATTTTATGCCCTTATTTTAAAGAGACATGAGATTCATCAAAGTAGAATAGGGAAGTTTCTTTTGCTTAGGAGAAGTAGCTGAGAAAGAAGAGCCCAACCCCTTAGCTGTATAATTGTATTACTTATAGTCCAGAAACCCTGTATTTTACTATTCTGGAAACTTTCCATTGCTGTGCACAGAACTAGGACTGCCTTCTAGTATTTTGTATTTTAGATGATACGACTATTTTAAAGAGACATGAGATTCATCAAAGTAGAATAGGGAAGTTTCTTTTGCTTAGGAGAAGTAGCTGAGAAAGAAGAGCCCAACCCCTTAGCTGTATAATTGTATTACTTATAGTCCAGAAACCCTGTATTTTACTATTCTGGAAACTTTCCATTGCTGTGCACAGAACTAGGACTGCCTTCTAGTATTTTGTATTTTAGATGATACGACTTTTTTGATATTATGAATGTTAAATACCTATTATGGAGTGAAAGTGGGGGTGTTCGAAGGGAATGAAAATAAAAGGTCTTTTACTGGCCGAGTTGTCACACTAGTGTAAGATGCCCTTGGACAGGGAACTATTTACATGGTTAAACATCTCTAAAATATCACTAACTTGTTATTTTATCAGATGGGTCTATAATTATTCTTGTCTACCTTCAGTTTCCATCTGATTATAAAACTTAGGTATGGTGATTTTATTTTTGATGGTATTTTGACTATTGGGGAGAGGTATTTTGATCCCTAAAGAAATGCTGATGGAACTAGATGGTTACAATAATCATTCAGAAGTTCTTATAATTCTGGTGACCATAATGATGGCTCTATCTTTATGGCATTGCCTTTTTTTCATCATTATGACCGTAATACTCTCCAGTTACCCATAAAACCTGCTTGTCTTAGTTCAGGGACTTAAGTGGAAGTGCACAGAATCTCTCCTCTTGTCCCTTGTCCAAATATACTTAACTCTTTTAAGTAGTTGCCATCAGGCATAGCTTATCTGAAGTCAGTGGTTCTATCTGCTGAACCCATTTCTCATTAAAAGTTCTCTATCTCTTAATTTAATCCAAGGCATTTAACCCAATAGTACACATGATTTTTTTGTTTTGTTTTGTTTAATTCCCAAATTGAGAAAATGTTCTATAATTGCTAACTTTAGGTCATTTTTTCTTTGGAATGAATATATATTGGGAATCTTTACATTATGAAACTTGAGTTGGATCTGTATAAGCAAATGACGCCTTTTCTCTGCTAGGAAGATTTTTAAAACTTCTGAAGATGTGTGTTTTTTGAACTGAAAAAAGCCTTAAAATCTGACTGCTCTGGAGTTAGTCAATTTAGTACAAGTCAATCCTATTATTTAGAGGAGTTGTGTATATGACTAAGGGCTTGTTCAGTTGGTTTTACTATGTCATCACAAATTCTTTTTGATGAAAGAAAAGTAAATATATCAGTTATTCCATAGAGGGAAATGCCTAGCCAAAAGATGGGCACTGTGTACCCTCCAGAGGGATGTAGAAATAACAGTTCCCCTGATTAACTTGGGGCAAACGAAGTCTTAGCTTTTACCTGCCTGGAAAACAGGATCACTGAGTGGAGGGAAGCAAGTAGTGTCTCCTGATTCCATTGCAGATCTGAGTCATTACATTGAAAAAATGGCCATCTGTTGCTGGCCTCATATACGTAAAAACCCCATTCATCATTTTGAATTGTCTCAGAATGATCACAAAGTATGTATTTATAATGAACATATGCTTATTATGTCCTATATTTCAATGAGTCAACACAATGGATTGTTCAGACCCAGGGAGCAAGTTGGCAAACTTAGATTGCTTGGTTACAATTAAGTATTCGGAAATTCTTCTAATTGCATAATTTTAAATTTCCTTAAAATTTGGAATTTAGGCTCATGTAATTTTTTAATGTGTTTATATTCTAGCTGTGGAATACTTTTTTCTTTCTTGATTGTATATATGTATTACATATACATGTATGTGTGTGTAATATATATATACACATAGAAAGAGATTATAATCTCAATGTAGAAATTTTGCAGTGGAATTTTTTCTTTTAATTGATATCTCCTTGTTTACTGGGTTTAGCCATTATGTCTTAATATGTATTCAGATACAATGAATATGAGTGGTGTTCCTGTACTCCAAATCTTTTTGCCTATAATCTATGATGGAATAATAGTTGTTGCTCTATAACCTAGGCATAGTAAACGTGTTACTGGGGCATATATTGTCATTGCCAAGCACAGTTTTTCCCCTTTCTCCGAGGCTAGAATCATCTGAAGATTTCCTTATGCAAAGAGTGGCACTTGAGCTGGGCTAATGCTACCAGCTAATTGAAAATTGTACGTGGTACCTGAGGTCTCCAAGAAGAAGTGTTC
>NW_012152840.1:3999531-4001324 GCF_000956105.1 Propithecus coquereli | reverse complement strand
GCAAAAAATATAGGTAAATCTTTTATAAGACAAGGTGCCATTATTTGAAGGTGGAGAAGGTGTGGTGAGGAGGGTTTTTCAGAGTAATAAATAAACTGAGATTTGAAGATAAATAATTTTGCTAAGTGTATAATTGGCAAAAGGGCATTCCAGGCAGTATATAGAAGGTAAAGGTGGGATGATTTTAAAAGATTTTCCTGTGGAAAGTACAAGTTGTTAAATATGAGCATGCGATTGGAATTAAATTAAATATTAGCATATGATTAGAATTATCCAATTGATTGGACAGGTAAGCAAGGGAGAGATCATGAAAGGGGCAGAGTATTTTAAGAAGTTTGCAACTATATTTGATGTTTACCTTCAGCTGTCTTAATAGAGTTCCATTTATCAACTCTTGCATAATAAACCACCACTAAACTTAGTGACATAAGACAATTAACTATTTTATAATGTTCACAGCTTCCATGGGCCATAAATTTGGAAAGGCATAGCAGGGGATGGTTTTTCTGTTTCTTCGTATTCGGGTCTTGAGCTAAGTCTCAAACTGAACAGCTGAAGGTGATTTATACTCTTGGAGGCTAGAATCATCTGAAGCTTTCCTTATGCAAAGAGTGGCACTTGAGCTGGGCTAATGCTACCAGCTAATTGAAAATTGTACGTGGTACCTGAGGTCTCCAAGAAGAAGTGTTCTAGCTTCTGGTGAACAGAGAGAAAACTATCTGGTCTTTTGTGACCTACTGTCAGAAGTCTCCTTCCATAGCTGCTTCTGTATTCTACTTGTTGAGGCAGGCATGAGGTCCCTCAGATTCAAGGGGTGAGAGGATGGACCCAACCACTCAATGGGAGTGCTGTCAGATTTGTGGGCTTGTTTTCAGACCATCACAGTGACTATATTATTTATGTCTTTATTGCATTTTCCATGTGTTATCTATAATGCTGTAATATTCACAAAAACTATCCAGTATAATTTTGTTTTTTGTTTTTTTCATTCCTGGCCATTCTGCCTGTAATTTGAATATCTCTTAACTGGCGCCATGGTTTAGAGAGCACAGGTGTAACCATTGACCTCTTCTTCCCCACAAGATTGACACGTGATTTTTATAAAGAGATGAATATAAAATTACAATGAGTAAATGCATTTATTTAATATGGTTTGCATTTATATATTAAAATAACTTGAAAGATTATTAAAAATATGCAGGCATAAATTAGTGCCTTTACATTTTAAACAAATCATTATGCTTTATAGTAGTGATATTAATATATCTGGTATACGTTCGTGATTAATTTCCAAACTTACTGTGTTGACATTTGCCCATTATCAGACCCTTAAAACCTGGACATAGACACAGAGATATACATTTAGAAATACACTACATGCCATTGGAGCAGGAAATGGCACCCTTCAGTTACAACATGGAGATCTCTCAGCTATCAACTTCCATTAGTGTGTCATTTTACAAGAATATTTGCCAAAGAAACATGATACTTTTCTTTATAATACTTAAAATGGTAGGCTTTTTTTCTCAATTCTTTATTCATCTTATGTCCACTGATTGAGCTACTATTTATGAGAGTCTTCAGTGTCCATAAAAATATTAGCACATTTTACTTTGGTTTTTTTTTTTCCCCCTAACAAATTTTCAGTTGACTGGCTGAAGTTGGAAAAGGTTGGGAAATTTGAAGGTTAGAGAAAAGAGTATATGAATAGTCTGGGTTGGTAGTCATTTTATGCCCTTATTTTAAAGAGACATGAGATTCATCAAAGTAGAATAGGGAAGTTTCTTTTGCTT
>NW_012152840.1:3994345-3996102 GCF_000956105.1 Propithecus coquereli | reverse complement strand
CTATAAGGCATTGTTGAGCCAGTCACTCATCCTGTAACAGTAGTGTTGAAATTTGTCAGGGATCATGAGAAATGCTTTAATGTTTTATGCACATATTACAAATTTTATTGGCCAGCAGAGATAAAAGAAAATAAAACTCAACTCATGGTCCTACAGTTCCCCAATCACTGCTATTCGCTCCTTGGAATGTTTTCTTTTGGTGTTGGTGGTTGCCAACTTTTTGCCCTAGGGATATACTTTTTACTTTTTAAAGTGAAAACTAATAATCTTCATAACTTGCATTCTTAAGACTTGCATGAAATTCTATTGAATAGACATGCCATGATTTGTGTCAGTATTTCCTTTTGTTGAATATTTTGATTAAGTTTTGCTCTTCTAAACAAAGATTTAAAATAAATCATTGTAATAAATTCCCAGAAGGGAGATTACTTTGATTTATGAACACATCTATATTTCTTGATTTCCAAAAACATTGTTATCAGGTCACTTGCTTATGAGGAGGCTATATACTCAAATGCCCGCTTACCTGTATCGTCTTTGCCATAGTCAATTCAGTGTGAATAAATAATCACTTGTACAGGGCTTGCATTCTCTTCCTCAAAATTCTACTCTATTGCTCTTTTGAAAAGGGAAAATATAAGTGATATAATTTTATGTAAGCATAAGTGGTGAATTTATTATTTTCAACATCGTTGAAATTTTCTACATTTTTGTGGTGTTTCTCTAGAGGAGCCTATTGGTGTTTTGGATTGGAGAATTCTGTTTTTCTTCAGCTTTATTAGGTTATAACTGACAAATAATTGCATAATTTAAGTTGCACAGTGTGATGTTTTGATATGTATATACATTTTGGAATTATTAAAGCAAACTAATTAATATATCCATCACCTTTCATACATTTTTTTTTTGTGGTGAGAACGTTGAATATCTGTTCACTTAGAAATTTTCAAGTATACAATGCATTATTATTAACTGTAGTCACCATGCTGGACAATAGATGCCCAAAACTTACTCATCCTGTCTAATTGAAATTTTGTGCCTTTTGACCAACATCTTATTTCTTCTTAGTACTCACCCAGCCCCTCATGACCACCATTCCACTCTTTGCTTCTGTGAGTTGATCTTTTTTAGATTCCATATCTAAGTGAGATCATGCAGAATTTGTCTTTCTTTGCCTGACTTTTGAACTACTGTTTTCAGTGGGGAGCCACTGGAAGAGAATGAAGAAACTGTTTAGCTGGAAATAATTCATAGTGATTGAAAATACATGGTATAAACAGACATGGATAATTTTTCATTAAATGAGCACTTTGTTATACAATTGGAATTTTTTTTTCACTTTAAAGTTTTCTACCTACCCACCACTGTGAAATCATGTGTGTTTATTTCGTGGTTATTAGAAGTTATTTGTGTGTGAATCATTGTGAATATAAGGCTATGAGGCACAGTGTACGCTCTGTCCATACCTCATCATAACTGTATGCTAACACTCATCTAATTTCCATAGAGATAGATGATAACAGCTCTTTTCGATCGATACTTAGTGTAAGTGCCGGTACAGGGGCCTCAGGTTGGACGATATCCAAACTTTGTGATGTCTTAGCTTTACCTTTATTTGACCAGTACCAGCTTATGAGCCACCTGAATTATATGATTTGAAAAAGGTATCTATCAATTGGATTGAAGGATTTAAAAAGGGATTTTAATATGATAATTAAACATTATGTAAATTAGTTCTATTAATGCACAAATATGTA
>NW_012152840.1:3985305-3993825 GCF_000956105.1 Propithecus coquereli | reverse complement strand
CTTTACTTGAGCATCTAGTAGGTGATAGGGAACAAAATTAGTAAATTTCTTATTTAACAGGAACCAGAACTGGATCAAAATTCAGCAAGGGGAATGATACAGAAATAGAATAGAATTGACTTTGAAGCAATTCTTTCATTTAAATAAACAAATGGTAGCAAATAAGAAAAGTAATCCTATCTCCAAGGCAAACATTCTAATGTTGAATTTTGCAGGAATTTGGATATGGTAAGGGAGCATCTACTCCTGTAGCCATTTTATGTAAGAGTTTTCATCATTTCTATCATTTCCTTTTACAACAAATAAAACAAAGAATATATAGCTAAATTACTGGCTCTTCTGTATTTCTACTGCTCTAACCTAGCTCAGAAACTTTTCAAAAGGGGAAGTATTTTCTGCTCATAAGCTTCCTACCAACTTGAGAAAAAGTGGAGCTGAGATATCTCCTAGGAAGAAGGATGAGAATCATGGTCTATGTTAGTGGGAGGCTGAAAAATGTGCCCCAAATATATCATGTCCTAATCTTTGGAACCTGTGAATGTTACCTTATGTGCAACCGTGAAGTTTGCAGATGTGATTAAGTTAAAGATAGTGAAAGGGGGAGAGTATCCTGGATTATCCAGGGGGGCCCCAGATACAATCACAAGTATCCATAGAAGTGGATGGCAGGGGGACAGTTGACTCCAGACAGGAGAAGAGAAAGCAACGTGAGCAATAAGACAGGGATTGGAGGGATATGCCTAGAAGACAAGGAATACCAGCAGCCACTAGATGTTAGAAAGGGTAAGGAACTGATTTTTTCCCAGGCTGTTTAAAGGAAGTATGGCCTTCTGACACCTTGATTTTGACCAAGCAATACTGATTTCAAATTTTTGGCTTCTTAGAACTGTGAGAGAATTTCTGTCGTTTTAAGCCACCAAGTTTGTGGTAATTTGTTACAGCAGCCATAGAAGACTAATGTAGTATCACTGCTTGCTTCTATAGTGGAAGGGTTAATCTTAGGATTCTTTATGTCAAGGCCTCAATGACAAATAAGCAACTAGAAAGGAGATAGGATTGAAAGGTATTTTGTTCATCTGTTTCAAAAGATGAATGCGGAAATGTTATTTGGCTTGACGTTCACTTTGTTACTGACTTTTTCTTGATAAGTGGCTTCTATTTCTGATTTTGTATTTTATTAGTTAATTGAATTTTAATAAGTGACATATGTTTGTAAAATAGCATTATAATAGGAATAAGTGGATGAGAATATACTTTCATTATGATTTATTGGATTTCAGGACACTTAAAAATTATTTGAAATATAAAAGCAAATATAGCAGTTTGAATATATAATTGGGGTTCTATAATAGGTTCATTTCTGGAGTAATGAACGTAAGTCATTAGTTGAAAGTTAATTGGTAACATGGGCAAAGTTTATCTTATATTTTGGGGATTGCATGCTTCAGTTAATACCTATCGTACATTTGGGATTTATTCATACCACACCTCTAGATCTGGTAATGTATTAAGTTATGAAGAATATTAATATTGCTGCAAAACAATTACTTATTCATTTGTGAACTGATTAAAATTCATACATAATTTATTGAAATGGAGATTTTATAAATAAACCTCCTTGTTCTCAAGGGCCTAAAAACATAATACATATGCTAATATAAGGCTACTTTTTACCTCCAACATAAAAAATTTAATATGTAAGGCTATATTAGTCTCTTTAATGCGTGGTTTCACTTCTTAGAATCATGCTGTTAATCAATGTATATGCTTTTAATCATCTCTCAACATTGCCACATTTCCAAATTTGAGTTATTGCTTTGATTATTTGACTGCTGCCCTCCCCACTCTTTTTTGCCTGACCATAGCAAGTGAGGTACAAAACTGATCAGAGTGAATTGCTGCCCTTCCTCAGGCCAAGAGCCGGAATACATCAAACTCATTTGTTTATATACACGTAACACTAGTGTTGAATATTCATTTCCAGCTTTAGAATGTATATTCCCTGTGGCAGAAACAAAACAAAGCAAAACATATAGGCCTCACAGAAAGGGCTTGTTGATATATTTAGAAATGTGGAGTCTTTATAAATTCTTCAAGTAAGGATTTACAAATGAAGAAATTGTAGCTCAAAGAAGTTAGATAACATATTTAACTTTACCCAGTAATTATTATACATACAGTTTTGAAACTAGGCTTTTTGACTCCACATTTTATTTTCTTTTATGCCACTCCCTTAAAGATAGAAATGATGAAGAAATATTATACTTTACTCTTTCATTTGTTTCTAATATATTTTTGATGTAGCTTTTTTCTCCCTTCCTTTCCATCTTCTGCTCTCCTCTTAGATTTTCTCCTTATTTGCCATAGCAAGGGTGTGCAGAGTTTTGACAGGTGAGATTTATTATTCAATATACACACATAAGGTGAGGTTTCATAATACCTATAAATTTATAGACCAACCAAGGTTTGTTATTTACAATTCATTTGGCATACTGTTCCTTTCATCATTTTGTTAAGTATCAGATCTCTTGAGGTCATCGTTGAGCTTTAAAATGAGTAGGGTATTGCTGCTCTGGGGTAGAACCTCAGTGAACTATGAATTTTGCAATTTTTCCTACTAAAATTAGTATATGAGCCATCTGGCATGAAAACAAACATTGCACATGTTGAGGCAACTCAGTTTATTCACAAAATACAGATTGCATCTTAAAACATGTGCAACATTTAGATAGTGTGGGAAGACATTTGCATTTTTTCTATTGTGTTCCTTTCTCTATTCAGTTTTATTTTAGTTTAGGGTTTAGAGAATAATCAACCAACTTTTCCCCTATCTGCTAGAACCTTTGTAAACTCTGAATATAAAAGGTGTTAGACTAGTTGGTGAAATGGTTAGCTCAATCTTATGTTAGCTGATAAATGAAAATTCTAAACTATTTGGTTTTATTTACACTTTTTTTGAGAATAACGTCTCCATTGAGTTCAGTTGTGAAATTAGAAATAGTTCACCTGCTACACAGTTTTGACTACCTATTGTCGAAACAACTTGCAAACCATTAGGAATAAATTTTGTGGTTAAAATTTATAAATCAGGTGTTAAGAACTACATTTACATAGAAATAGAAATAATTCAAAATGTATGTAGTTTATATAGCATATGCTGTCTTCTTTGATCTTAGTTTTATTTTCACTTTAAACACGAGCATAGTGAATCACAAGGTCATGTGGTTCTGCTGGTAATTAGTTTAAAAACTATTGCCATAATGAGCTGAGATTATTTGAAGGGAGTAAATTATATTCTTCAGGGGATTTTGGATAGGAAAAAGAAAATGGGTGTTACATCTGCTAGTCTTTATCACAGTATTCTGTTTGTTTCCTATATAACTCTCAGTTTAAAGTAATGAATTTGTTGGTTTATTGTTACTGTGTCTCCCCTAAAATATTACATGGATATCACCCCTGCAGTTCGTTAGCTACTCAATAAATATTTGTCATGAATTTTGAAGGAATATTCTTGAAAGTAATGTTAGCCTGAACAGAGGTCTGGGCAAACTAGTCTTACTCCTTACGTTATGGATGTTTGTAATTCAGGGGCTTTGAAGCTAGAAACTGTACTGTTATACAATTAGGCTTAAAAAGAAAATCCTGGGATGCAGCTGAAAATTCTTGTTTCATTTAAACCTGCATAAGAAGGTGAAACCTATTTATGGACTTTTTTTGTATTGTATCTTTTTCCATACAATGCATTGCCATTAAAATAGAAAATCCAATTTGAAAGATACTGGTTGTGTGTTCTTAACTTTCCTTTATCTGTGTCTTCTCTAGTCCACCCCCACCTGGAATGTGTTGGAGTGTGAGGGCATTATGTGGTTGCATTTAATAGTTTTCCTTTATGTAATTTGCTCTGACTTTAAAAAAAATATTTAAATCAATTTTTGAGCAATTACTACTTATTCAGATTAACACTTTGCTTTAAAATCTTTTAACTTTCTTGAGAAGTGTGAGAAGTGTTCAAAAATTCTAAGAAAACCCCACCTGATCAAAATGTACTAATGGGAACTTCGTGACTTAGTATTCCCTGTGGACAGCCACATGGAGGAAGCTGTAGCCAGGGTGTCCTTCGTAAAGTCTGATATCTTGTTTCAGTTGCATTGTTGTTAAGGAAAAAAAAGTGTTATAACATATCATTCATCACTTCTATAAATTTAAACATTGAAATGTGTCCCAAAGTGTCTTTCAAGCAAAAATATCTTAAGCTATCCAAAATTAAATTGCAGTATACCTTTGACATTTGAGTTTAGTATTTGATGCCTTGCCTTATCACATAGTAGTCTGAAAGGTCAGTGACTATAGTGATTCATGATTTTGCCTAGGTGTAAATTGAGGTGGGTGTGTGGAGACAAGTCAGCACCTGGCCTCAGCTTCTGAGTGCAGTTTTGCTGTGCCTTCCTTCTACTCTTATCTATAGGAACCCTCAAGGCATAGGAAGCAAAACAACAAAAAAAATACCACTTGGCCATATTTCATGAATGAAATAAAATGTCAAAGATCAACTCTACTCTGTTGAGTAATTAAAGCTAATCCTAGCTATCTATCTCTAAATATTTTCTATTTCCCTTGTTTACTGTGCCTTTAAATGTTTATCTCCTGGAGAGAGACATGTTTTCAATAAAAAAAAAATTGTGGTAAAATGGTCACATGCCATCTGCAAAATTATTTGCTTTTTAAAAGTACAGTTGCCATACCATTCGTGTTCCTGGTTTTCTTTTAAGTATTTATCATGTACTCCTACATAAATTGTCCATTAAGCATGTAGGCTTCGTGAGACATTAATATATCTATGTATTATAACATTTTAGATTTTTCACTAATCAGAGTACACACTCATCTTTCCTAGAACCGCCAAGACCCATCGCTCCTCCTCAACTGCTTGGTGTTGGGCCTACATATTTGCTCATTCAACTAAATGCTAACTCGATCATCGGTGATGGTCCCATTATCCTGAAAGAAGTAGAGTACCGAATGACATCAGGATCCTGGACAGAAACCCATGCAGTCAATGCTCCAACTTATAAATTATGGCATTTAGATCCAGATACTGAATATGAGATCCGTGTCCTGCTTACGAGACCTGGCGAAGGTGGAACAGGACTGCCAGGACCTCCATTAATCACCAGAACCAAATGTGCAGGTAAGACTGAATAGCAGGCTATTCTACTTTGCGACAGAATCTAGCATAGAATTACGGTGTACATGCAAATATTAAAAGTTCTGATTATTTGGTATATGATACAATCACACTATTCTAAGAGTTCCAAGAATTAGGTAAATCATCAACTTGGTTATATCATAATTTGGCTGATTTATAAGCAACACGAATGCTTTTCCATTATTAATCTAATATTATATGAATCTGGGATCCTTTCTTGCATGGGAATTTTGGTGAGCCTGGTATGTACTTGGTCTAAATATCTCTGATAGGTATTGCTTGAAATTATTATTGGAAAAAAAAGACATTTTCAGTTTAAGCAAATACTGAATACCTTTTTACCCTGTGGAAATTATCTTCCTCAATAATTTTCTTATAGTCAGTGTGGAGGCCATATCATATAAAATGGATAGGAAAAGTAGTTGGACAACTAAAAAAATGTATAGAAAAAATTAGCCGGGCATGGTGGCACATGCCTGTAGTCCCGGCTACTCAGGAGGCTGAGGCAGGAGAATTGTTTGAACCCAGGAGTTTGAGGATGCTGTGAGCTAGGCTGATGCCACGGCACTCTAGCCCAGGCAACAAGAGTGAGACTCTGTCTCAAGAAAAAGAAAAAAAGTTACTCTGTACAAGGCCTTAGTGAGGTAAGTATTCTGGTCAGAAAATTCCATTGTTGAGGATTATTATCTCAGTAGCTTGACACCCTGCTGTAGAATATACAGAGATTTTCCTTACATTTTTATGCCCTGTGATTGCCCTTCCTGTGACTAAAACAGAATGCTGAAAATAATAGCTTATGGAGAAAACACAAAGACTAAAAAGTGAAATAAAAATAAATAACATCCTGGCTTCTTACTGTACCATGTTATAATGGGAGGAATTTTTAGCTATTTATCAAAAGCTATAAAGCTATTAAGTTTAATTAAGTTATTTGAGTGCAGTATTTATTTTATTATTGAAAATAGTTTAAATTTTAGTTTAAAGAGGCCATATCTAGCCATAATTTTTCGTAATTATTCATATTACATGGCTGGTTACTTTCTGGACAGCCCTTATATACTCATCAAGCATTATGTTGGAATATCTGAAAATTGAAAACGAAAACTGTGAGATCTGTGAAGATGTAAGTACCTATAAAATGTCATTTGTTTCTTGAGCATCTGTTTATCATTTGCAGTATTGTTGAGCTACCCACCAAGAGCATTGATGTACAACCAAAGCAAAACACATTTTAATTGCCTGATATACTGTAATACTTAAATATTTTTTAAATCCAGCTCAATTTTTATATGTTAATAGCACCAATTGGAAGATATTCACTAATAAGAAGTTTAACTGCTTATAACTGTTAGTTTTAGATTTAGACGATAGTCTAATAATTCACTGATTTTTGTCGTACCTGGTGGTTGAAAGGTAGTTTAACTTAAAAGATGTTGGGTAAATCTCCATGACTCAGCCTAAATCTCACCATTTGCTTTTCAAATATTCTGTACAGCTACATCTTTTCATTTGATCTTAGGTGACCTAAATTGTTTTTATGGTAGGAAATAAACTTTCTGAGGAATAGACCAAGTTGACCCCACACTCTCAACTAGTCAGAGAAATCATTTAAATAGGAAACAATTTGGAAACTGAAAAGTAGTTCAGTCTCTATTCCAAAATTAATATTCCATGCTAATGTGAAAAGATGAACAATGGAGTCCATTTATTTGTAATGGACATACATATGTTTTCTAATAAAATTACCTTTTTTCTACATGTAATCTTTATAATGTTTATGTAAATAATAATAACCAGTGATAATTTGCTATTCCAGTGGTCTTCCCGTTGACTACTTTTGCCCAAATTTCTTTCTTTTAAATATCTCTTCTTTATTTTTTGCTTTAATAAAAAATGGTTTTTTAAAAAATTAGTAATACCACATAGTGTATTGCTATTGTGCCATAATTTTTTTTTAGCTTGGGAATTACTCAAAATTAGTCATTGAGAGCTGTGGTGATTGCAAGTAAATGAGATTATGTTTTAAAGCTTGTTATACTGTAATAAGTGAGTAAAAAACGTATTAATAAACATTGATTTATCCCTATTAAATGCTAATGTTCTGAGTAAACATTGAATTGTGGTAAGTAAAACTATGACTATAAAGTGCTTTGAAGTATTTTATTCAAGAGTATAACTTTATCTTTGCAAGAAGAGATAGAGTAAAAATAACATATCTGCTTTCTAACTTATAAATGCCTTGTCATTTTGGAATTATATTGGTTTTTTTATCTGATTTTTTTTTTTTTAAGAAACATTTAATTTGTGTACACTTTGTGGCATAAAATGCTGTCGGGTTCAGTCGTTTGTAGTTTTACTTCCAACTGTGGTAAGTTTGTTTTAAAATCGTCTTTCACGTGTGATGAGTCTTTATCATGAATATTTGTTATAGTTAATTAATATCTTCAGGAGTCGTATCTGCCGGATTTAAGTGGGTTTCTTGTAGACTAGATTTACAAAGTCTGTTGTAGATTTGAGAGAAACCATGGTTACCACTTCATCAGGAATGTCTGCTAATCTTGCTCTATTATTAGAAAAGGGAAAGCTTATGAAAGTATAGTATTTTTAAGCAATCTCTAAAAAGCAGAAATTAAATATAATTGATAAGTGTTGTAAAACTACATAGTGTTCACTAACTTATGATGTCCATTTATCCCCTTTTTAAAGATACATTTACTTTTCCCCAAATTTAAGGTCCCTTAGACTTTAGCAGTACCACTATTGGCCTCAGCCTGAGCTGCCATATCAACAAAATAGAGCATAATTTATGCTAACTATGGTATTAGCTGATTTTTCAAAGCTCTAAAAATTCTTCATAATCTCAAGAAACTATACCTTTGAGACACCAAACATAACTTTTTGAGGCAGTTTTCATATACTTTAATAATTCTATATTATTCTGCATGCCTGAATACTAGTTTTATTAATGGTTCTGAATACTAGACCTATAAACCATTCTATTTTAATTATGACTGGGAGTACTCCACATTATAATTGTAGAGTCTTATCATTAATATCATCTGATTGAATAAATATTGATTATTTTGAAGTAGTTATTTTAATATACTCTACATATTAGACCACCAGGAAGCCTTTAAAAAAGTATAAAGATTTCTCATATTCTAAGAGTTCCAAGAATTAGGTAAATCATCAACTTGGTTATATCATAATTTGGCTGATGTTTGTTATTTACAATTCATTTGGCATACTGTTCCTTTCATCATTTTGTTAAGTATCAGATCTCTTGAGGTCATCGTTGAGCTTTAAAATGAGTA
>NW_012152840.1:3977914-3985255 GCF_000956105.1 Propithecus coquereli | reverse complement strand
ATTGAATAAATATTGATTATTTTGAAGTAGTTATTTTAATATACTCTACATATTAGACCACCAGGAAGCCTTTAAAAAAGTATAAAGATTTCTCAGCTATATGTGCATTTGAGATATCAATTTCACATAAATTTCTTATAAGTAACAAAGGAATGAAGATTATTTTCTGCCTATCGGAATTCTCATTTTGGTATATCACAGAGGAACAATTTTTGTGACTATTAAGTACCAATCAAAGAGTAAATTAGTTAATATTTACTATCTTAAAAATTCCATTTTAATGTGTTTAAACCATTGCCATTTTATTGGTGGCAATAGTAAATGTTATTTATTAGCCAGGAATCTGTCAATAATTTTTCAGCAAGTCAATAGGAAGGTTTTACTCGTGCATGTTAATGAACAAATTTTATATTTCCAAATGAAAATGAAGATTTTTTTTATAGCCAAGTATTGATGAACACTACTTTAGAACTAACATATGAGGTGAATCTATCATGGTATTTTGTTTTCACATCAGTTCTGTGAGTTAGATGTATTATTATCCCACTTTTGTAGCTGGTGAATTTAAGATTCAGGAAAAAAACAAAACTGACAGTGATTTTTCTAATGTCAGATAGTTGGGTAGGTGGACCTCAACTGCATTTAGTGGTACTTTAAAAGCCTTAATTCTTTTTCATTATACTGTTACCATAGGTCATTTTTTTTTCTCTTATAATAGCATAGCACGAATAAATAAAAGTACAACAGGTAAAATCCAGTAGGCATGTACATTTTTAAAAATAGAATCTTCATGGCTAACTTATTCCCTGAGAACACATAGGTTAATATTTTCAACTTCACTTTTATTGAAGTACAATTGATTAGTGCTCAACTTACAAATATATGCTGCATTTTAAACACCCTGAACAGTTAAAGAAGTGTATAAAAGTGTTTTACTTTATCCTTTTCTGAAAATGTCCTGCCTAGTTGCCAAAGCTATTTTTTTGTTTTCTTTCTAAAGTATGTAAAAATTATTGGTAAGTACCATTACCTGCTTCAGGGTCTCTCAAGTTAGGAGAAGTGGTAATTACAGCCTCTGGTGGCTGAAGCCACCTGCACGTGCCTTGTGCTTCTCTATGAACCTGAAGGGTATCATTATTTTACTGTGAGTTTATACTCTGACCCATGTTGTTGTGCACATAATGTTTCCTCAGGCATTTTATAAATTTTAAAAAAGGTATAAATGTGAAGTTGTCTTAAATGGGAAGTAATTCAGAAACCCCAAGGAACAATCAGAGAAAGTATGCTTGCTTTTTTTTCTGTGTATCTATTTCCTCTGGGTATACCATCTGGTATAGAAGGTAGGAAAATACAGTTTTTCTTTCTCTTATTAAATGGAAATAAAATATGCCATCAGAAATTGTGTTGCATGCTTTGGCGATTGTATGTTAAAATTGCTCTTTTCAATTGCCTTCTCCTTCTGGGTAACCCGTTGTGGAACTGCTTTATGATTAACTGTCATTTTAGCGGCATCTCCCTCCTAGGGAAGGTCAATAGTTCGTTGGGAAAACTACTCTCTACTCTTATATTGAAGTTCAGTGCTCTTGGCAATTTTCAGTGAAACATTTAGATCTATGAAGCAGTGAACAGGAGAGTATCTTATTTTAAATGTAAACATTTACTAAAAATGTATTTTTTTCTTTCCTAAATTCAAAATGGAAGGAAAAACAAAATAATACTCAGGCTTATACCAGAAACCACAGGGTGAGGAATTAAATTTTGGCCTTTTGTCTATAGCTTTATCAGCAAAATGGTACCATATATTAATTTTTTTCCTGTGCTCCAAGATCATTATCTATCACAAGGACTAGTTACCATTGACACTCAGCCTAGAGGGTAAAACAAAATAAACAACTGAATTGGTTTGGTTTAACAGTATAAGTATGACTTACTATTTGATTTAAATTGAAGGCTTATTTCAATTCTTGCTTTAAAATTTTTTGAAATGTATTGACTTCTTATATATTATTTCTGTGTGGCTGTTTTATTGCTTTTGAGCAAGAATTTTAAAAGGTGATGCTATTATTATTGAAGTCAAGAAAACTAAAGATAAAAAGCCATAGCAAAAGTAATGGAAAACAGTTCTTCAATTTTCTTAGAAATCCCAGAGTTAAAATCCTGTTTTAGATTTCTTTTTGGTGAATAATAACTTGATTTTGTTTTTCAGATTCTGTAGGGAATATTTCTATTTGAAAAACATTTATTCATTAAAAAAAAACAAAAACAAACTTTTGTTGGCTTCTTTGTTAACAGCACTGGGTTAAGCACTAGGTCTTCAGAATTATACATCCACTGACTTGCACTTAAGCTCCTAATCATCACTAGGACAGACCTATAAACAAAGAGTAAAATGCAAAGTGATATGACTAGAATTAAAAACAGACGGAACCACATGTTCAACCCACTTATAAACATTGCTGATGTTTTGTGAGTTCAGAAAATACATGAATCACTGGCTTACTCTGCACTTGTGGCAGGTAAGCTGCTGCTAGGTCTAACAAGATCCAGCTGTTGCCCAGTTGTTTTTATGACGCAGACTGAAAGATGGGTTGGAGCTCAGGAAGAACGAGGGCCAGAGAAACCATGGAAACATGCTTACTTTATTTATATTTATATGTTTATCTTCTCTACAGCATCTTTCTCATTTTAAATCCAAAACAGGAAATATATAAATTCCTGAAAAGTATTACCATTCTCAATAATTAAGAAGGTTTATTTTAATATAGGGATTTTAAAGCTATTTTATAAGTGGTCTAACTTTATTGTTTGAATTACTTTTCTTTTTTAAATATGTGGCTTTTCCAGTGTGTGTGTGTGTGTGTATATATATATATATATATATATATATATATATATATACACACACATGAACCAAATGGTATAATGCATTATTTTAGAGGAGAAAATTGTGAAAGATTGGAGAGAAATTTAAGAGATACTACTTGATGGCACATTAATTTATTTCACAAATTTTAACGAGGATCCAAGTTGTACACATTGCCATACCCAGGACTACAGATGATGCAACATTAATGATAGGATTGCCACTCTTAAGAAATTGACCGTTTAGTGTTAAAACCATAATAAAAAGAAAAACATACATGATATAATAAAAATACAAAGTACTTCAGAAATTTAGAGAACAGGTTAATTTCTGACCAAAAATTAATTTTTCCCAAGCACTTCTAACTTTTCTAAACAGAGTTGGATTAGTGCTTCTCTTGAACAGATCCATAACCTTATCCCTAATTCCCAATCTGTGAAATAATGCATAAAACAGTGTCCAGCCAGTAGTTGCCGGAAGGATGATTTGCCTTCCCTCTTTCCTCTCTACCCCATATATAGGCTATATGGACACATGGAAGTATTAAAAGGAAAGATGTAAAGATGTAATATACATCCTAATTTAAACCATCAAAGTAATTTGTTTTTTTTTTTTTTAAATCCTGGGAGTTCATAGATTATAGAAATGTTGTTCTAAATTTCCATGGAAATTGAGAGAGAGAGAGAGAGACTGACTGACCGACTACTACTAAAGTAATCAACCTCCGTACGCTCTGCTAATGGTCTATAATACTAGAAGCTCCGAGCGTTAGAGTCATGACAATTGAATAAATATGAACTCATCTTGCCCACTACCTTTTTTGTTTCTTACTTCAAGAGCAAGATGTACAGTTAATTGTGAATCTCAGTTCATGGCACATTTCCTTATATGTAGTAGCAGCAGCAATGTAATTAACTTTACTAATAGTGTTGGGTTGTTTTCGGTTTAAAATTGTGTCATCTGACTTTGTTGGTGAAAACCGTTTGGTAAACAGTGAAAATGACACTGTATTTATTTATTCATAGTACTTTACCACATGCTGAATCTGTTAACTGTATCATTAGGTACTCTTTTTATTGGCTTCGTCTGTTTTTATTGAATTTCGGGTAGAACAATAAAGCTACAGGTAGAAATGATTTGAATAACAACATCAGTCTTAATGTTCTGGATTCCCCCTCAAGTCCTAGGTCTTTTATTTGATATCAGGAAGTAGAAATGGCTTTAAAAATAAAATGCTATGTTAA
Source organism: Propithecus coquereli (assembly GCF_000956105.1). Lineage (NCBI taxonomy): Eukaryota > Metazoa > Chordata > Mammalia > Primates > Indriidae > Propithecus > Propithecus coquereli. Next base: position 3,981,148 of record NW_012152840.1, on the reverse strand, counting down.
TAATGTCTTACATGATAATACAGGAGTGTCTGATGAAGAAAATGACCTAGGTGGAATTAAAAAGATACGGATCCAGATATGAAACTCTGAGGGATGTGTTAGTGATGAAGGTGGGTTCAGGACACCCAGCCTGTGAGCTTCAGCCCTTTCCTTGATGCTGCTGTTGGGGTCGTCCTGTAGACTCGCTCTTGATTTTCTTCCTCTTTACCCAGACAATCTACTTCTGCCTTTTAATTCTCACTCCATGTTATGTCCTTTTTTGAATTATAATTTGTTTCCTTTGCTTTGGAATCCTTAAGAAAATGCTAAATCAAGCTCTGCCCCAAAAATAAAAATTGCAATCACCTCTTCTTCCATGAGGTTGTGGGGAGGACAGCTCTGTGATTATTTCTGGAACTCACTTACCCAGACCAATTCCAGCTACATATAAAAATACTATAATTAGCATTTTGGGGGAGTGTTGCTCACTCTGTGCAATTTCTGGAGGGGAAAAAATGCTGTTATATGTATGCATCTCATTATTTCATCATTTAATTTGACTCTTACCTATAACTGAACATGGAATCATCAGCTTGGGATTTCACTTTCTAGTCTTCACTGTCTTGATACAAGATATGGCCTTATTATAGCTAATAATTACTGTGGGGATGACTCTACCATCTTCTTTTCTCTCCACCAACTTGTACATAAACTACAGAGGGGAAAAAGCCTATTCAAAGGACAGAGATAATGAGTGAATTCTAATTTCTAATCTTATAAATTATAGTCTTACTTTGTGAACCCAATAGAAAATGAACTTCAAAGGGCAGAAATTCATGACTTTCTTGTCACCCTAAGCAAAATCTGTGCAAATTCAGCTGTCACTACGTATGATATGGCCTAGAAATCATTGAGTGATGTCCATTTTAATTGTCTCAGCTAAATCATCTCAGTGAAGTTGAGTTTAAATAACTCATCTTTCATTCTTTGAGTATGTTATTTCCCACCCCTACCTAATCCCTCTTTGCAACAAATGAATAATAAGTAATCAGAAAAAAAGCTTATTTTTACCTGTTACTTAAATTATTTTATTTTAAACAGGTGCTGTATTCTTTCTTGTTGTATCTACCTCACCAGATATACTACATTTCATATTTTTTATACTGATGTTACATGTGAACCTATAATACATTATTGCCAAAACAGGGCTTTTATATATTTTATATATATATATATATGAGCATGTATATGAAAACATATATGTAAGCATACATATGAAAGCACATATATATGCACTCCCCTTTTGCGAGTGATTAATTTACAAATTTGGACACCACTTTAAAAATTAATGAGGAATACTAAAGCAGAGTCACTGTTCCAGAGTCCCCTCTCCTGCTTCTTTATCTCTTCCCTCTAGCAAATTCTGCAGCTTACATATGTTTGTGTATTGTGCATGTGCTTGCTCTCTAAAACAACCAGCTCCAGTCTGCTTAGGTGGAGAAAATGGGACAGGGATGAACTGACTATCCCTAAGCTTGATTTCTTTGGAGCTCCCTTGCTGGAAGTCCCAAATTCTGTAAAGACTGCATGGAATTCATATATCCAAATTGTTATTATTAACTATACATAATAAAACAATATACCACATTTTACAAACTGAATTTTTAAAAACACTCCTAACTCCACAGTGTTCATAAAACTATTCTCATTTTTGTCAGTGCAGCATTATTTTTCCTTATGCCTGTGGGGTTTTTTAGTTATAAGGTATATATTAATATAATTCTGCTTATTTTAATTGCCAATATGTGAACTCATTTTCTGTGTTTCTGTAGGACATTCTCACCCTTATCCTTAATGATTGTTTAATATTCTGCTGGATACATGTACTTGAATTTATTTAACCATTTTCCTATTACTCAAAGTTTGGACCAACTCCAATAATTGGCTATTCTAAATGCTGGAATAAGGATCATGCATATATATTTTTCCATATGACTAAAAAGTTCTTGACAAATGCTAGTCAACTACTTTCTCAAAGTATTCTGTCAATGTACTTTACTTACACCAGTAAGACTAGTCACACAATTTTAGTGCGAGAAAGTACTTTATAATTAATCAAGTCCAACTCTCCTATTAATCATGATTCTGGGCACTTAGACTTGATCCATATCAAACAATATCGATATTAAACAGTTACTGGATGAGAAAACCAAAACTGTCATTTGTTTTCTTGTTTTCTCTTACGTGGCTGTCTCCTGTATGCCAGACACTGTCTTAAGCGCCAGGTACTCTAAGATGAAGACTGTTCTCTAGCCACTCAGCATCTGAAGGATCATGATCATAGCAGCTCACATGTACTGAGTACTTGCTATGTACCAGGCCCTCGTATAAACTCTCAGATACAAATTGAGGCTACTGGAATGCATTTCTGTGTTGAGCCACTTAGAAAGATTAGAAGATAGATACCTAGGTAAATAATTAAACCAATAAGCGATACATTAGATGTGCTTTTAGGCTGTACGAGAGCACAAAGGAGCCATGAAGTATGAGTAGAATTTCATTCATCAGCAGATCAGGAGAATTAGTAGTTATGAATTAAGGTTTGGGAGCCAGTAAACTCTAGGTTCAAATATGGCCTTAATACTTACTAATGGGCAAGTAACTTAAGTTCCCCAGTGTTTCATCTCTTCATCTGTAAAATAAGAATCGATAAATGAGCCTGCCCAATATAATGTTTGTGAGCTAATCAGTGATGTGCTAAAGCTAAGAATCAATTTATTAATTTTTTAGGAATTTTTCCAGCTGTTTGTTAAATGATTATTAAGAAATTAAGTATATTAATCATATATTTAAAAGATATATGTACCTCAGCCTTCTAATTATTTTAATATATTACACCATTATCTCTGTTCTTGAGGCTATTTATGCCTATTTTATGTGTACCTTGGAGATACTATATAATGATCTAATGCTCATCTCTTCCTAGTTTTTGAGAGGGAAAGCTTAAAACTGTAATGGCAGTATTTCAGCTTGGAAATTGGCAAATGCTACAAATCAGGGCTTTTTTTTCTCCCCTCCCTACGCTCTCTTTTCTCAGAGAGCCAAAAACATGTTTAAAATATTAAACATTTTTCTTCACACCAATGGAGATGATTCATGCAAAGTGCTTGCTTAGCACTGTGTATGACACGGAAGAAGCCCAAAGTAAATATTAGCCATTACTACATTAGAAGCCATCTTATTTTACTTTATTTT
>NW_012152840.1:3927550-3977614 GCF_000956105.1 Propithecus coquereli | reverse complement strand
TCAGGCTGGTTTTGAACTCCTGAGCTCAAACAATCCGCCCGCCTCGGCCTCCAAGAGTGCTAGGATTATAGGCGTGAGCCACCGCGCCCGGCCTAGAAGCCATTTTATTAAAGATAATGTTTCTTTGATATTTTAAAAACTGCAAACATGCAGAACATCGGTAGGATTTATTCAGTAAATACTTATATATCCATCACTATAATTTACCTTTTCCTATATTTGCCGTATCCCATATTTACCTATTCATCTTGATATTCATCCATCCGTTCATCTTAATTCTTGAGTTAATACATTAAAATATTGTATGTAAGGGAATGATTTTTTAAAGAATGAATTGTTTGAATTTTTGATTAGAATGTTTACAACGATTTGTTTTTCAGAAATATTTCTCTAGTGGCAGTTCAGGCAAAGGATTGAAAGGCGATTTCAGGAGATTAGAAGGCTGCTACTTCAGTCTAAGCAAAAATTGATCAGTGCTTGAACTGAGGCAGTGGAGATAAGAATTCCAATGTGAAGGCAGGATTGAAACAGATTTGATAGGTGCAATCAGTAGAATTTGGTGACACAATGGAAGTGAATTCTGGCTTAGAAAATTAAAGTATAGTGACAGGTTTTAACGTGAAGGGTGAAACATTGGGAAAAGCTTTAGAAGGAAAATCTCTGTTTGTTTTTAGAAATGAGACATTCGATAGGACTTATATTTCTGGGTCCACGGTTCAATAGAGAAGGCAGAGAGCAGGATATACAGACTTGAGTGTCATCACCATTTCATTCCTGGTGTGTGTGTCATGAGTACACTATAATTTCCTTGAATTGTAAATTGAAGTAAGCTTGTTTCAACCACATTTTCAGAAATTATACTCATTTTTAGGGGAAATTATACTGTTTGCATTGGTATCTTATTGCATGAACTATTCTGATTTCTCAAGTCTCCCTGCTCAAGGACAGAAACTAGTAATAATTTTATACAGAAACTACTTTAAAATATACAGCTGGTTCTATGTTTACAAATGTATTAAACTTCGTCAATATATGATTTATAAAGAGTGATCAGTTTGTCGAATTGTGTACATCTATAGCTGTATTTTAAGTGTTCCCCAGAGTGGACAGCTTTGAGCATTAGGCTAAAAAAAATTCAGAATATGGTTTAGTGTTGGTTTTCACCTGCCAACCCTAGGCATACTTACAAATAAGCTGGGAGTGTACTTCTATCTTCTTTCCCATTTTCTCTCCTACCTCCCATTGTCCCTTACCTCAAAGATCCATGATGCTCTTACGCTGCACACTCACTCTTCAGGGGCATCCACAGGGTGATGGGAGAGGGGCCTCAGCATATGTACTACCCATGTTTAATAGCAGGGCCGCTGGCTGCGCCCATTTGTTTGGATACTAATATCAGATGCACTGTGTTGCGTTGATACCTTACTAGAACTTCCAGTTATAACGACTTATTTTTAAACCTTGTATCAAGTTCCACACTTGAGTGTTTTGATAATGAACTAATGAAAATAATTAGTCTGATTCTTTACACCCTCAAGTCAGAAGGCTCCATAGAACAAACTTAAATATTTAGACTTCCCGAGGATATCCACTAGAGCAGAGGAAATAAAGCACTATCTCTTTTTCAGTGAAGAGCAGAAAATAAGTGTTTTTACTCTTTCAGGTTTTAGTGGAATGTTTTTATAAACTAAAAAGTAGGTCAGCAAGACTGAGTTATTTTATTAAGAACAGATATCATCTTAAGGAAATGACTCTACAGTTGCCTATTATTAAAACAAAGGTAGGGAGAATTTTTAGTGATCCATTCCTTAAGTTGCCCTGGTCTTTGAGTATGATGCTAATTATACTGGCTGTGGGTTAATTTGATTTCTACTTTTATTAGCCAGTCTTTTTCTCTCCATTACAATATTTTTATAATTTTTGCATGTGGTAAGCCCTTTTTTAAAGCTATGCTCAGTCAAATCAGTTATTTGTGTACAATTTTAATAAAAAGATTCTCAAGACATATTCTAAAATTGATGGATCAGTCCTTTCATTATCTTTGAAGAACATAGGTTCGTATCGCCTGAATTATGAAAGTCACTTTAAGAGGAAGAGTCAAATTTAGAAATCTGCTATGCTTGTGGAAATACGCTTTTGACACAAACATGTATACATATACTTGTAACAATACAGTTAAAATGGGGTAATGTGACTTTTATCTTAAATTTAAGATCAAGAATTGATCTAATGAAATTCTTTCAGAATTAGAAATATTCTTCTAAAAAACAAGAGGGGTATAATTACAGCCCTTTAATATACAGATTATAAGATGTCTCTGAATGATAGAGAAATGAGTACCTGCATGCAACAAAACAGCAAAACAGAGCTGTTTCCATATTATAAACAATACATAATATTTTAATTTTCATGGGGCTAGCAAACCATTAGTCATATTGTGTTTTTTAGCAAGGAATATTGCGTATGTCTTCAGTTAAAAATATATTCTCAGTGTGGACAGGTGGTATTTAAGGAGTTTGGGGTGAGAAATGGTTTGGCAGTATAACAAGGCATATTACAAGTGTTTGCCTTGAAAGGAAAGAAAGAAAGTTAGATGTTTTCCATTACTACCTACTGTTAAGGTGCTCACATTATCCCCTAAACAACCTCACGCTAGTGGCAGCAATCATGAACTGTCGTTTTTTTTGTACTAATATGAAAGTGCATTTCAATCTTTTTGACAAATACTGCATCACTTCTGGCTTGGAGAATTTTTGTCACTCAAACCTAGTTGATGTATAAGTAGGTTGAGACATGCTGGCTGAAATGACTTTAAATTAATTGTATTGAGGAAAGTAAAATTTGACTTGAGGTATTTCTTTTTCTTTTCATTTCTTACTCCTCTCCCTATCTAACCCTATCCTTGCTCCTTCCATGAGTTCAGATTCATTCTACTTCCTTATGTCTTCATAAGCTACATCATTATTCACTTCCATTTCAATAAAAAAATGCATGAGAGAATTAAATTGAGCTGCTACTTATTTGGTAGATGTCACACAATTTACTTTCTAAGATTTTGTGAGAACATATTTTCTCGCATTTCCTATTCATCCAGAAGTATTTTCATTCCAGTGACTTAGTTTGGTGGGGATTATAACTTCTGAGTGCCATTTTCTGTTTTCGGATTTAAAATATCTTATTTTTGCTCTGCTTATAGAATATTATTTTTAAAATAAGATTTTTAAAGTTTTTCAAAACTGAAAATATTGGGCCTCGGACTAGAACTCAGTTAAGTTTTTATTTAAACGTAGGTTGTTGGTGACAGTAAGTGCTTTGACATGTCTTTACTTAAATCAGTAAAATGGTAGGTCAGGTGCAATGGGTAGAATCAGTCTCAAATTGAATTTGGGGGAGGCATATGAATAGAATTAATATAAAGAAAGTGAGTTGTCAGTTGTGTGATGAGAATATTATTAATAAGTACAACATGATAATTGCAAGAATCAACTTTTTGAAATGTCCATCAAGCTTTTAAATCTGCCCTACAAGAGGACTTAGTGATAGAGAGTTGGACTGCAGTTGGACTGCATGGAAATGCAGTTTAAGTTAAAATTATTTGGGAATTACTCCTTTATAAGAAATTTCGCTGTTACTCACCTAGTGATATGACCCGTATTACTTTGAATCACAACCAAGTAATGCAAAGTGTAATTTAACCCTACTTCATGGGACAGGTAATGTGGAAATACCGAATTGACATTAAACAAAGTCGATGCCAAAATAACTCAGGCGAAAAATACTAGAATAACATTTAAGAAAATAGTTTTATGTATGCTTTTCATTCAACTTAGAAATGAATTATCACTGACTTTTTCATGACAAATATTAATGCAATTAACTTTTTAAAGTTCTGGGATAATTTTTAATATAAATTTGTGTGTTTAAGATTTGTTTAGAGTGATTGCCAGCAAACACTTTGTTAATGTAATTTTTACTATTAAAAATGGATTATTTTTTCCTGGCTATGATATTTTGCTTCTTTACCAACCAAGTTGTAATAGTTTTCTGTGTTGGGGTGAGTTTTTCATTTATATTCATGTGTAAGGCATAGCACAGGCTATGACTCAAGTAAAACTCTGACTGATTCCAAAAAAGTTTTTTTTGTCTCTGTCATTGTTAATAATTTTGGGGGAAGTTGAATATTTTATTCAGAAGTGCAAATGTTTTATTCCTAGTTGTTTCTTGATGATATGATAACTCAGGGAGTCTTGGGTAATAGAAAATGTAATATCAATATTGATTTATAGATTATAAAATGTTATTCAAATAGCCTTTATTTACATATTTGCATGGAAATATATGTGCTATTTACAACCCTCCTAATTGTAAGAACAATTTGAGGTAATTTACTAGAACACAAAAGATTTAACAGAAGAATACTAAATTGATGAGTAATTTAGGAGAAAAAGTGACACGAAGGGTAAAAGAAATAAACTCGGGATAAAGAAAATAAACCAAAATTTATGTCATAAAGTTTTACGTTATTAGAGGAGATCATAGATTTGGTTTGAAATTTACTAGTAGTAAAAGCAAAATCTGAATCAATTAATAATAATTGGTATTATTTATAATAAATAGCTTTTATTTATCAGTCACTCATAATGTTCTAAAAACTATGCTCAGTATTTGACATGATTTTTTTTTTTTTTTTTTTTTTGAGATAGAGTTTCACTCTGTCACCCAGGCTAGAGTGCAGTGGCGTCAGCCTAGCTCACTGCAACCTCCAGCTCCTGGGCTCAAGCAACCCTCCTGCCTCAGCCTCCCAAGTAGCTGGGACTGGTACGTGCCACCAGGCCCAGCTAATTTTTTCTAGTTTTAGTACAGACAGGGTGTTGCTCTTGGTCAGGCTGCTCTCAAACTGGTGGCCTCAAGTGTTCCTCCCGCCTTGGCCTCCCAGTGTGCTAGGGATTACAGGCTTGAGCCACCACGTGTGGCTGATCATCTTATTTAATTATTACAGTGACCCTGTAAAGATCATGGTGATGTTCTATTTTAAAATTGCAAAAACAGAATCTCAGAAAAGTTAAGTGTCTTTCCTGAGATAACACAATTAGTAATTGATTGAGCTAGGATGTGAATCCAGACAAATCTGACTCCAAAATCCATGCTATAAATCCACAGAAGTTACAGTTTTCATAAGATAAAGTAAATCAGAAATAAACATTCTGAGGCTGTGAAAAAAATATCTTATGTGGGGCTCAGGCTTGATTCAAGGAAAAAATGTAGCCTGTCCAGAGGAACGTCTGTAATGCATAGCCTCCAGGCGATCCTTGTGAATATCTCTTTGCTCTTTGTTTCTACCAAATTATTTTGTCTTAAGGCTATGAGCAAGTTGATTTTCTAAAAGCTAAATCTCCTATGAACAGTTAATATTAAAGCCAAGGGAAACACTTCCTGGTCAGAGTTTTAGTAACTTTATCCTTACGTATATATAGAAGAAATACTCTTAAAACTGAGAACTAAATCTAGAAATTATCTATTATGCAGAATTTTGATAAATAGCCCATGCTATTTATAAACAGTTTTAAACATTTTTTACATGTTTTATTTTTCTATCATCTTTCATTTAACCATTAAACCACAATTGTTCTAGGATATAAACTTTCACAAAGAGCATTGATTAGGTTTTAGTTTCATTAATTTTTCATAAATACTTGAACATTCATAGTACCTTATGAATTTATGGTAAATTTATTGCTGATTTTATTCAGGCAGAGATATATTTGAAAGTTTGTCTTAGTGAAGGTAGTAAACAAAATCAAATTATTGGTTATGAAAATCTCAGTGATCTTTACATTCCTAATTATATGTACATTTGGATCTATTTTTTATTACTTTATTATATATATAAATAAAGAATATATAAAAATAATATACTGTATATATATATCAGACTCACAAAAAACTGAGACCTAATCATAGGACAATAAAATATTTCCCCTCCCCCACCTACAAAGAAGAAAAAAAGGGAAAATTAATGAAAAATCCTATCATAAAAGGAAAAAACATTAGCTTATGGTGAACTTCATTCCATACTTTGTGTGTGCTTGTCTATGTGTATAAAGTGGAAAAAGAGAACAGTTAATGATTGGATTAAATACATGTACAAAATATATTCCGTATGTACTAGTTCTTAACAAAAATTATTTATTTTTCATGTAATAAAATAGGAAACTAAGGTAAAACTGAAACGATTACTGCCAGCTATGGAAAATATTTCCATCACAAACGTATCTGTCATTTCATTCTTTCTTCCTTGATTTATGTTTTTTTAATGCCATGGACCAAAGTCTTGGGTGATTTGATAGCAATTTTGGCACAATCTTCACACACAGAATATAGAGGAGATCTGAGTCCATGCAAACATATGTAAAATTGCAACTGTAAAATTTATATGAAGGACTATAATATTTGTTATAATATGGGGAAACTAGTCAGTGGGGTCAGGTATATTTTAAAGATCCCCAAAATTTATAAAAAGTGGATTGTGAAAAATATTTGGAGCTGAAAATGATTGTTTTGAAAATCAGTTTTTACTTTTGATGATAATTTTTGACTTTCTTCTATAAATAGGAACAACCTCATTCACTTCCACTTATTTAATAATAATGTATTAGGTACACTATTTTTTTATGTTATGATATAACATTTATCTTCCATTTAGTAGCCATAATTACTCTCTTATCCTAGTTTCACGTTTAAGTGCTTACAACCAGTCATTTTTCCATGATTTAGCTACCCTTGAGTTCTTTATTTGATATATCCCTTTGACTGGATATTTTCTAGTAGATTGTTTTGAAAAATGGAGTGAATTGAAGGATTTGGGGGAATATATTAAATATATATTCTTTTCTCTTAGTTTAATTTTTAAAATATTTATTCATATAGAAACATATAAATCTAGTTTATTAGTTTTATGGCTAAAAACCTATCCTACTCTGTGACTCACCATTTATGTATCATTCCCCTATTGATGGCCATTTAAATTATGTCCAGTGTTTTTTTCCAAATAAAAACAATGCTGTTATGAACCACGTATGTATTTTTTAAAACATATTTCTGTGGTATATGAATAAAATTGGAACAGTGATGTTCTCTGGCATATCCATTTTCACTTTTACTAGAAATTGTCAAATTGCAGTCCAGGGTGCCATATTTGTTACTGTCCTCATCATCAATTATCAGAGTCCCAGTTTCTACATTTTTTGACTAGCATTTTATATCGTCAGTCTTTAACTTTTGGCAGTTTGAGTATAAAACTGGAACTGAGTGTAAAATTTTTAATTTATATTTATTTTAACTCTTTACCTAATTATTCAGTTCTCCAAAATATCATTTGTTTGTTGGCTGTTTACATTTCCTTCTTAGTGAATTGTAGCAACTCAATTTTTATCTCCTTTTGTTTTATACTCCATTCTTTGCACTTTCATTTTGGTCATTTAGATAGTTTTTATTTTCTGAAATGTGTTTGAAAATGTGGAAAACATTTAAATGTCTGCCTCTTTTTCTTCAGCTAATTTCATTTCTATGTACATTCTCTGTGGTTTTGCAACTGTCCTTTCCTCTGGGCTTCTTCTCACTCCCAATAATTTGTTAAATGTTTTTAATTCTCCCCCATCCCCACCTGTTCCTTTAAAGCGGTATTTATACATGCACTTCAGCAAACCAGTTCATGCCAACTAAAGATTAAAAAGTAGGAATTAAGATTTAGTTCTGTATTTTATAATAACTTTTTAAAGATGAAGATATTAATCCTGTATTAATGATATTGTAATAGACTCATATGGTCGTAAGTTAGAGATGTTAGAGAGTTGTAGTTTTAACGGAATAAATCATAATAGAACTGGACAGCCAATTTAATAGTAATGTCATATACAAAAGCCCAATTTAAATATAAAGCTATTAGTAACCCTGTATAATCAATGGGTAAAGATTTTTCCTCTGTGAAGAAAGCATCTGAGGATAAGCACACGGTCATAACTTGTGAGAACTAGGATTATAGGATCGTGCTTTATTCAAGAACAGTTGGCATGCTTTCTCCATGGTGAGAGCTACACCTCTGAAATTGAATGGTCGTTGTCTCAGAGTGTTACCTTTATCTCTGATTCATCATTGATGTTCCCTTTCAAATATCTTTATCTTTATATGCATATTTATGTGTATGTGTGTATTTTATATATACAAGAGCTTCTTCAGTTGTAGCCATTATTAGGAGAAGCATAATTAGAGTTGGTGAATTGGTGTCCTCCAGGGGAATATGAGAAGATGATAAGGAGTCAGAGATTTGTGTGTGTCAAGGGAAGAGGATGGAGAGGACTGGAAAGTATTCCTCTATAATGAGGATTCATAATACACACATTTGTGGATTGTCTTTACGCCCCTGGAGAACTTGTACATTAAAAAAAAAAAGTTATATACTATTTTCACTACTCTCCAACTCTAATTTAGCATTCCCATAAACTACAATAGCACCTGTGTCTTTGTCTCCAGCAAACTTTGCAGGTATTTTCGTTACATTACAGATGTTGCAGATAGCTTGGAATATCATTTACTGTTACCGCTACTTTGAAATTACAATAGTATACCTGCCTCTATTTAATGCATTAATAAAGCAAGATATTTGTTACTTTTCACATATTTAAATGAAAATTTAGTAACTGTGTATCATTATAAGTGGTTTCTGGTGCAATTCTCTGTATTTCATTTTAAGCATATTTAAACCTTATTCTCCAAAGGGACTAAGCTTCTGTAGAGTGCTAAAGGGAGCCATGGCATAAAAAAATATAAGACCCTTTCTGGAAGAGGTGAGCTATTTCAGCTTGCTTTTAACCTTCCTTCTGTTCCATTCCAAATGTGACATCTCTCCTTTTTATCTGCTGTCAAGCATAAACTTATAAGGGAAATTGAGAAATATTTTTCTACCAGGATGTTTATTCATGCTTTTCCCTTATTTTAATGAAATAAATGTACCCAGTGTAATGGGGAAAAAGAAAAACTGATAACTTATTTAAGTCCATTGTAGCCTGAAGACATTTAAAACATCACAGTGAAGAAAAGGTAGAATGGTAACTTCATTTATAAAAATTCTTTGGTAGAAAATGAGTATTTTTTTCTAATAAACATAAACATATTAAGCTATTCTAACAATATTAACAGTAAATATTAAACATAATCTTAACATGCTAAATATTATATATAACATTAACATATTGACCATAAAACATAATAAATAGAAACTTAGGTTTTATTTTCATCTGAAACAATTTTAAGAATGATAACTGGTAACAGTCATAAAATAATAAGTAGCACCTAAAATCGTGCTAATCGCACAGAAAAGAAAACAGAAAGCAAGAAAGCCTGTTAGCATTGAGGTCCAAATCACTGCTCTCAGTGGTTTTGATCACCATCTCTGAGCAAGGTTCTTTGCAGATCTTATCAATATTTGTAGCAGTTTGTTTTACTGCCCAATTTTCACAATTAATGGACCTCTCTCAGATAGATTTAACTGGGTGTCTCCACTCTTTCTTTCATTCGTTGAGTACATGAAGAGGTTTCTGGCTCATTCTTAAGTTGAAATGCAGCCTTCACCAAAGATTTGACAATTAATTATTTCTAAATATATTCGGATCTATTACTTTTACCTCAGGCTCTTCCTGTGTATGTGAAAAGTGTTAAGACAGTTTTAGGGAGTGTGAGAGCCACACCCACATCCTGGCTTTCCCAATACATACAGACATGGTAAAGCCCAGAAAGAGTCTACTATCTTTTTCCTCTTTTTCTCTTTAACACACCAACTCATAAACACACCCAAAGACACAGAGGAGAAAATGAGATAAAACAGAGTAAAATTTGAGGGAAAAAATGTATGATTCAATTCATTGATAGTGGTATTATATAGCATATAATTTTCTTCACACATGTAAGATTTATTTTTTGAATAAATAAAAAGTTAATCAGCTTGTAAGACATAAATGTTTTATAGTTTGGATACAATAGATAAACATCAAAACTAATATCCTCATTAGGTTGTATAATGGTATATTGGCACTTACTGTTATTTAAATGTCATTCCCATTTCCTTTTTGTAGTGCTGATGTTAACCTTGTAAGCTCTAAATTGTCTGGAAGTTAATGGTCTGTTATATGACTTTAATAGTTCTTAGTGAAAGAATATTAGATTATATTATGCAGTTTGAAATGTAACTTGATCTCTACCTCATAATCGTAAGTAATGACATAGTCTTGGTTGAAATTAGGGGCATTTGTTTTTTTTCTACTAATGCTGTCCATGAAGAATTTTTTTTTTCTTTTTGTCTTGACAAATATGTTTATTTGCCCATCATCACACCCATGTTTAGGAGGAGGAAAAAAAGAAGAAAAAAATGATCATATTTTCTAAGTGGTAGAGTGTTCTTTTTGAAAATCAAAATTTGAAAATTATTATATTAAAGTTGATAAATTCAGAGACATTATGTTATGTCTGGACCCATCTGTGCCCTTGTCAGGATTTGGTAGAGTTTTATTTTTTAATTTTATAACAGTTAAATTAGAATTGAAGCTAATATAACTGACAAGAGGGAAATGGAAGCAATTGGCTTGCACTAAACAAGTTTGAATGGTTGTTAATGTGAATGACTTTCAGGCAGTGAATGTCAGGGAACAGTAGATTACTTTCTTTACCTCAGGCATTGTAAGCCATCTCCTGTGGTAGGACTGACATAATTTCTCTCTCTCTCTCTCTTTCTTGAAACTGGGAAGCAAAGTAATTGGAGTCTGGTAATTTTGGCCTATGGCTGATGAAGATAAATCATAACGAGCTATGGAATACACACTGACAATCCACATAGGGCTACTAGAACATGAACTTTCAGTAATGCATTAATCAAATATTCTTTCTTTGTGATTTAGATTCCAGGAAGTCATGGAACTGTTAATTATGAATGCAACCATCATTTGTTATTTTTGACTAGATTCCCATGCTAAACAAATTGTTTCAAAATGTAAACTGTTGTATTCTTTAGAACATGGGTTTGTAAGTCTTATCATTTCCGTTATATCCTTTATATGATTTTGAGCTAGCATATTTGTTTAACAGAAATTATTTGAGGTTTTAAAATAATAGAGATGGAAGAGAATTCAAGGCCATATGGTCTAGCCCATCTCCTTCAGGCTCATGAATGTTTACATTATTTTGAACAGATGGAGGTTTAATCACCTAAACTTTTATAGGAATAGAGGTTCTAAAGCTTCATTCAATAGTTCATTTTTGAATCACTCTAACTGCTAAGGGATTCCATTGTATATTCAAATTATTTTAATTTAAATTCATATAACATGGTCAGGCTTTGGAAGACTACATAGCCTCATTGTTTCCATTTATCAATATAAATTTATTAATAAAATATGATTTATTAATATTTATGTCATACCATTTATTATTTTCAATGTTAGATGCTATACTAAGTATCCACCTACATTGTTGCATTCAATTTAGCAATATAATGAGGTTGTGTTATCTCCATTATAAATTGAGGAAAGCTAGGTTCAGGAAAGGTAAGTAATGTGACCAAGTCACATGGCTAATAAAAAGAGTTGCTGTAACTTAAATTCAAATTTTTTGACTTAACTCTTTCCCACTGAACTACCTCCTCAGTGTTAAGAGTCCAAACTGCTCCTCTCTTCCTCGACTTTGTATCATCTTATAGTCCTTTTTCCTCAGCTAATGGGAGTGTATCTTGTGTTTCTCAGACCTTTTAACATTATCGCCAGTCCCCCAGCCGTTTTAGAATTTCCCCCTCCAACCCTTCCTGATGAAATTTCAATACCACAAATATACTGTTTATATACTGTATGTGAAAAAAAAAAAATAATAACATTTTTGGCCCCCTCCAAGAACCAGTTTTCACCCTGTTGGGAGTGATATTGCTCCTTTTGTGAATGAGTATGGTAAATAAGATCTGGCCCATTTTTTCTCCTTTTAGACCTTTTGTTAAACTTTCTGTTTATCTACAGATATCCCATTCTTGGTATAAATCTGCATTCCTCTTTGTTTTGACATCACACTCTATTGTCATGGAAGTGATTGATGCCTTATCTTCATGTCTTCAGAGCAGGTTCATAAGGAGATTGTCAGAAAAAAACAGACTATATTGGTACCAGTAAACTTTTAAACATAATGTACTTCCTTTTATGTTCATCTTCATTTTCTTTTAAAATACAAAAGTTGGAAATTGGTACTTTAGAAAGTGTAAAAACTTTGCTTTTCATTCTGTAATATCTTTTAAAAACCATATCGGATGATGATGCTTTATAAATAATTCAAATAATGGGTTTTCTACAACTTTTATCTTATACCTTAAATAAAATTAGCTGACATGTAGTGACTAAGAAACTGTGGTAACCTAACACATCCAGCTTTATCATGTGATGCAAAAATACAACAGTTAGGAGTAAGCCTCATTGGTAGGTTCATATTACTGGAAAAGAAACCAGAAGATGATGGAAGTTACTTGCAGCTTTAATATATAGTCTGTGCAAAGTTCGTAGTCTGGGGCTTTGATCTACTTCATTGGATCAAAAATATGATAAATTGAATTTTGAAATGTTTTTTATATCTTTTTTGGAATTACACCCAATAATCAGTGATTTACGTAGATAAAACTGACCACTCAGGTTTTAGAATTTCTTCCTTCTATAGTGTTCCTCAGTCCTTTTTTCCCATGAAAGATATTTTTGTTCTATACTGAATTTTACGACCCTTCAGATCTAAGAGAAGCATTTTAACAGTGCCTTTTGTCACTCAAAACTAATTTTGACTCCCATGACTGCCCCATATATATTCAGAAATTAAAGGGATTGCTATACAATCAAGAGAAGGACTTTTGACCCCCAAAATGATTTTCATCTCTCTTAGTCCTGAGGAGTTAAGAAGAACTTCAGTATTACCAGTTAGGGAGACTATGCCAACTATTACTTTTTCCAGGTACATATAGAAAAGAGGGATAGTATATATCTAAGTGAATGAAATGGAAGAATGAAACAGGCCTTCTATTCAAATAAAGAGGGAAAAAGCTGTAACAAGGAACCTTGATTTGATAAAGGTTTGGCAAGAGGAAAAAAGAAACATGAAGTGGCCACTGTGTAGATATATGTTTTAATGACTTAAAGAGTCACGTGTTTGAGAACACCAATGCTTCATGAGGCTTTGGATGAAGGGAAAAAAGGAAAATAGGAACTAAAACCCAGGAAGTTTGTGTATACCTATGTAAATTAACACCTGGTGATTCAGTTTAAAGTGTGTGTGTGTTGTGGATGAAGATTCAGACTCTCCTCAGTGGCCTTGGCCCTCTTCTATTGAATGTGCCCCTTGTTCCCTTCCCAGGGTAAACACAACTCAATCAGTAAGGACTCAACAGGGAGGCTATTCATTTAAAACGTTGTCATTTCATCATGGTTGCTTTAAAAATTATTTTTCTTGAGTATTTCTATTTAATGCCTTTGAAAGAGAGAATTAGCAATTTAAATGATTGTGGAATGTTTTTGACCATTTACAAGCTGCATAAAAATCCAAAACAAACATCAAGTCACTTTAGTAGTTAGAGGAATGTCATTCTTTATAGTGTTTGTGGTTTATTTAGTCAAATGTGATGTACTTCATATATTTACTTATATACCAACATAAATATATATCAATAAATGATAATAAAAATATCATTTATAAGTTTTAAGAAATGAGATGATCCTAACAGTCTTGAAGTATCTTCCTAGTTTAAAAAAGTGAAAGAAGGTGTTGAAAAGGATGCAATAATATTCAAAGGATTTAGAGACCCCCTGAAAAATCAATAGCCTATGCTCAGACATGAAAGGGTAATAATTCTCCAGTGGGGTCTAGAGCAACTTCCTGTGATCAGACACATTAATACCTTTGCAGGAAAAGCAAAGGGGATTATTAAAACCTATAAACTACCTCATCATAGTTCAGAATTTGAATAAAATTCCGGTTTTTAGTGTCTCCCCACTTCCCCAATTTTGGATAAATGATCATAAGCCTGTATTAACTTATTCACATTCTCACAATAACAAGATGAATTGTTAGACTCATTTTATAAGCATAGAAACCTAAACAAAGAGGAGTTATGCAACTTCCTTTGGGTCACACAGTTATTCAAAGAAGGACCAGGCAGCCTGACTGCATAATCCATGCTCTTAATCATGATGCCACAATGCCACTCTGACAGGCATACACACATGCAAATATATACCCATTGACACAGGTGTACATACAGAAGCAATTAAGAACCATTCAGTAGTGGATCCCCCAAATCCTATACATTTATGTGATTTAAAGACGATTTTCTTATAACTGTTTTATATCGCATTTGTTTTTTTGTTGCCCATATATGTTTTCTGTTCTCCAGATTGATTATTATCAAAGCTTGTACTTAGTTTGATATTTAAGAAATTTCACATTTGTTTTTAATCCGGGTATAATTTATAAAGTATTAGCTTATACTGGGAATTTTGACTTTGTGACATACAGGAAAAATATTTAGATGACCAAAGACAAACACTCATGATAAATCATGGCAAAAAAAAATACAGTCAAAATTATAAAATTTAAGTTGTAAGAAATTTACAATAATTGCTACATGAGTGCAGAACTTAAGAGTTCTTAGACTTGGTGTTGGCACTCTGGGGCATAAAGGCTGACAACACAATTATGTACTGTTGGCCTTGGCAGTTAGGAATGCTTCCTAACATTTGTGTTACTGATCTTGCACTTTTTAATTTATCCAAACTTTTGTGGTATTTTGGAGAAATAATTGATACCACATTTGGACCAGGAAATATATAGAAGCATGAAACTTCCCCTAACACCAGAAAATAAGGAAGGAATCAAAAGTTACTAAGGTTGTGTCACAAGGGTTGAGGAGCTAGCTTGAAGTTGTCACTACTAATCAAATGTGGGATATTCTGAAGGAAAAAATAAAAAGGAAGGAAGGAATTGTAATGGATTGAATCACATAAAATATATAAAAAATAAGTTCATAATAGCTTACAAAATTGATATCATTGGTAATCTTTGGATGCTAGGAAACCAACATATTCTGGAAACTTATAAGGAAAAAAATCAAACATTTAAGCTGCTTTTCCTAAATTAACTATAACTGAAGGTAACTAAATAGCTGAAAAGGGAAGGCTCTCTTTATAGAATTTTTCCGACCAATGAATAAGGACAAATGGTAGAATTATATTTCCACTATGCAAAACTTAATCAAATAATGGATTTAGTTGATCATCATTAGTGGCTATTAACATTCCAAAAGAGACCACTGAACATTCTGAGCCTCCTAATAGCAAGTGTACAACACCTGTGAAAACTTCTTTTCAAAAGATTCAAGCCTAAATTTCACCACGCTTCTATATTTAAGCACCAGTTTATAGGAAATACTAAGTAAGCATTGAGACATGTGTGAACAATACTAAGCATATACAAGCAGAAAAATCTGGAATGTAGAAAACTTTATAGGATAAATGACCAGGTTTCTTTAATCACTAAAGTGCAATATGGGATTGGGATGGGGCTTAAAGATTAAGAGAGACTTAAAAGGCCTAGCAATGAAATGCAGTGTGTAGACATTGTTTAGATCCTGATTTGAACAAATCAACTAATACTGAAGCTAAGTGAGGGTTTGTTACATTATTCTATCTACTTTTCTAATGCTTAATAATTTTCTGTAATAAACATAAAAGTGAAGTATAACTGTAACTGTATTTTCATCTTGCATCACTATGTAAGTAATAAATTGTGAGAATTTATAACAGAAATTGGGTTATCATTTTCATTATTTTTGAAATTATGTGTAATTGTAGCTTTATTTCCTGTTTCAATTTCTTAGGTGAATCATTTTTTCAAATCTCTAATTTACATTATTTGTATGACATTGTGGTCAGAAAATGGGGTAGTGCAGTTTATGCCTTTTTGGAATTTTTGAAACTTTTCTACATTAAGTAGGTAAATGCCGATTTTTTTTTGTTTTAACAAAGATATGTGTACTCTTAAAGAACAGATTCTGTAAAATGTGGTAGTTTGCCATTATTAAACTGTCTTTTTCATTATATTATGACAGGTCATTTTTGGTTACAGAAATCTTTTAGAGATACTAATGGTAGACATCAATAAAAATAAATTTTTCTCAATTCCCCCTTTTCCCTTTTTTTTTTTTGCTACTGACATTTCGATGCTATGTGCTTCCACAGAGATTCATGCTTGTTATGCCTTCGTCAGGAATTGAACTCTCCGATAGAACAGTTTTGCACACAAGTAATTTAAATGAAATTCTGGCAAACACTTTTCTTTATAGCAAATACATAATATGCTTTAACTAATTAGAAAACCCACATGCTAGAGAATGATGAACCTGATTAAACAGATTTAAATATTTTTCTTATACTACGTGTTAATCTCTCTCAACCATGTCCCACTGGCTGCAGCACATTTTGCTATACCTTACCGAGGAAATTGTCTTTTTTATCAGTCTTCACCATCTTGTCATTTTTTACCATTGTCATTTTAACTTATCGAAATCTTGTTCTTCTATCTCTGACCTTCTTTGATTTTGATTTCAAATATAATACACATTAGTTATTAATATTTTATCATATTGATCAACTAACTTCATATATTTTATTTTTCTTACCAAACACATTCTATTCTTCTTCTTTTTTTTTTTTTTTTTTTTTTGAGACAGAGTCTCACTCTGTTGCTCGGGCTAGAGTGAGTGCTGTGGCATTAGCCTAGCTCACAGCAACCTCAAACTCCTGGGCTCAAGTACTTCTTCTGCCTCAGCCTCCCGAGTAGCTGGGACTACAGGCATGCGCCACCATGCTCGGCTAATTTTTTCTATATATTTTTAGTTGTCCGATTAATTTCTTTCTATTTTTAGTAGAGACGGGGTCTCGCTCTTGCTCAGGCTGCTCTCAAACTCCTGAGCTCAAACAATCCACCCGGCCTCCCAGAGAGCTAGGATTACAGGCGTGAGCCACCGCGCCCGGCCTCAAAACGCATTCTATTCTTCTTGAAGGCAAAAAACTCTCCTAAGTTCTAGGTCATCCTTTTCCTCACTGTACTTAGTTTTAGAAAGATAGAAGACACATGACAAATTCTAGTTTAAGTGAATTCTGTAATTTTAAAAAAGAGCAGATGGTGTTATGAATTCAGTTCTGCAGATATGTTTGATTTCCAGCTTGTCCCAGGCAGGTCACCAGGTGCCACTTTAGAGACTCAGGTTATACCTGTTGATATATCTATCACCTTCTTTTCCCTAAGGTGTTCCCCCCGTGTGAGTCACAAATATAAATGCTACTCTTTCTTAACATAATCTACCAACTCTAAGCAAACTTTTTCATTTTTAATTGCCATTTTGCCACATGAGGTCATGCTTTTTCCTATTACTTTTCACTCTATCACCATCTTAGCTGACTTCAGTAGCCAAATGGATAACACATTCCTTATGGTATTTCTGTTTTAATGACCACCCATGCACTCCTCGTGCCCTTTGATTTCTTGTGCTAAACTTATCAATTCAGCCTCTTCCTCCCCACTCTACTGATTTTGTTTTTCTCTACCTCAGTCTCTCTCATTTTTTCTCCTCTCCCCACTCTGGGTTCTGTTACTTGACTATTTCACAGCTGTGTGCTCTCTGGCTAGGTTCCCTCTCTCCTGATAATCCCTGCTCTTGCCAGACCCCTTGTTGAATCAACCTGGCAGGCCCTTCATGACATGGTGTGACCAGAAGTCCTCTCACTGTGCTGATTGGCTCTAGTACAAGTCCAGTTTACCGTCAATACTTTGATCCATCCCTCTCAATTTCTTATTTCTGAGAGCAGCTGGTGACCCTAGCAATGTCCCTTTCTTTCAAACACCTAACCACTTTCTTAACTCTCAACTAAAAATCTTAGCTTTGATTTTAGTGAGAAAAATCAAAGTCATCTGATGTCAACTCCACAATTATTCTTGCTTTCCTTTCTTCAACAAAATGTTTTCTTTTTTTCAGAATTTATTCCCCCCTGCTTTCCTCCTGACCCTGTGGCAAGTATACTTTGTTTTTTTTCAAATATAATAGCCCCTTCCCAGGTCCACTTAATCTTAGCTATCCCTGTCTCTGCAGGGATCTTCCCCCATCAAACAATTCCTCCTCATCTATTACACCAGTTCTTCAAATCAGCCTACAAATATTCATATTCTTAAATGTCATCAAAGAAAAAAATAACTTTTATTTTGACCCCAGTTTTCCCTGATTGTACTGGATCCTATGTTTCCTTCACTAATAAAGGTTTCAAGAGAATTGCCTTTTTATACTGCTTCTATATTATTCACTCCCTCGTTAATCATCTGTTATTATGTTTCCTTGACCACTTCATTAAAACTTCTTTTTAGAAGTTTGTAATAACCTTCTAATAGGCAAATATAGGTCATTTTTCTTAGATATCACCCTCTCTCCAGCAGAAGTTTTTGTGTAAAGTACAAGAAGCATAGATTTATGGAAAGTGAGTATCACTTATATGTATGCTACCCTCTGACAAATGGAGGGGTGGGCATTTATTTTTTTAAGAACTGTTTAAGGTTTTCATCTGAAAAATTTATGGTCTTTTCTACTACTTATTAGAGATTGCCTTGTATGTCGATCTGTGTGTGGTCTCTTACCATTTATATTTCCTTCTCATATCTAATGTAATAATCTACTAAAGTGATGTTTAAAGCCACAGACAGACTTTCTTTAAGAATGCCTTAGTTCTCTCTCTTTCTCCCACACCCTTGGCTTAATTATCATGTATGGCTATATGTATAATACATTCATAAAATGAAATCTGACATAGCAATCATATAGGACTTGATTGTTTTTATAGTTCAGAATACTTTACAAATGGACAAGAAGAAAGCTGAAATCCATGAAATCGGAGGGGTGGGAATCTCCTCCTCCCTTTTTGACTTTTAAAAACCTTGTTTATCTTTTAACTCCCGGTTCAATTTGCAACAGATCTACAAATTCAAGTCAACTTAACAAACATCGATTGAATTCTATAAGGCTTCACATCACACTTCTGACATCTTAATCAAAATTACATTTTTACTTTATATTCCTTTACTATTTTAATTTCTCCTACCAAAATGCTTGTCATTGATATTTCATATTTGAATTGACAATAATAATACCTGACACTTTGAAACAAAATTCTCTTTGCCAAATACTGCACTAATCACTTTACATACTTTATGTCTAACCCTTAATACAACCCTACAATCTAAAAAAAGGATGTTTTTATCCTCCTGTAATGATGAGTAAACATGGAAAGTTTAAGTGATTTTCCCCGGCCACATGGATACAGCCAAGATTTGACCTTGAGTCTGACTTTTTCGTACCCTCGCACTTCCCTCCTCCCATATTTATGTTATGTTTATACTTGTGACTCCTCAATGAAAATGTAATATCCAGGAGGGAAAGGATAGATAAACAGATGTTTATGTAACATGATCACAGGGCACATTTTCAAAGCATTGGTAGCAGTCAACTGTTTGAAAGTTGCAAGGAAGCAGGGAAGTCTTGACAGAAGGAGTAACATTTGGAATGCCTCTAGAAAAGATGAGCAAGGCAGGCAGGGGAGGAAAAGGGTGGCTTATTCCAGAGGGAGGGAATGGTGAGTGCAAAGTATGGGCCCTTCACAGTCCAGTGAGGCTAGAATGTAGGACATATACCAATTTATTAGGTTTTGGTTGTTTGCTTCATAAACAATGGAAGAGTTATATAGCTCCTCTCTCATATCCAGTTTTGTTAGAACATTGAATTTATTTGGCCTCTTGCCTAGTATGTTTTGGTGTAAGTCAAAAGGAGTAAAATCAGAAATGATTTTATATAATATTAAAAGCTAAAAGAAGCAGTATAAGCCCAGTACAGTAATTATAGATTTGTTACCCTGTCTTACCCTGGAGTTTTTATTTTTTGGCTTTCTGCTATATTGATTGTAGCAAAAGTTACAGCCAAATCTACTGAACGTCTTGGTATTCCACGTAATCCGAATCGATACTTCTGAACGTCTGAAGACTACATCCTGCTTCTTGTTCATGAATAAGCATTCTGTCTCTTTTCCCACGCAGTGGTATAGTGAGATTCACTTAGGGTTACTGAGGAAGATCCCCTAATTCTAATGAAATCCTAGCATGTTATAGCTCCCAGAATACCATTTCCCATAGTGAACATCTACAATTAGCTGGAAGTGATCTCAGTTTTAAAGACATTCAGCAATGACTGCTTCTTCTCTTACCTATCATTTATATGCACACAAATCCAATGCTGATTTAGTTTGACAGGAACAAGGAGGAAGAGAGGAGTGATAAGAGTAATACAATTGGGCTTCAGTGTCTCAAAATAGATAGTTATATTACAAATGTTGTCCAAAGCTTCCATTTATTGAGACTTTACCAAGTGCTAGTACCAAGTATTTTGCATGCATGCCATATCTATTTTATTTCTCACAGCTACACTATGAGATATGTCATTAACCCTATTTAAAATAAATGAAATAACCTTAGTGAGATTATGCGCTACACAGTACCTACTAGATTGGAATTGGATTTATAGTCTATCCAATTCCAAAGCTGTCTACTATATATGTGCAGCTCTATATTGCAACTGCAATTTAACAACTGTTCAAAAATTAAAATATTGTTCTTAAGCCAGACAAATCTAAAACAGCATTATAGTACATTTCACATTTAATATATTTTTATTTTAGAATTATTATTAATGTTGTTATTTATTCCTATTATTTCATTAGCTATGCTATGCCATAAAGATTCTGTTTCATATTCAGTGACAGTCTACAACACCATTATATGAGGTAGACCGATTCAGTTCATGGTTCCCTTTGATTAAAATGCATCAGTCATTTATGTAAGATATGGTCGATGAATTCCCCTTGAAATCATGGAAACAGGTAATTAAATTCTGTCATTTTCCCAAACTTTGGCTTTGTTCTTTTTCTGGAAAGACATTATATAATCCTAGAATAAACAAAGTCTTATTCCCCCAAAGTTAATTAACATGCAAATAAATCTCCTGCACACTAGTAATTGTTCTTACTAGGTAAACCAATGTAGTTGGACATGTCATTTTTAAGTAGAACTTTTTATGTTTTGATAACTCTAAAATGTTTTGAAAAATTTGGTAAGAAACGAAAGGCTAATGTATTCTTTTTGCACAATCTGCCAATTCTTAGTTTCTGCTCTGATTGGTACATTGAAGAAATGCTAATAATATATCTGTAACCTGTTAAGGAATATCAAGTCTCTTCAGGAAAGGAATAATAAAGTGCTAATGATCAGCATTAACCGTTTGAATTGGAATGGCTTATAGAGGAACATTTGTGTCCTTTTCCTGCCAAGAGAGGATCACCTTCTACAGTAATCCCAACACAGCAATTACCAGTACCTGCCAGACTGTTACTACAGGAGAAATTCTTTGAGGGAAAAAGTTTGTATTATTATTACAATCTGTAATTTCATAATGCTTTGCATAGCATTTTACATAATGTATGCTAAAGAAGTTTTTTGATGAATATTTTAAAATTCCAATAATCAGGAATTCTCTACCTCACAAAGCAACCCTTTTTATTTTTAGACAGTGTCTACCTACTTAAGTAGAATGTATTCTCATCATCCTTCTGGCTAATGCCAATAGCAAAACCCTAGTTCTTCTTGCATGATGGTCTAGCAGATATTCATCATTGAAACAAGTTAATCAGTGTTCCTCTTAAAATATGGCATGGCGAACTGAATTCCACATGCAGTGCTTCAACCAATACTGGATGTAATGGGTTTTCACCTCCCGTTTTCTGGTCTCTAAGATTACATTGTAATTCTTGGTGGCCTTTTCTCAGTTCAAGTTTAGCAGTCAACTCAAATTCTCATGTATTTTGTTGTTTTTCTTTCCATCACGTTATTATTATATAAATTCACATTTTAACCTTCTCCACAAGAAGGAAGAATCTGTACATTTTAAGAGTAGTGAAAATAGGGGAAAATTGTGCAGGCAGATAAGCCTTTGCTTTAATGGCTGGAAGGAGGGAAGGGAGATGCCTATAATGGTATTTGGTCCACTGAATCTTTTCTTTTCTAGAACTCTTCCTCACTTGGGTTTTATTTTATTTTCTTTTATCCTATGTTGTTTTCGTATGAACCATTGTTGAACCAAGTCACCCACACACTTATTATTATGACAGAATGTTAAAAACAACCTGCAGCACTCTGTGTCTAACCCTCACAGTCAATGACAGGCTGCTGATAGGAATATTTCTATGTATGAGCATTGAAATATATTGACATTTATATATTAGAGCCATTTTCTTTATAAGGTTTGATTCTTCTTCCTAATGATATTATGGTTTTGTCAGTTTTATAGTCTTAAGACTCTACAAAATTCATAGGTATTTGGAAATAGCTGCTCCTGTGGAAGAGAAACACTGATGAATGTGTTTGAATGATAAGTATCTGAGGAACCATCCTGGAAAAAGAATTAGGGTTTTGCTGTTTAATACCAAAAGATGATGAATGGTTTTTCTGAAACCATAATATGCCCCTAGTTTCTTATAATTGTAAGTAAAAAAAACTGTAGAAAAGTTATTGTAGCTATTTAGCTTTAAGCAGATTATTACTTTACCAGCATGTTTATGCATTTCTAAATATCATATTTATTCATAAATTTCCCCACATATATTTGGATAATCCCTGTATAAATTTTAGATTCTATACAGCATGCATTTATATATGTGGTAAGTAACAATATATTTACTACTTAGGCAAACAATTAAAAATGGAAGCAATATTCTTTTTATACAAAGGCAATATCTCAGAAGATAACAGAAGAGCAAACTGAGGTAGAAGAATGAGCTAATTAGATTGGAATAGGAGAAACATTCCCACTTTAGTTCTCAAGTGCTTGTTTTTCAGGCTATTCATTTGTATTAAAATGTGTTCCTAAATGAGGCAATTATATGGTGCTTGTAGATTTTGCAAACAAGATGTGAAATTGGTGAGCATTATATACTTCTCTATAGAATGATATTAAAGTATTAATTTTATACCTTGGCATGGCCTCTTATGTCATATTTGTAGATTAGAATTCAAAAATAATAAAGTTTTGCCAAATTGGTATACATATTAAAGCCATTTTAAAACAATATGGTAAAACACAACAAATTATGTAATGTAGTACATTGCCTTTTTAAATTTTTTAATCAGGCTTATTGAAGTGTAATTTATATAGAGTGTAATTTTCAGTATATGGTTATGAGTTTTCATAGACTGCCACCATAATTAAGATGTAGAATATTTTTATCACCCCCAAAAAACTTTCTTCATGCCCCTTTGTAGTCAGACTTCAAAGTCAATAGCTTTATTGTCCCCCATATTACAGTACCACCATAGGAAAGAGAGTGAACCTCTAACCCAGATCTGCTGGAAGGCCCTGATTTGCCTGACCTAGGTAAGGGGCCACTTATAGACCCTTTAATACCAGTTAGCAAGCTAGGATACCATACCTGATCCAGCTGTGGGTCCGGTTACAGTTGTGGGAAGATAGGTGGAGCTACCATTAAACCAAATGGAGGAAGGAACATTTTCCAGAATATGGTTGCTCTTCCATAAGCAGAGACTAGGAGTGCTGGGAACATAAGATAATAGATGTCTATTATTCTAATTTAATAAAAATTAATAACTTTTAATGAGATAGTTAAAATTAATGTGTTTTTAAGGTAGAAAAGACTTTTTGTTATGCTACCCATAAAATATCTATGTTGTAAGTTAATAGGATACACTTTATATCTAATGTAATGTAATGGAAAATATTTAGGGCACAAATACAATGTGAAATAATTTATGGTTAATGTTTTTTAAAAAAAACTGTGATCTTTTTTACCCTTTTTAAACTCCTCAGAACATAATAATAAGGTTTTCACTCTTGTTTCTCTAACCTCAAGAATAAGAAATTTGATTTTTCCTACAATTTTTTGTCTTCATATTCTGAATTTCACCTACGTATATTTGTTGTTCAATATAATAAATACTTAGTAAATCAGTTTAGAAGTAAAGTAAAACAGCCATAGATCCCTTTATAAATAAAGGAACATTAATTTTTTTCATTAAACCACTTTATTATGGTATTATGACATATTTAATGTATACAACTTGATGAGTTTGGAGATGATGATACACCTATGAAACCATCACTGCAATCTATGCCATGAATCTGTCACCACCACAAGTTGCCTCCTGCCCCTTTAATTATTATTATTATTTTGTATGTGATAAGAACAGAACACAAGATCTACCTTCTTGGCAAATTTTTAAGGAACAATAATCTTATGAATTCATCTCTAGCTTTCTTGAAAGGCAGGATGTTTGAATTGTTCATGCCTTCATTTCATTGACAGTTTCCTTTGTATAAAAAAGCTTGCTCCAGGTGATTTCCCCCTAAACAACCTAGAGCAATCGAAAACGCTTGTTATTATGTAGCTATTGCAAAGTCAACTTTATTTTAATTTTTTGGCACTTCTAAAAAAATTTTTAAGTATTATGGATACATAATACTTCTATTAATATATCTTTATAGGGTACATGTGATGTTTTGATACAGGCATGCAATGTAAATTAATCAAATCAGGATAATTGAGGTATCCATCACAGGCATTTCTCATTTCTTTGAGGAACATTTCAATTCTACTCTTTTAGTTATTTTAAAGTATATCCTAACTTACTATTAGTTATAGTCACTTTGTGGTACTACCAAATATTGTTCATTCTTTCTAACTAATTATATTTCTGTACCCATTAACCATCCTCACTTTATTCCCCTCTCTATACTCCCCATCCAAGCCTCTGGTAACCATCATTCCACTCTCTGTCTCCATGAGATCAATTGTTTTTAATATTTAGCTCCCACATATGTGGGAGAACATGTGAGATTTGTCTTTCTGTGCTTGGCTTATTTCACTTAACATAATGTTCTCCAGTTCCATCTGTGTTGTTGCAAATGACAGGATTTCATTCTTTTTTGTGGCTGTATAATATTCCATATTGTATATATATGTGTGTGTGTGTGTGACAATTTCTTTATCCACTCATCCATTGATGGACACTTGGGTTAATTTCAAATCTTGGCTATTGCAAATAGTGCTGCAATAAACATGGGAGTGTAGATATTTTTTCAATATATTGAATTCCTTCCTTTAGATATATACCTAGCAGTGGGATTGCTGGTTCATATGGTATTAAATAGTTGTATTTTCAATTTGTTAAGGAACCTCCATATTGTTCTCCATTGTGATTGCCCTAATTTACATTCCCACCATCTGTGTATGAGGGTTCCCCTTTTTCCACATCCTCACCAGCATTGGTTATTAGATATCCTATAGAAATTATTCCATAACATTGAGAAGGAGGGAATCCTGCCTAACTCATTATATGAAATCAGTATCACATTGATACCAAAGCCAGTCACAACAAAAAAAGAATACTACAGACCAATATCCCATATGAACATAGATGCAAAAATCCTCAACAAAATACTAGCAACCCAAATTCAACAATACATCAAAAAGATAATACAGGCTGGGCGCGGTGGCTCACGCCTGTAATCCTAGCACTCTGGGAGGCCGAGGCGGGCGGATTGTTTGAGCTCAGGAGTTCAAGACCAGCCTGAGCAAGAGCAAGACCCCGTCTCTACTAAAAATAGGAAGAAATTAGATGGACAACTAAAAATATGTAGAAAAAAATTAGTTGGGCATGGTGGCGCATGCCTGTAGTCTCAGCTACTCGGGAGGCTGAGGCAGGAGGATGGCTTGAGCCCAGGAGTTTGAGGTTGCTGTGAGCTAGGCTGATGCCACAGCACTCTAGTCAGGGCAGTAGAGTGAGACTCTGTCTCAAAAAAAAAAAAAAAAAAAGATAATACAGCATAATCTTGTAAGTTTCATCCCAGGGATGCAAAGATGGTTCAACATATGCAAATCAATAAATGTGATTCACCACATAAACAGAAGCAAAAATAAAGACCATGTGATCATCTCAATAGATGCAGAAAAATCTTTTGATAGAATCCAGCACTCTTTCATGATAAAAAAAAAAAAAAAAGCCTCAACAAACTAGACATAGAAGGAACATACCTTAAAATTATAAAAGCCATATATGACAAACCGAAGCCAGTGGGTGGAAAAATTGAATGAGGAAAAGTTGAAAGCATTCCTCCTAGGAACTGGAACAAGACAACGGTGTTCACTGTCACCACCTCTGTTCAAGATAGTACTGTAAGTCCTAGTCAGAGCAATCAGGCAAGAGAAAGAAATAAGGATATCCAAATTGGGAACAAGGAGGAAAAACTATCCCTGTTTGCCTGAAAATATGATCTTATATTTAAAAAATCCAAAAACTCCACTGAAAGACTCTTAGAATTGAGAAATTCAGCAAAGTTTCAGGTTTCTATTAATAAATCAGTGGACACAAATCAATAGCATTTCAATATACCAATAACAGCCAAGCTGAGAGTCAAATCAAGGAATCGATACCATTTACAATAGCTACCAAGAAAATAAAATAGCTAGGGATATACTTAACCAAGGTGGTGCAAAATCTCTACAAGGAGAATTATAAAACATGATGAAAGAAATTATAGATGACACAAAGAAATAGAAAAACATCTCAGGCTCATGGATTGGTAGAATCAACATCATTAAAATGTGCATACTGCTCAAAGTTATTTGCAGATTCAATGTAGTCCCCATCAAAATACCAATAGTTCATACATCTTGATAAAAGCCATTTTTACTGAGGTGAGATGATATCTCATTACAGTTTTGATTTGCATTTCTCTGATGACTAGTGATGAGTATTTTTTCATATACCTGTTGGAAGGAAGTTAACTTTATTTTAATCAGAACATCTGAAAGTTAAAATTTGGCCCCTGCTACCATAGTGTTACTCTTCCAGAGATAGATCTGTTGTAGATCCCACCCCACCTAATTTTGGAACACATGGTAGAAAAGCATTAAACATATGCTATTACAACAAAAACTGCACATTGATATTTATGAAAATATAGAAACCTTTTGCACTTCTCCAGAAACCTATGATAATAACATGCTAATTATCTTTGTTTATATTTTTGGTACAATTCATGCATTTATTCCATGTCGTTAAATACCCACTGTGTAGCAGGTATAATCTAAATGCTGGGAACTCAGTAGCGAAAAGATAAAGTCATTGTCTTCATGGAATTGAACTTATATTGGGAGAAGAAGCAATAAAACATAATTATGTAAGAATGCCATGTAAATTATAAGTGCCATGAAGAAAAATAATGGTGGAGGAAGGGATAAAAAAGGATGTCACGATCTTATTTTGAGATATATATAATGGTCAGGAAGGTCTTCTCTGAGGTGGTGACATTTGAGCTGAGGTGAAAAAGATAAGGAATAAGCCTGTGGCTCTCTGGAGGAGGAATGTTCTAGCAGAGTAAACAATGACAGTAGACCTAAAATGGGCAATGCTTGGTTGTGTTGGAACAGTACTACTCAAAATGTGCTCCCCAGGCTATGTACTGATGTACAACAAGTTAAGACAAAACTTGAGAGTAAACTTTTACAGCAATTTGCTATAGTAACTCCTGTGTGTTGAAGCTGGTGTTTGATACATCTTACCTGTCTTTACTTTTTCATTTCATTAGTAATTAATTTGATTGCAATTTACAAAAGTATAGGTTCACACTAGAGTGGGGGAGGGGCTGGTCCTTCACCACATATAATTTGAGAAGCACCACGTTAGAAGAAGAGAACAGGCCACTGGTGTGAATTAGGAGAGAGAGGACATTGGTTCCCCTTAGTTGCAGCGGGAAGATGAGGATGTTCTTTTCTGAGTGCGAAAGGAACCAGCTGAGCAGCTAAGAGTGAGAATGGGGATAAAAAAGATGGAAGCAGAGAGAAGATGTAAAATAGTCTACACGGGACATAAATAGGTCAGGGAAGTAGTAGACTTGCCTCTCCGGTGCTGAAGACCCGCTCAGTTTTGTAGTCAAAAATTGAGTGTGAAACTAGTCATCATACGTTTGCTTTAAAAAAAAAAAAAAATCAGCCACTTTCAACTACTTCATTACAAGTGCAGAATAAACAGAGAGTAGGATTTAACTGGGAATTGGGGTTTCTTTAGCAAAATATACGAGAAAAAAATAGAGCTTATGAAAGGATGTGATTATAATGATGTGCTTGGAAAGTAAGCTGGGTAAAGAGGGAAGCAAGATATAGGGGTGCTGCCAATGACAAGATCAGTGGACTGGCAGTTCCAGTGTGGCCACAGAATCCTGGAGTGGGAGCACCAGAGTGCAGGAGTCGAAAGGTAAGGGCAGTAAGTCAATGAGAGGGATGCCCAAATTAGTGTTTTGAAAATGATCCAATTATTGGTAATGACTAAGTTGGAAAAGAGGTCACCTCATTGTGGCAATATTCTAAAACACTAATAGCCTCATATTTAGACTTATGTAAAACAGAGTAGCATCACAGTACCATGTTTTATGTGAACTCAGTCACCATTAGGAAAAAAATACTTATATGTACTAATGACAGTTAACATTTCGAATCAGATAATTACAAAGTTTTTCATCAAGTGCTTTTTTTTTCCATAAGTGAATGTACGGTTTCCTTCGGTTACTGTGTCTGGTGAGAGGTAAACCCATTTGGAGGGGAACACATGGAGGTGAGAGAGAGGGAAGCGCTGAATTATTGCATTAGCGTCTGCTACCTTGTAGCTCAATGTCAGCCTCTTGCTGTTTACTTTAGCCTCCCTTCTGTCCTCAGATGGGGAGACAGTTATAGTGGAGAGATCTGCATTATAGGAGAGAACTGGGATAGTGTAATAAGTTTCAGGACCAATCGGCTTTAGACAAACAGTATTGAATATTCTGATTATTCTAACATGGATGAGTTTTGAAAAGTATGTGAGAAATAAGTCAATATTTTAGATCAGAGGCCATAAATATTTTGAACAGTTACAATAATTTGAAATTATATGAAAAAGCAAATTGTCTCCATTTGGTAATGGCTTAAAATATAGAATGCCCTATGACAGTGCCAAAGTTTTCTTTTGTATGCAAAAAAATGCATTTTATACATGTGATACCAGGATACTTAGAGGATGAGGCATCGTGTGAATAAAAGAGCATTCACTCCTTACTAAAATTAGTCTTTATTTTTGTTGTAAACTAAGACTTAACTGCGTTTTTTTTTGGTTTACATTCTAATTTTCTTGACTCCACTTCTCCATGAAAGAAAGCACTCCAAAAGTTCGCTCTATATTTTCATCCATAAGAAATATGTTTGTGCACATCTGTGAAAGCAATATATATACATACATACACTTTGCAGTATTTATATTCTTAAATTCCAATGGGATGTTACATTCATAACTTGCCGTGTACTTTCAATGTTTAACTTGCCTGGGTGAAAGCTATGATGGATTTTTTCACCTTAGATGATATTTATTCCCTTTACTTCGTTACACATAATCTACCTGTGCAAGATCTTATGGCGTGTGGTAGACTTCATATTCAACTAGACAGCTTGTCAGCTTCTCTGCAGGCTTCTCAATTTCAATTTTAAAGTAAAAATGAGTGAATTTGTGTTGCTCATTGAGCCCATATTCTGAACAAATTCTGCTCTCTGTTTCTGGGGTGATAACTAGAGAGTGGAAAGCAAGTTTATAGATTGTCATTTACAATAGCTTTATTATATGTATATGATCTTTAATATATACACACATACACATAACATGTATATACATAAATACTAATAATATGTAACTAAACACACACATATATGTTAACATATAATTTTTATGTCTGTGGAGCAAGAGAAAAGCCGGTTATTGATTATCAGAACTAATTTGATGTTTAGAAGGAAGAAAGACATCTTAATTTAGATAGAACAATATATTTTACCATCTGCCATTAAAAAATGAACAGTCTTATAAAATTGAAGGTTAAACCATAATATCATTTAAATGTTTTTCTTCTGTCTTTTGTATGATGTGAGGATTAAACAGACTGTTCAATTCGTCTCACTACATCAAAAGGGCAGAGTTTCAGAGACCCAAGCCCAAGATGAGATGGAACAATTTTAGAAACAAAGCAAAAAAATATAAATGCTTTTGCAGCCAAAATGGAATTAATACATCTCTAGCTACTCAAAACAGTTGCGTTAGCCCATAGTAAAGCTGTTTAAAAGGTGGTCAAAATGCTATACCTCAGGTTTGCACTTAGATCAAAAGCTTTTTCTATTGCTTTTGCTGTTCGAGGACCTCATACTCCAAATCTCCAAAGAATTTTAGTCGAGGAGTTTTGTTTTATTCATGCTTTTATTTTTCTAAGGTATATGTGAATAACTTAAATATTCTCACATATTGGTTTTTTTTTTAGAAGAGCATATTCTATGCTCTTTGTAAATTTTATAGAGGCATTTGAAGATAAGAATAATGATTTGTTCTATGTTAATTTATATGTCTCTTTTTCAGTGTATATAAAAGGACATTATTTTATCTTCAAAGGCATGACAACATTTGTCAATATTCTGAAATTTTATGTTGCTTGGTCAAGATTGTTCCCCTTGGCTTTAAGGAAATGTATATATTATAACAGAATAAAATGTTTATTATACATTATCAAAGTTTCATTTATGGTACAGTAATTTTGAATGCTACTTAATAAAATATCAAACAAAATAATTCAGGTTTTCCTTTGTAGTTTAATTTTATAGAATCAACCCTTCATGTGCTTAAATTTTTCTCACCAAACAAGAAATCATGGTGTGTTTTATAGGTGATCAAAATGCATTGAGTGTAAAAGTGCAAGTTATTAGGTTTACTCGAAGTCATAAAAACAATTCTCCTTTATGATATGTGTTTCTGAGTAGTCTTCTGCTCTCTGGTAAAAGCAAAATGGTGTAGTCCTTTTTCATCTCTAGATAATGAATCCCCACATTTAAGGGATATTAGATCATTCTGGTCAATATAAGAATATTTCTTTAAAATGAAAACTAAGCCTTTGTATGAATTTAAAAGTATTTTCTAGTGTAAAAGCCAAGGAAGAAATTAAATCTGAAAAGCCAACTGCATTTGCCTACCTATTTTATTTTGATCTGTTCATTTCTCCTAAAAATGTTTATCTATAAAATGGGCATCCTGATGATCATGATAATTCTGAGAGTTTATCCAGTAGCTCAAATAATTTATTTACTTCTTTTTGAAAAAAGAATCATTTTTCTACAAAAT
Organism: Propithecus coquereli; assembly: GCF_000956105.1. NCBI lineage: Eukaryota > Metazoa > Chordata > Mammalia > Primates > Indriidae > Propithecus > Propithecus coquereli. Next base: position 3,946,216 of record NW_012152840.1, on the reverse strand, counting down.
ATTGAAAAATTGCGGGTGTATAACTCAGTGGCCAGTGTATTCAAATCAATTTTGTTGCAAGAATCGGGAAACCAAAGGACACCATAACCATAATTCAAGCTTGGGATAGGAATGACGAGGCAGAGATATCCTAGATAAGCTGTTGACATTTGTTATGGGATATTCGACTACTGTAAATTATACTTTGAGGTATTTATTTGAGAGGTAATGTTTCAAATTAATGGAGAAATTATTGTTTATATATTTTTTAATTTACTATTTTCAAAGTTCACTTGTATAAATTATATCTCACCCCATAGGATATTAATATAATCTCTTCATTTTGTTTATCTGACTATAAATAATGCCTTATGCTCAGGGTTATTCTTCAGAGTAGTGCGAAACAACAAATTTAGCTGTCATATACGTTTATTATTTAGGTTGCCAGGTATACAGTGACTTCTGTATAGTTCCAGTGTCAAGGAGCAGAGAAGCAATGTTGCAACTTGTGCATCTGGATGCAACATGAGGGTGCGATAGCATTTTGCACAGTAAATGAGGAAACGTCTTTGTTTATTATGGAAAAAGGGATGAGGTGACAGTGTCTGAGTAGTTCAAGACTGTTCATAGCATTTGTTGGCATCCTGCTTTCTGATGTCTTAATTTTATTTTTGATTAGTCAATGCCAGTTTATTTGAATGAAAAAGGTTTTGCTAGAGACACAGAAACAAAGCCATGTTGTCCTTAAGTATGGAATTAAGACAAAGCTATTGGTATCTGACATCATTTTGATTTGGAGAACTAAAGAAGAGTCTACTTTCATGAACTCTTTAATACCCTTTGGTTTACCTAGAGCTCTTCAGTGTTGATTCTGAAGTCCAGTCTGCTCCTGAAAAACTGTCAATTATGGGCAACCAGGATTTAAATATGTTCGTTTATTAGGGTTAGTGTTAGAGAGAGAGAGAGGAAGGGAAAGAAGAGAGGACAAGAGGGGAGAGAGATTTATTGACTGAGTTGAATTTACAATTAAAAGGAGCCCTAATCATCCAAAAGACCTTCCTCAAAGTTTCACACTTTGTTAGTGTTAAAAGCTATTTTCCTGTCTATGATTTCAATAGGGGACCTTTAAGCAAAAGGAAGATAGGAGCCCTTTAAACTATGGTTTCATGAAATTTCACTTATTTTAAGTTAGTGACGTGCTCATGTGTGTGTGTGACATTTTATTCTTAAGAGATGTCTAAGATAGCATTAAAGCTATTGGGCTCTCATTGCTTTGCAGATGGACTACTGCCGCTGCTTTTTTCTTGCACTGCTTTCAATGTTCTTGGTTCCTGTGCTCAAAACCTGCAAAGGCTTTTCGCTGCTTGCAGGAAGTCCAAATTCTTCAACCAGTATTTAAGATTCTCCATAATGTTGTTCTCTGTCCATCTAAGTTTACCTCCCATTGTTCTCTGACCAGAGCCTAAACTCCCACTAGCCCATTCTCTTCATTCCTCACTCTACCCTGATCTCATGCTGTTTTCTGTAGGCGTCTCTAGCTCACATCATTCTCCTTTTCTCTGATCTTCCACTGACAGATACCTCTGTGTGTATTGCTTAATTGCCTCCCCTGTCCCCTCTTTGATTGAAGTCTCTTGGGGAGAGTCATGCGGGGAGTTTTTGTATTTCCCACATGACTTGTGTGATGAGGAGTGCTGTCTGCAGAGAGAGCACTCAAGTGATTATAGAATATGTCCATTAAGTTTCCCGAGTACAAGACTCTTACTTTATCTCCCATTATGTTGCCAGTCTGAAAACTAAGAGCCTCTGAAAGCCTCAGTATTGCTGATGCTGTAAAGACAGGATATCTAGTTCCCTAGAGCCCCAGATGATGAATGGAAATATTGTTTTAGTACAAAAAGTGACATTGATTAGCAACTCAAATAGAAATAAAGAAAAATGAGGGTCGTTTAACATAATGGAAGAAGAATAGGTGAGAAAAATTAGACTTTTTTTTTTAAAAATAAGAATAAAAATCATCATGGAAAAAGCACCAAGGAGAATTTAAGAGGAAGTTTTAGATAAGTCAATAGGACAGTAATCTCTAAGGTGCTGCAGAAACATTGAACCTTCTTGAATAAGGAATGAAATTGTGGGATTGTCACACAGACACAACAGATTTCATAAGGCTTCGCCCATCTCTACTGCTCACTGTTCAGCAACCCAGATTGCACATCTCTTCTTCCCTGTTGTAAGGCGGGAAAGAATCAAAAAGAGAAGGAATGAGACATGTAAGTTAATTATATGGTTTGTATAACTACTTTATATATATATGGGGCCGGCCAGAAAACCATTTATACCAGGCAAGATAAAATTATTCTGGTCATTTTCTGGTATTTACAGTGACAGTGCATGTTCAACATCTCTTTTATGTTTTGTAATATTGAAACAAGAAGAACACATGGATTATTCCTACCTTTAATTTTGGAACTGGGTATATATTAGCTCTTTAAAAGAAAAGTAATTTGGCACAGATCCAGACACAAATCATCCCTGGATACTAATAAGCCTTTATTCTCATAAAGCTATATATTTTGTGAGTCAAAGAGCTGTATCTTTATAAATATGTGGCAGGTGTTCATATTTCAAGTGGGCAAGAAAAATACCTGAAGTAGGAGGCACCAATTTTGTGGGATGATCCCCATTTGTTTTTCTTGATTAATATTTGCTAGTCTTTGAAATGATTTATAAGAGCTATATAATCCCTGCATTCACTGCTTGGAAAGTTTCATGTGGCTTACTAAATTTTGCATTTACTATATTATTTTAGCTAGTGGAAACGTTTGATATAATTACTTTGGCTGCTCTTCATTAGATTATGAGCCTTCCTTTACTTCTAAAAGAGTGTCTTGGATGCTGTTTGGATTCAGTAAGTAAATACTTGTTATTGCTAAGATGTACCGAGATTTCTGTTTCAAACGGTGTTTGGCTAAGCAGCTCTGGACACAGCCTCCCTACAATTTCCAATAAATTGACTACGAAGACACAAAAAAATGACAATTCACAATATGGACAATATAGACTGATGGTCAGCTTACTACCAGAATTTGGAAGGAATTCTGTAGTTTTTTTTCTGCGTTTAGTTACATAAAATTCTAAAAATATGGCAATTAAGATAATCTTATAGTGGATACCCATATATCCACCACACCAAGTAGATTTTGTTATTATTGTTTTACTCATTTTATCATGTATATCTTTATCTCTTTATTTATGGAACTAGATTCTCAAATGCAATTCGTGGTTTACCTATGTTATACTTCTGGAAATAGTACAAATTAAGTTTGCCTTAAGACAAGAAGTAAAAAGCCGTATGGAACCTGGCTCAAAACGAAAGGTTTCTTTAAACTGAAAATTATTCATGTATTGTATAGATTTCGTTTTTCAAAGCAAACCCCTTCTGCACGTACCTGTTTTAATATCTATTCAGAAAGTAACTGAATGACAAATAGGGAGGAGGGGACGTATGGTTATATTTTATTTCCTGCAGAGTATAGCTCCCAGAAGTGGAGTATTATAAGCATCAGAGATAGGAAGAAGCCAGCCAGGAGTTTCTAGTTTTTTACATATTCTAGCTGTTCGGACCATTAGTGCACTGAGCTGTTGGAGAAGAATAAGGTCCCCTTCAGAACTGTGGAGCATTGCCAAACTATGTTAGACTCTGGAGTTTGGATAGGAACCATGCACCTCAGCTATCCATACAGCTCTCCATCTGAGAAATGGCTCCAGCCATCACAGAAGGGCATATAGATCAGGGCAAAGAGCAAAGGATGCGTTGTCTTTGTTGGCTGTCACCCGTCTTCAGTATAGTCTCACCCTTGTCCAAAAATATATAAACAGAAAGAAGTAACATATGGCTTTTAAAAATAAAAATAGTTCAGAATTATTAATACTCTACATCAGTAAATACCTGAAGAAAATGCAACAGAATCTACAGTGTTTTGAGGAAAAGTACCTAGCCAAGAATTTTATACCAGATCAAATTAGTTGTTACATGAGAAGGCACCAAAAAGGCATTTTTATTAAGCTGGAGTTTAGAAAATATATCTTTGTGCAGCTTCCATGACAAAATGTACTTGAATCACAAGTAAGAGCCTGAGGATGCCATGTTATTAAATGAATTGCACATCTTCCCTCACACATTCTGATCCTAGATCTCAAAAACTTAGGTTGGATGTGTGTTTGAGAAATAGATTGTGCAGCCCAGGAAAGAACCTTAAGCCTTAATGTCTGTAATGTTTTTCTCAAATGTTCTTCTATTTCCTCATTTTGTAATACCATATGTATCAGTCTGCTTAGGCTGCCATAACAAAATAACACGGACTGGGTGGCTTAAACAATAGAAATTTATCTTCTGACCGTTTTGGAGGCTAGAAGTCTGGGATCAAGGTGGCAGCAGGTTTGGTTTCTTCTGAGGCCTTCTCACTGTGCTCTCACAGTGACACATCCCTTGTGTCTTTCTGTGTGTCCAGTTTTTCTCTTCTTATAAGGATACCAGATAGATTGGATAAGGGCCCACTTGAAGGACCTCCTTTTAATTTAATCACCTCTTTAAAAGTCCTATATCCAAATGCAGTCACATTCTGAGTTACTGGAAGTTAGTGCTTAACATATGCATTTCAAAGGTACACAATTCATCCCATAATACCATATTCATTGGTATCTGATGACCTCTTAAAACTCTACCTGATGCTATTCTTTTTTTGACTATTTGATAATAATGGCCAACCTCTGTACGTGATTATAAAACTCAGAGTAAACAGAGAGCACATCTCATAGACTTGGTTTCACTGTTACAAATGAACAGCATTTGGAATCAGCAGCACTTCGAGGCCCAGAGGACACAGGGGTATCTTAATGTAGAGTTAGCTAAGAAGGCCCTCTTCCTAAAAGAGAGTGAATGGAGCAGTCCCCGAGCATCCACTCTGAAAGTGTATGATGGTGCACTGGGCAGATGGGCTCTAAACCCCTCAGGGCTCACTCCCTAGGCTAAATCTCAACAGCTATGAAAAGCAATTCCCGGAATCCCCAAAGTTTATAACTCTGTGATAATGAGCAAAAAGTGAACTGGGCTTTTTTTCTTGTAGAAGCAGAAAGTTGCTTTTACATAGCAACTTCTTACATCTTGGGGAGCCAAAGCCAAAGTCAAAGGTGGACTGTGGCACAGTGGCTTTACCAAACAACCAGGGAAGAGTACCACAACTCTGGGTCCAGCTCTCTCCATCAGCCAGCCCTCCAACCAGTCAAGAAACAATGTTTAACAGTAGTTAAACACTGAACTGTGAGAGTGGAAAAATCATGGTTAGACCTACCCTTATCTAAGTCTAAATAAAGAAAAAAACAAAATGTGGAGATGCATCAGGAGATTTTACACACACACACACACACACACACACATCCTAATAGTTATGTTTAGTTAGAGAATTTATTTTAAGGAATTGACTAACAGATTTGTGGAGGCTCCTAAGTCCGAAATCTGCAGGGCATGCTGGAAATTCTGGCAGTATTGATGTTGAAGTCTTGAGTCTAAAGGCAATCTGGAGGCAGAATTTCTTCCTCTACTGGGGACCTCAGTCTTTTCTTTTAAGGCCTTCAACTGATTCAGTGAGCCCCCCTCACCTTCTGTTATGGAAGGTAATCTACTTAACTCAAAGAATACTGATTAAATGTTAATCACTTCTAAGAAATACCTTCACAGTGACAAGTGGACTAATGTTTGACTAGACACTGGGCACCATAGACTAGCTAAGTAGACACATAAAACTAACCATTACAGGTGACTACGAAAGGTTTCTGAAATTTAAGTAATGAAAAGTACTATCCTCAAAATGCAACGTAGAGCATAGTGTTGGGAAAAAAAACCCTTTAGAAAAGATAACATTTGTACTTTCATTAGAATTTACAAAATATGGTCTCTGAGACAAGAAATAAGAGTGACTAAGGGCAGGTAGTAGTCAGGAATATTTTTAAGTTTATGCATATTCTAAGAAAAGCTATAGATATGCATGTAGATTTGTTTTGCATCATATGGATGCATTTGGTTATGGAAATTGAAATATATCCATCCCCACAAATATATTCTGTTGCTAATTACTGGTAAATATTTTTTGATATTGGAATAATACTATAATTAGACCCATTTATAACCAACAATAAGAACTCAGAGTTTGCCAGAATTGTTTTGTCACTTTGGTATCAAGGAGCAGAATTTGAATCTTAAAATATTTGGAATTTTATATCACTCATATGATTTATTTTGGGGAAATAAAGGACACAAACTTGACATAAATATGTGAGGTCTTGCAACATCAACGTATTTTTTTTTTTAATGTTTAAAATCATTTTTTAGTCATTCTTTCTCTCTCCTTTTTTTTGTTGTTGTGGGTTTTTGTTTTGTTTTGTTTTGTTTTTTGAGACAGGGTCTCGCTCTGTTGCCAGGGCTAGAGTGCAGGGAGTCATCATACCTCACTGCAACCTCAAGCTCTTGGGCTCAAGCGATCCTACTGCTTCAGCCTCCAGAGTAGCTGGGACTACAGGTGCACGCCACCATGCTTGGCTAATTTTTTTATATTTTTATTTTTTTGTAGAGATGATGGTCTCACTATTGCCCAGACTATATCATACAGATAATTATGGAGGTATTTTTGGTTTTTACTTGCTTGCAGCTTTTCTATTTACTAGTACACTAAAATATTTAGTTTTAATTTTGGCTTAGTGGAATATATTTTCTCAAAATATAAATCTTGCCTTTTTTATCTTTCAAAAGAAATTTTAAAATAGTAATAGTTGTAATTTTGATCATCAATGATAAACACATAAAATTAAGTCAAATATAATTACTTCATAGGGATGTTTCAAAGTAAAAAATAAAATCTAAATTACCTGCATACTGTTTTTAAAATTTTGTCCATGAAAATGAGAGCTACTAAGGTTTCTTATATTCTCAAATTTAGTTCATCATTTACATGTGTCGTTTATGAAAGTATGTTGTGTTTCTGATGTTTACTTTAGATATCAAAATAATACAAATTTTAAAGCTAGAATATAACTTAAAGATCTGTTGTCAGGATCATATCTTGTAAATTACATCATTTGATTTGTCTAAACTAAAATCGTTAAATAGAAAAAGGAAAATCAAGCTAATTTACAAATTATATATCTAAGCTCTAATGTTTATTTTTAACATACAATTAATTAAGTAGATGTTATTAGTTTCTTTCTATATAAATACCCTGAGCTAAAATTTTCAGCATACTCCTATCTTTTTTTAAGATTGAATTTTTGACTAATGACTCCTTGTTAGAAATATATCAGTTCTACTTCCTTTCATAGTTGAAGTGATAATGTGAGTTGGTCTCAGTAACTTTTGAATGTCTTTCTGTAGAGAGTTACTCTCTTACTGGAATGGAAGATGTTGACAACCACGTGTGTTCAAATATGGCTGATGGAAAAATCAGGACCATTTTCTAGTTTATGTGGCATCAGGGCTTTCCAAAAGGACATACAAGATAGCTTGTCATGCTTATTGCTGTTTACTGTCTTATCAGTTGGACTTGCAGTAGCATATGTAGAACTCAGGTTGTGTGTGGTGGGGAAATTTTTGTGGAGAATAAAATGAGTATGATATTCATATACTAAATGAAAATCAAATATAGCATAAATTTAACCAATGCCACTTATGTTTTGTTCATATAATGGTAGTGTTATCAGTGTGATTCTGGAAAGATTTATGGCAGACCTCAATATTAGTCTTGTTCTCTGGTTTGGGCCCTAGTTGGGAAAGTGGGAATCAAAGGAAGAAACTATAACTGATGACACTAGTTCTTGTTTTAAAAATGCACAGCCTGTAACTATTTGAATACTGAACCTTTTGTCTTATACAATATTTTCAGTGTGCATTCTATTTCATTGCTTTAATTACAGATGTAGAATTTTTAGCAGCACAGTGGTTTGTAATTATTTGTCTGAAAAATGGATTCGACCCTTGAAGACATAATTTTTATGCATCAGTGGGCCTAATTTGTTTAAATAGTTTATATACAAACTGTTAACCAGTGTGATATTTTTCTTTAGTGAAGAGATCATGGCAAAACCAAACAAACAAAACAACCCCACTAAGACTTAGTTTTCAAATTTTGATACATGTTATAAAACATTATCACCGCATTAGTTGCCTCTAATTTGACATTAAATAAATATAGTGAAAAAATAATCTTTGAAGAGTTATTCATGCTTTCTTATAAACAGGGAGATGGTGATTTGGGTATATCCCTTTTAAAACTCAGCCTCATTAATTTTAAAAAAAAAGCACTGTTATACAACACTGCTTGACTTGAAGGAGGACATTTACTTTGCAAGTGTCCTAATTTTACTCCTGGTTGGAGGGACACTGGAAGATTTTCAGCCAGAACTACAGTGAGAGATGAATTTTTATTATATACTGAGATGGTTGGAAACAGAAAAGAGCTACTTTTATTATTGAACAGTAGTTAATAGCCTACCTGTGTCCAAATGCACACCTGCCATCCCCCCAACCCCGACCCCAAGTAGATAGATACAGTCTAGAGCATTGATAGTGGTGATCTCTCATCTGGCATGGCTCTCTGCAGATTTTTATTAGGTCAAGCATCCTTTGCTTGCCCGCCCCTCACCTGATCACCCATGTTCTGCCACCAGAAAAGTAGTTTTTCAAGCAATACACAGCTTATATTTGGAAGATTTCCAAAGTCACAATTGCTTTTTTATCTTCCAGTGACTTTGAAAGAAACCATGTCATGAATAGAATGCTGAAAGTTCTGTCCCTGTACAATCTGTAGTACATTATTTCAGTTATGCTCTGTACTGCTTCTTAGGGAATTGATTTTTCTTTTCAGTGTACCACCCTACCCCCAATTCTCTCTCCTTAAATCGGAAGAGAGGAAGGAAAAAAAATGGTGCACAAAGGTGTCTGGGAAGTAGAGCAAAAAGTAGACAGAATCCCATGAGAATGTGAAATGGATGGAAATTATAAAACATAAGACAACCATTGCCCTCTCATGTAACAACAAATTATATAATTCTGGAGTGGAGGAGCTAACCCCAGAACCTTGCAGCTTTCAAACTAAATTCCTTCAAATGTAATTCAATCATTCAATTGTTTGAATAAGTTTTATATCAAGTGTTTCCTTAGTCCTTAATGTGTCCGTTTCTAGAGTCTTGAATATCTAAATTAGAGGTGAAATCTCTCTATTTTTACACCAAAACCATTCATTTGTTTATGGAAAAGTAGTTTATGGTGTGATCAAGGAGTATCTAAGTATTTAATATAATTGCCAAATGGGTTTTCAAAATGTTCCTTGGAGAGTTACAATGAAAATAAATATGGTCAAGCTTAGTAAGTCTTATGGTAAATAGCCCTGTTTAATTTGTTTAACCCAGCACTTCCTAAATAAAACCCCTCTGCCCCATAATACCTGTTTTTATGTCACTATCTTGGATTAATGTGTAGGTAAAAGACTGAGGAAAAATTTGATAGGACTGGTGAGGGAGGAATCATGGGGGGAAAGTAACAAGGCCTGGGTTTCTGGCTTGTTAACTCAGTAGTTGGTAGACCACCATTCACTGAGATGAGACACTGTTTTTTGTTTTTTTTTCATGGCTTTCACATATGTCCTGGCAACAAATTGTGGCTAGTATTCTTGATTTTAGAGAAGCAGGCTTTCTGTACATTGCAAGATTTATTATTGAGAGCACATCCTTTGAGGAAGTATAATGTTTGCAGAAATAGATTTAGTATTCTAGCTATGTGAGGAAATGAATCTTAAAAATATAAGATAGAAAAATTATAACCAAAATAATTAGAACAAATTATAGCCCACATTAGGAGGCCTTACTCTTTAGACTTAAGCAATTGTTTAATTTCTGCATTATTGTCATCTGAAAACATATGACTTTAAGAAAATGTATCATATCTTACTCTCATTGTAGTCTTACATCTTCTTGCCAAGCAAAATGAGCAGAGTTGTACATTCAGAACTGGCATGATGACTGTCTGAATGTGACATTATCTGATGACACTCAGAAAGCCTTTAAACATAGAAGATATAGAGAAATGCTTCATTGCTTTCCTTGAATTGCATTTTTTTCTTTCGGTCTAAGCAAGATTAATGTCCTCAACTGACATGATGACACATCTAGCCATGAAATGACAATAAAGTATGTACAAAATGGGAGTATGGACATGCCTAATAAAATGCACTACCTTAATTTTTTCTAAATGCTATTAGTTTGAGATTGTTCTGAAGGCAATGATGTTCAACTTGTAAATGTGTTGCGTATGCCATTATGTTTATACATTCATGTGTATACACTGTTTTTGTTAGGAGTGATAGATCACCTCACTTTTGCCTTGATTCCTCTATCTCAGAAAAGTGATGGCATTTCTTACTTTCTTCAGTTCTATTTAGCAAACATTTACTGAGTAGTAATTCCTCTGTTTCAGGTACTATGCAAAGTGCCTCTTATAGGAAAGTAACAGAAGGAGCCTGAGAACATAAACTTAATTTGGGTGAATACTTCCTGATGATCAAAGCTAATCGGTGATCAAATGAAAAATAAAAAGTCTAGCATATTGTAGTAGTAGATTCAGGTACAATAGGTAAGCAGTAGATTCAGGTATAATAAGAAGGCAAGTCATAATTTTATTTTTCAGACAAATCATATTATAAATGAAAACATGTACCACACATAAATAATATTGGTGAATGTTATACCATTCTTGAATAGCAATGATGGGATGGCTTACTCTGAGAGGTACAGAAAAATCATTTGAGGAGACATTGAGCTTAAATTCATAATAATCAAAATGAACGGAAATAAATAGGTATAGTCAGAATCATAAGGTAACTTACACAGGTAAAGGATAAATCAAGTTAAGGCAAATGATGTATTTTTCAAAGCAAGGAGGAAGACACAGAGTAAATCAAGATGTCTGTCTCTCCAAATCATGATTCACATAAGCAGTACGTGCAATTAGTAGAAATATGTCCTGAGGAAATCAATAGGCCCCTTTTAGCCTTATTTTTCAAAATAGGCACTAGTAACATCTTTGATAGAAAGAACTCTTATTGCAGTACACTGAAGTATTGGTTCATGTCATTTCTGTACAGCACTCATTTATCATCTATTTCAAAGCCATCTTTTTGGTACTTTATATTAGCTTGTGAACGTACAAAGTAACTTTCCCATGAAATAACTCTAGCGTTAGAAAAGAATGACTAACTACCTCTCGAATACTTTTGGAGAGTTGAGGGTATAGCCTGACTTCTTCATCTCCAACAGAAAAATTACTTGGAAGGCTTTTTGCTATATCTTAAAAATACATATGAATTTTGCATTCTTTCTTCTGGTGTCTTATTATAATTTCAGACTAAATTCTTTAGTATCCAGGAAAGGTTGGCCGTCATTACCACGTGGTTTCTCCTGTCTCCTGTGAATGCACAAATACCCTCATTTGAGAAACACAGTATCCCAAGGAGTTCACCATGAAGTAGTATTAATAAAATCATGTTCACTCAGAGTACTCTGTATCTGTGTCCATTGTGAAGGAGAATTGCAGCGAGTGCTTTCTGTAGACTGGGAAAAAGAAAAGAGGAGGACGTTCCAAGCAGAAGCGTAGTGCCTATGCCTGCATAAGCCGTGTGGCTGGAGGGTGGAGTGAAAGTGTCTAAAGATAAAGATGGAAACTAGAGATCACTTTGTTTGGCTTGCTATGCAAACTAAGGATTTTGGTTCTCATATAGTATGTCAGTGATTTTTTAGCATTGAAAGAAACTTTTAAAAAGTGAAATCAATGTGAAAGCCCAATAAATAGTTCCAGAAATATATACTTATTTTAAAGTTTAAAAAATTTCCTTATAAGCCAATCAGTGAAAACAGAGTATTTTGATAAAAAATTGAACCTCATTGGTTTTAGATGACAGTGACCATCTTATATTGGCCTGAACATCTAGTTGATTTCTGTGTTTTGTTTTGGTTTCATGGTGTCAGGAAAATCTGAATTCATATAGATAAAACTCATATAATTAAAAAAACGCATATTAATAGTTCATTTTGAAATCCCAGAATAATTTCTTATTAAGCTGATCCATAGGCTTGCAAGAGAAATAATTGGAAATTGTTATTTTAATGCTGAATCACTAAGAGAATTTAACTACTGCCCACGAGCAAAGAATTTAATTTGGGTGGAGTAAACCAAATTATTGTAAGGTACCCTTTTAAAGCAATCTCAGGTATGCCAATGTTCTGCTCAGATATTCAGTCAGTTTATAAATAGTCACATTTACGTAGTTTGCATGTTGAGTCTAAACTGCAAGTTTTAGTTTCATTAAAGACACTTTTCCTGCAGGTAATATGTGACCGTGCATCAAGAAGGTGAACTTGTTCAGCTAAATAAAATCCTGTATCATAAGCAGGCCAAGATATTGTATCCATGTTCTAGTTGCTTAGGTATTGATCTAACACAATAGGAATCTGTATTTGGAAAACTACAAAACACTGATAAAAGATATAAAAACATATCTAAACAAATGAGATATTCCCTGTTCTTGGAACAGAATATTCAATATTGTTAAAATGTCAGTTCTTCCTAACTTGATCTATAAAAAGATATATCCACATCCTAATCCCTAGAACATGTGAATATTACCTCTGATGTGTTAAATAGATGCAATTAAGGACTAAGGACAGATATGATTAAAGATTAATGAAGGGATTATTTGGGATTGTCTGGGTGGGCCCTACAATACTACTTCAGCCAGGCAGTCAAGGTCAGCATCAACAGTGATGAGTCGTGTTGATGCCATGTACCCTTGATATGGCATGATGAAAATGGCACTTTACCTCTCTGGTCTCCCTCCCAAAAACCCACAGACCTAGTCTAATATCAAAAAAATTTCAGACAAATCCCAATAGAGCGACATTCTGCAGAATACCTAATGACTATTTCTCAAAACCATCAAGGTCCTCAAAACAAGGAAATTCTGAGAAACTGCCACAGAGCTAAAGAGACATGATATAATGACTTATCCTGATTGGGAACTTGGAACAGGAAAGGACATCAGGTAAAAACTAAGTAAATCTAAATAAAGTAAGAAATTTAGTAAGTAATAATGTATCAATGTTGGTTTATTAATTTTGACAAAGGTACCATGTTAATGTAAAATGCTATTAATAGGACACAGGATGTGAGATGTGAAACTCTGTACTATCTTTGCAAATTTTTTATAACTTTACAACTATTCAAAAATCAATTTATTTTTTTTTAAAAAAGTAATGTTCTTTCTTGAGCAATGTTATCAGAGTGTACATGCAGGACTGAAGTAAAAAAAGACCAGTGCAAACAAAGCTTCTACTAACCACGTGCGTTCATTTCCTAAGGCTACTTTAGCAAATTACCACAAACTCGGTGGGTTGAAATAACATGACCTCTCTTAATTCTGGAGGCCAGAAGTTAAAAATCAATGTGTCTGCTGCTCCATGCTCCCTCTCAAGATTCTAGGGACGATTCTTCCTTGCTTTTTCTGGTTTCTGGTGACCCTGGCTTTGATTGTCATTTAGGGGTATCCAGATGCCACCTCCCCTGTGTTTCTCTGTTTTCTTCTTTGCAGTCTCTTAAAGGGACATTCATCATTGAATTTAGAGTACACCCAAATCTGGGATAACTTCATCTTGAGATCCTTAACTTAATTACTTCTGCAAAGAGCCTTATTCCAAATAAAGTCCCATTCTAAAGTTCAAGGTGTTGATGTTTGTTTCAGGAGCCACTACTCTACCCACTAACACCATGCTGTAAGCATAAAATGTTCAACGATCTGCATAAACATGGCAAAAGAAGCCTGCAGAAAAACATATCAGTTTGTAGTACAGTTGAATATATATTTACCAAATGATGGAATTATCTTAATGATGATTATAATAATAGGTAATAATTATTGAACTCTTGCTATATGCTATTCACTGATGTGCTGTTCCCTACATACGTTCTCTTTTAATTTTCATATGCAGTTATCTGTGATTTGTAGGTGATGAAACCAAGGTACTGAGAAATGAAGAAACTTGCCTAAAGTCACACAGCTAGTAAATTTCAAACCTGTGTTAATAGCATTTATTACAGTTAAAACACTGTAAATGGAATGTATGTCAAACATTTGCAGAAGTTCTGAATCCCTCTGTGGAACCTGAGGGTTCTACTTTAAGGTTTAAAGCTATGAGGGAGTGGTAGGCATTGAATGTTTTTTCAGCTTCTTGGTATGAAGATTTATCAGTGGTTTTTGCTGGGGTTTCTCGTGACAGAGATCAATACAAGATTTCAAATAAGATTCCTCCTCTGTAATCCAGCTATTTTCCAACCTACTCTTATCTTCTCTATCAAATTTCTATTTTCCTCTGAAAATGATTTACCTTTTTATTCAGGTTTCCCTCTAACTAGAAAACCCTAACTCCCAAGCTCACCCCCATACATGCACACATGTGCTTTTTTATCCATTTAATTTGTGTATTCCTCCAAAGACTTAAATATTCCATCCTAGCAATGTTAAGGCTTATAAATTCTGCAACAAACAAATGTAACATTTCTAGAGACTATTAAAATATGTAGATGTCAAGTAAATATATATGATGAAGTAAGTGATTCAAATAGAACAATTAACAGATGGTAGCGACAATTATATATTCATATCCCTGGCCAACAGCATTTGGTAGATATAATTACCTTACAGGTGTTAACTGCCCTTCATGGAATGAGGTATCTCTGAACACTAGAGAGGCATGGTGAAATGACTGATGGTCACAAATTAGTAAAAATTCCATTGGCTCATTTTTTAGACAAGATTCAGAAAGCTAAATTCAGTTCTTGGAGTCTAGTACTAAGTTCAGAAAAAGTGAAACTTAAACAGGAGAGCAGGTGTGGTGTAATCTTCATGTTGATTGTTGGTGTGGGGAAAAAAAAAATACCCGCACATTAAAAGACATTTAAAATTCACTCAACATTTGGAAGGTACAAAGTCCAAAAAGGCAATCATTTAGGGAAAAGGAAGCAGCTGTCAGGACTTATTCCTTTGAGTTTTTTAAAATTACCTGAGCTTCATATGCAAAATAGTATTATCATGCTATTTTCAAAAAAAATTTTATCTGTGTAGATAAATTTGTAGTTATGTTTCTTTATAGCCTTAAGAGAATTATACTAGAATGAAGAGAAAAGATAATTTTTAATGTTACCATTTTTAACATTTTAATCATTTTGGCCAGAAATATTTGAAAAATAGGCCCACCACACACATACACAAAAAATTAGGTCATTCTGACGTTGTCATTTTTATTTTATTTTTCTACTACTATGAAGAGTAAATATTTGGTACTTCCATTTAATGTTTATATCAGTTGCAGCTCCCTGTCCAAGGAAGTATTAAATGAATCATAGTCCCTACTGGGAATGATATTATCTGATTAAAATTGGAATTTCTCCCCTTCTGTTCTACCTTTGAGTCAGTTCTGAATTTTTAATTTTGAGCTATACTAAGCACCATAATTTTAACACTTATTTATGTCAGTCTTTTATTTTTTCAACTTATGCTTTTTAAATATTTGTTATTTTTTTATACAGTAGTAGTTCACAACTATTTTGTAAAGTTCTTGAACATAAATATCATTCTTCTCCGGTGTCTTATGTATTGCTGGACAGTTATTAATAAATATTTTGATTGATAAAAATCTATTTTAAATAACTATTTTCTAAAATTATTTTTCTTCTCTTCCAAGTCTGTAGAAAAAAAAAAGAATGGATTTTTGTCCTCTAAAACTTTGGGGGAAAAATCCTTTGATTTGTTTAGTACTTTATAACACATTTCTCGGTAACACAGTTTTAAATGTGTTAAGTTATCCACCTAATATACAGAGGTAGATTGATATGGGGAAACATTTATTGTGCTATAGTCCTCTTTTCTCCTGTAATGGAAAGTTAGATTTTTAGTAATAGTTGTTTTAGTGAAATGTGCCATAATGTTCCTTTAGCCTTATATTCCCTATGGTAACAGTTAAAATTGAGCATGTGTTGAAAGACTTTAAAAAAAATTTTAACTGAAAAGCAGGCTTTGACATCTTCTGTTGTCTAAGATATTCTTCAACGAATCTGATGCTTTAATTTTTTCCCGTTTCTACTGCAGTTAAGAATATTATACTTTTCTGCCTTGATCGTGATGAATATTCAATAAGTAAAGAAGCTTTTCTGCAAACATTACATACATAAAATACACTCATCAATACGCTTCTTCAATTTTCCGTGGTTTCTAGGTTATGAGTTTGGTAATCCATTAATAATCGTCACAAATCGCCACGTGGTAATGTGTATGCATTGTCTTCTTGATAGAGTTCCAGTGGTGAGATTACTGTATCCAAAATAAACAGTCTGAAATTGAGGTAAAGATTTATGTTCCATGATATTCTTGTTTTAGATTATAAACTTTCAGAAGTTTCTGAGCTGGAAGTTGTTACAGAAAAGAAAAAAGTTATATTTCTTCATGGAAGAACTTTATAAATAATAATTTCAAATATTTCTTAATAGTAAAGGGAAAATACCAAAATAATTGTCTATAGCATAATATCAGTTTTTAACCATATCCATAGGAATAGATTTGCATAAGAAAGGCTAGAATTGATATGCAAAAATTAATAGTAGTCATCCTTAAAACTAGGATTAAGATTAAAATTATATAATAAAATATTGTCAAATTTAAAAGTAACACTTAAGTCATTTAAGAACATTTTCTTATAATATTGAAAAACAGACTTCTTCCTTCAACATTGAGACTGGGAAAATCACTTAACCTTCTTTCTAATATGGAGCCTAAGGATGGGAACAATACTGTGTGGCTGTAGTAGGAATCAAAGGAAATGACATATGAAGCACTTAAGTAAGTGTCTGGTCTATAGTTGTTGCTTAATATATGCTAGCTTTCATTAATTGATTTTTAAAATATCTCCATTGGTTCTTATTAAAAATAGAGTCTATCTAGCATAAATATTTTAGAAGCTGTTCTCATAAGCATTGTAGTTACTGATTTTCCATTATACTTAACCCCATCATAGTACTGTGGAATTAATATGGAAGGGAGAATAACCATGATTGAGAAACCTTTATAAAACAGAAGGCTTTCTCTTTGGGGACAAAGTCAATTTGGTCCTTGAGTAAATTTATTTTTCTAGCTATTATTTTCTCATAGACAACTTTAGCTTATGTCTGGAAATAACTGCCAAAGTTACCAGCTCTATTAGAAATAAATCCTTTGAGAAAATATTTTCAAGCCTCTATAATATAGTTCTGAATTTTTCATTATACCTAAGGAAGTTTGTGAAATGTGTTTCAGCAAGGAGGTTAATATTCAAAACCTTTTCTATTTTAAGATATTTTGCATTCTTTACCTGGAGAGTAAAATTGAGACTTAAGTAACAGTCTATCCAAAATAGAATGTAATTTTTTTCTTTGAAATTTAATTAAATTTAATTTATAGTCAAAGACATGTAAGTTTTTAACACATCTATGGTTTGTCATTTTTTCCATTTAGTTACGTTTTCTCGCTTATTTTCTTAAAGAATATTTTATTACTGGAGAGACTTCCATTAAACATACCTTACTAGCTTAGTGGATTTCATTTAATTATTGGATTATGCATTAGTCTAGCAGATAGGTGAAATTTAAATTTTCTCATGTCATTTAATTTGTTCACCTGTGTTTTTTTTTTAAAAATATCTGAGTTTTGCTATTAGAGTATTTAAATAATGTTTCTGGTTGTTCTATTGAAGACTAAATAGCGCCTTGCCTGACAGAAATCCAATAAGTAGATTGGAAAATGTTATATATATAGATTGGCAAATGTTATGTGGGAAAGGAAATGCTACTGTGTTTCCGAACTTCTGGAAAAGTTTTTTTACAAGAGAAAGCTAAGGAGAGCTGATGACCAAAAATTCAGAGGAAAATTCTGTTCTCAGATTTAAAACTGTAGAATGGCTAGAAAGCAACTGAGAAATAAATGGCTGATTTATCGCGTGGAAAAAGGTTAATGGTGGGGTGCCCTCAGGATCAATTTTAGTACAGCTGGTATTAAAATCTATTAATGATTTAGAAAAGAAGCTGAGTTTCTTTTGCTGATGTCATCATTTTATTTATCATAGTAGAGACAGGGACAGATAAGAACATAGCTAAAATGAAAGGCAGATTTTTTAAAAAATTTAGAGGTCATTATAAATATAAAAACCAAAACAGTCTGTTCCAAACTTTGGGCTGTTTTATATTTCATGTTAATGGTTCATGGGAAATTGATGGAGGAAAACATCTCAAGCTTTATTGTTAATATAAGACAAATTATATGAAATTCAGTATTCTATGAATTTTGTGTTCTATATTTATTGAATACATGTTAGAGAAAAAAATATAGCACATAGATATATACATGCATACATATTACCAAGATGGTATTTAGAGTGTAACTATTTGTTTCTTTTACTTCTCATGCATGATTTTTTCCTGAAGTGGGACTAGATAACCAATGCTGGTACAAGGGTATTCGTGCAATATAGGCATGCCACAATCCAAGTCCATGGTGACCTAGATTTGTT
>NW_012152840.1:3916463-3918200 GCF_000956105.1 Propithecus coquereli | reverse complement strand
AAAATAATCCAGAAACCTTGCTTTCTTGTCTAAAATTACTTAGTTTCACATATTGAAAATTAAAACTCCATGCTTTTACTTTCTACATGAGGAGTAGAAGATGGATAAATAGCCACAAACAGGCACTCAGTTTGAGTTTGGGGAAAGAAAAAAACTAAACTCTTTCCAAAATTGTCCAGGACTTTATTCTTGTAAGTGATAATGTGGCTAGAGTACTAATATGGAGCTAAAATAAAATTAATAGCCACATTTTGTTCGTAGTATTTGCTAGGTAATTTTCTAAGCATTCTACATGTAGCATTTTATTTTATCCTTGATTCAACTCTGTGAAGTAGGTACTATTTTTTTTTTCTCATTTCATAGATTTGGAAATGATGTGTATGGATGTTAAATAACTTGTCCTAAGTTGCCTGTAGCCTGATTCCATAGACCATTCCCTAACCCAATACATATAGGGCCTTTTCAGTAATGGAGGGCTCTGACCTTTCATTGTGGCTACACTTGGTAATTTAAGACATATATCACATGTAGATATACGTGAGGCCAGGAAATATTCTTGTAAAACTTGTTGGAGGCTACTGTAATAGGCTGGTAAAATTAAAAGCAGGGTACAATGGGACTTGCCCTTTAGAATCAGAGAACACAATTTGACAGTAAACTCATGGCAAGCAGTACTGATTCAGCCTCTGATTAAGAACTAACTCTTTGTGTCTCCATGCACATGAAAAATAAGTTTAACGTGCATTTAATGGCACCATCTGTTTTATAGTGTGACCTAAAACAAAATCAATTGTTCATGAATCAAACTCAATTTATGCAGAACATCTCATTTTTAAGCTGGAATATCAAATAATCTAGACACCAAAGCTCTGTTCGTCCTTTACTATGAAAGTAACATCCATTGACTTCAAGGATTTATTTTTTCTCTATCTTCATGAGGTTTGCTTTATTTTGATATTTTATTTTCAAAGCCCTTAAATTTCATAACACCTCCTTTAGGGTAAAATTGCTTAAAGTTAATATATTCATCACTTTCTTACTCTATGCTTAGCACTGAATAAGAAACAAGCCAAGTGGTAAATATGTTCCTTGCCCTGGAGAAACTTGTTCTCTAGTTGATAAAATAAGAAAAAATACTTGGAAGATCATAAAACAATAAAAGACAGTTCAAAATGAATATCCTTAAATCCCTTAAACTAGTCTGATGTTCATGATAGATAACTTGTTTAAAGTACTCGTAACATTTTCATCTTTCTTCTATCAAAGATTTTCCACCTTTGGAAAATTTCAAAGGTCTGCAATAACCTTTTCTTCTCCTCTCAGTTGATTTCACCCAGTAATTTGACATTTTTGTTATTCAAATTGAAATCTTTGCTTCTAAAGCATTAAAACATGTTAAGGCTTTTTCTAGAGGATTGATCTGGTCAGTTGTTTAAATCTCATTTTATAACTAAATTCAGACATAGAATTTTATTGATGACTTTTCCATTATTAAAGACTAACCTTCAATTAGCAAAAATTTGTAGCTCACTTATTATGTGCCAGGAACTTACTGATCGGAGAGAATACAAAGATCCATTCAGTCATATTCGTTTATGTCTTTCTTCCAATAGTGCTTTATTGTTACCTCATTAAAATATAATTTACCTGTTGGTCTGGACCTTCATGATATTTTCAGTTTTGCATGAAAAGGGGTCATATCTTACTTATCTTTGAATCCTAAGCAACTGATCTGGC
>NW_012152840.1:3914757-3916413 GCF_000956105.1 Propithecus coquereli | reverse complement strand
AACTCATCTAGAAGGCTCATGTGGCAGTTAATTTGCATTTAGTTACTCTGTTGTTATTTTAAACGCTATTTTTTTAACAGTATAAATGAAATTTAACTATTGGCACATACCAGCTGTTTTAATTTTTTTAATGTTCCAGTAAATGTTAACCCTTTTCTGTGTTGTGAGTTAAATGTTTGTGTCTCCGCCCCCACCCCCCAAAAATTCATATGTTGAAGCCCTCTCTCTCAATGTATGGTATTTGGAGGAAGGGATTTGGGGAGGTAATCGGGTTTCAGTGAGGCACAAGGATGGGCCCACGATGAGAATGTGTCCCTAACTCTAAGAGAACTGAGCTGGCTCACTCTGCCACGTGAGAACACAACTAGAAGGCAGCTGTCTGCAACCGCGAAGAGGTCCCTCAGGAGAACCTACTCATGCCGGTACCCTGACCTCAGACTTGCCGCATCCAGAGCTGTGAGAAATACATTTCTCCACTTCAGGTCACCCAGTCTCTGGTAGTTTAGAGTCATCCAAACAGACTAAGATACTGTGGAAAACTTTTCAAACATCATACCTTACATTTTTCAGATTTCTTAATGTAAATTTTGTACAGTGTTAGAATGTTGTTTTTGTGTCTATCAAAATTGAATTTGAATTTTGGCCAAACTATCAATTAGTTACTCAATTCGCTCCTACTCTCAGTTTTCTCTTGTATAAAATAAAGAGTGTGTGGCGGGGGAATACCTTCCTTTTAGAGTTTTTGTGGAGAGTAAATGAAATAATAAACGTAAAATGTTTTCCATAGCACACAGTACTTAGATGCCTGAACTTTTTTTATTGTCTGCACTAGGTATAATGAAAAAAAGACAATTTTGCTTGCTTCTTTTGTTATTTTATCGAGTTTTTATTGACAATATTTAATTGTTTTACCATTTTTATTCACTAAAGATTATAGTAGCTTGTTATTTTAGCAAGAGAATGACTAAGCTCAATGCAATTTTTAAAAAGTCAATATAGCACTAAAACAATGTTGGCACTTAAGAATGTCCTTAGGAATAACTACTTTTGAGTGAAATTTTTTGCATGTGTTTTTTTGCTATTTAGGACTTTGGTTTGGTTCTGTTATGTCCTGGTGACATCATGAAGCAGTTGAGGGATCACTTCCAGATCCATGTAAAATTAACAGAAAATTGCAATAATGAGATGGTTGACAAATGAAAAGAGATAGGATTGTGTCAAGGAGAAAATAGAGGCCTCTTGTGGCACAGTCGTTGGCATGTGCCCACGCAGGGAACTGCTGTCTTGCTCAGCAGGAGATGTCATCTCAATTATGCCTCTCGATGCGAGTACTTGCCCAATGATGAAGATCCAGGGTCAGGGAATCAGGTTTTCTATTGGAGAAGCTTGAAAATCCTCATTTCCCAAATTGGCACAAGGATTATGACTTTACACAGTATTTTTATCACATTTTTAAAAGAAATGCAGTGAAGTAGTATGTGTATGCATTAAGGCCAATTGATGTACTATTAACACTCTTATTTTTTTGTTTCAGTTTTTGGTAACTGATAATTCTTTTACTTAAAATTATATACTTTTTTTACTTGAACAATCATAAGTAATGTTTAAAGACATTGAATAAAACTATTTATTTCTCCATCACTTTTTGCATTATAC
>NW_012152840.1:3911806-3914707 GCF_000956105.1 Propithecus coquereli | reverse complement strand
TCTCTCCATCATAAAATTAAATGCCAAGATTCATATTGACTTAAGAACCATTGTTCTTCAATACCTTATTTTCTTTTTAATATGTTTTCATCCAAGAAAGTTATACATTTCAAGAAACTATATCATGTATACTTCAGTCTTGAATGGACTTATTTTTGTATATTTTCCCATTTTCTTTATTAAATTTCTCTTCAGTGTGATCCAAACTAAGTGCAGAAGCAAAGGCTTGGTGTCATTAAAATATACACATTAAGAATGGTACATCAAAAAGTTTGGATATTACATTAAAATTCTAACATTGATGTATTTGAGCAAATCTGTAACTACCCATCACAACCAGCTGTCTGTATCATCAAGATTTACTTCACTATTCATAATCAGCTGGATAGTGATTATAGTGATAACATTATAAGAATAAATTTATTAAAGCTGTAAAACCAACACCCCATTCCATCTTTACAAGTAAAATTGAGCATTCATTCAATCATTTACAGATATACCCTCTATCTGTTAGATATCATACTAGGTTCTGGGAATATAAGAATAAAGTAGAAATTAGAAGTGCCCACACTCCAGGAGTAGAGAAAGACACATAAACTGGTGATTTAAAATGATAGGTACACATGGTCATATAGTGGTGTAAAGGACATTGAAAACTGAGAAGTGGGGGAGTGTGGTTAGGGTTAGGGATAAACTCTTTCCTCTTGGGTACAGTGTACATTACTCTAGTGACAGGCACACTAAGAGCCCTGACTTCAGCATTATACAGATCATCCATGTTACAAAAGCACTTGTACCTCCTCAACATTTGGAAATAAAAATATGTTTATAAGAGCCATGATACCAGTATCACCAAACATTATAAAGACACATAACTGTGCAAGGAGAAGGTATGGGATTGGAAGAGGAGTCCTGAAGAACACCTGAGTAAGTGATACTGAAGGATGATTAGGAAGAGTTAGCCAGATGGGATGGTTGGGTGAGGGGGAGCGGCTATCATGAAGGGAAGTATGTTATATCAGAGGAAACAGCAAGAATAGAATTATGGAGGTAAGAGAAATGCATGTGGGTATGGAGAACTACAGGTGTTTTGTTATTCCAGAAACATGAAGAAGTATGCAGTTCTGAGAAAAGATAGTGAAGAGGTAAGAGAGTCTGGACTACTGAGGATATTACATACTTGGCTAAAGAATTTGGTCTTTACCCAATAGGTCAGTGTTTTTCACAACTTTGATATATCTACAGATATCAAAGAGAGTATTATGCAACTTGGAAAACACACTTATAGCTACATGTTTGAGTATACTTAAAACTATATTTCAGATTAAAATTATATTTGTTTCATATCTGAAAATGATGTCATTAATAGCAACTTTTATTCTTTGTATGCAGGTTTGAGATAAATATTCTGAAATACAGCTTAAGTTCTAGAGCTAGTCTGCATTTTCTCTTATTCCTTATTTTCTCTTAGTTAAATACTAACTTATAGGTCAGTGAGAATGATCTAGCAAGTATTTGGTGACTGACAGTTTTGGATGTTTGGATCCAATGTGAAACCAGAATTAGCAATGAGATATTTTTCTGGAATGTACTTTTGGCAAATTCAGAGTCTATGTCAGGAAGCATGTCTTACTCAGAAGCTAGAGGGTTAAATGTTTTAACTTAGGACATAACAACAAATAGCTTTTTATATACTCTTTGGTTGAATTCAGGAGTAGAAATTATTTTTTCATGTTTGGTTGCAGCATTGGATGTTTTTAAATATGCCTACCAATAGGACATCAATTACTTTCTCTAAAAAATATAGAAACCCATTATATGTTGATGTAGATTAAACTTGCAGCAATTGTGTCATTTGTACCACTCTTCTGTCATCTTAAGAGATCTTTCTGATCCACAAAATCAAATATGGTGATACATTGGTCCTGATGCAACAGATTTAGACTAGTCAATAAATTGAATATATTGCTGATATTGTATTGTTAGGGCATGCCACTTGAAATCATTGAAATGGTGTTAAATAGCATGATCAATGTCAGTGAGAAATACATTAATCTCAACCTTCATTTCGAAAATCCATGTGAGCTTGTTTCCCCTTGACAGTCAGTATACTTCAGTACAGCAAGGTAGTCTGGTATTCACTGCCTATTTCTTTACTCAACACACTGAAAATACATAATTATATCCACAGGTTTTATTATTTCCTTCAACACCAAATCAAGATCAGGTAGTATTATGCTTGACTCTTGGCCGTTCTCAGATGAATGAAATATCTGTGCTGACATTTGTATTTTAATTCTTTTTTCAATGTGCCAACTTTCCCTTCTCCATATGTATCTGTGTTCTTCCAGTGTTGAATCCACTGCCTCTTTCCTGCATATATCTCCCTAGTTCTCTGGGATGACTGGTACCAAAAGTTCTAAAGCCTTTTGCCCTAAAGTTTATTCCACACATCTCTGAAGAACGTATCCTCTGCACATCAGTGGTTTGTTCAACTGTTAAATGAAATGTCTGCTACCACTTCCAAGAGACAGGAATTGATGGCCTTTCCCATCATATATCCCCTCCATGTTGACATTATACAATGTTTAACAATGTTCATTGATGTAGACATTTTGCCAATAGCTTTTCCTGTTGCTTTGAGTGCATAATAATTTTCTCAGTGGCCCTATAAGCCTCTCAGAAATAGTGTGGTTCCACTTGCTTTGCTTCTAGGGGAATCAATTGGAAGTCTCTGCTTTTCATCCCTTCTCATCTCTGGTGACTAAAGTCATCCTAAGTGAAGTATTTCGGGAATTGATAAACACCACATGTTCTCACTAATAAGTAGGAGCTAAACGATGGCTTCACAGGGTTATAAAGGGGTGTAAAGAACATTGGACACTAATAACGGGGGGCGGT
>NW_012152840.1:3898696-3900936 GCF_000956105.1 Propithecus coquereli | reverse complement strand
AACAGTTTAAGGGGTTTTCATTTTCTTTCAAGGCCAATGTAGAACATTTGACTACCCCTACAGATTGGCTCCAGGCAGTCCATGGTTTAAAACTTATTGTTGAATACCTTTTCAAATGTAAAGAATGAATTCTTCAAGATGCATACCAAGATGAATTGTCTTTTATTTATTTATGGTTTATGTGTCATCATATACAGGACTTATATAGATCTGAGACATAATCAATTAGAATAATGAAAGATTCAGTTAGAATAATGAAAGGAACAAAAGTGAAATGATATTCAGAAACCATAATCGAATGTGAAAATGGAAAAGTGAGATTTTAAAATTGGAAAATATTAGCCTCCCCTAATGTTTATTGAGTGTACAGATGTTTATTATTTTTTTTTTCTGGACAACCTCAGACCTTAAAATTAATGGACATAAAATACACAGCAGAACTGTAAAAACTTTTTTGTGTGATCCTCCAAGCAGAAAATTAGCAAAGAAACAATGGATTTAAATAACTCTAGAACATAATGGGCTTAGCAGACATTTACAGGACATTCTACCCAAAACCCACTGAATACACATTCTTCTCATCAGCTCATGGAACATTCTCTAAGATTGATCACATCCTAGGCAACAAAACATGCCTCAACAAATTTTAAAAAAATAGAAATTACACCATGTATCTTTTCAGAACACAGTGGAATAAAATTAGAAATCCATTCCAACAAAAACACTTAACTCTTCATAAAGTCATGGAAATTAAATAACCAATGGTGAATAGTAATTGGTTCAAGGAAGAAATTAAGATGGAAATCAAAAGGTGCTTTTAACTAAATGACAAAGGGGACACAAGTTATCAAAATCTGTGGGATTCAGCAAAAGCAGTCATAAGAGGAAACTTCATAGCCATAAATGCCTACATCCAAAAGACAGAAAGATCACAAATCTGCAACCTAGTGGATCATCTCAAGGAATTGGAAAAGGAAGAGCAAACCAATCCCAACCCCAGGAGAAGGAAAGAAATAACTAATATCAGACCAGAACTAAATGAAATCAATAATGAAAGAATTCTACAGAACATTAATGAAACAAGAAGTTGGATCTTTAAAAAGATGAACAGAATTGACAGGCTTCTTGCTATATTAGCCAGAAACAGAAAAGAAAGGACCCTAATAAGCTCAATCAGAAATGAAAAAGGAGATATTACAACTGATGCCATGGAAATACAAAATCATCTCTGATACTATAAAAATCTCTATGCACATAAACTTGAAAATATTGAGGAAATGGACAAATTCTTGGAAACACGCAACCTCCCTAGGCTCAATTAGGAAGGAATAGAACTCCTGAATAGACCAATATCAAGTAATGAACTGAAGAAGCAATAAAAAATCTCCCAACCAGAAAAGGTTCCAGACCAGATGATTTCACAACCAAATTTTACCAGACCTATAAAGCAGAAATTATTCCATAACATAGGGAATGAATCCTCCCCAACTCGTTCTATAAAACCAGTATCACCCTGATACCAAATCCAGGAAAGAACATGGCAAAAAAGAAAACTACAGATCAATATCCCTTATGAATATAGATGCAAAAATTCTCAGTAAAATCCTAGCAGACCACATTCAGCTGCAAATCAAAAAAATAATCCCCCCATGATCAAAAGGGCTTCATCCCAGAGATGCAAAGATAGTTCAACATATGCAAATCTATGAATGTGATTCACCACATAAATAAAAGCAAAAACAAAGACCATATGATCCTCTCGATAGATGCAGAAAAAGCATTCAACAAAATTCAGCACCCTTTTAAAATAAGAACTCTTAGAAAATAGGCATAGATGGAACATACCTCAGTGTTATAAAAGTGATAAACAACAAACCCACAGCCAGCATCACACTGATTGGGGAAAAATTGAAAGCATTCCCACTTAGAACTGGAACCAGACAAGGTTGCCCACTGTCACCGATTCTGTTCAACATAGTGCTGGAAGTCCTAGACAGAGCAGTCAAGCAGGAAAAGGAAATCAAGGGTACCCAAATGGGGAAAGAAAAGGTCAAACTATCACTCTTTGCTGATGGTATGATCTTATATCTTGAAAACCCCGAAGACTCTGCCAAGAGACTCCTGGAATTGATAAATAAAGTCAGCTAAGTCTCAGGCTAGAAAATCAATGTACACAAATCAGTAGCATCCTTTACATTAACAACAGTCAAGCTGAGAATCCAAAGACTCAATACCTTTCA
>NW_012152840.1:3893472-3896686 GCF_000956105.1 Propithecus coquereli | reverse complement strand
TTACTAGGTTATTCACAGACTTTAAAATGACCATATTTCTTCTTCTAGTAATTAAAAAATTTGTCATCATTCCTTTATCTCAAAAGAGATCATGAATCTTCAATTTTAATATGGGCTTAGATTTTCCAGGTAGAAGCTAAGGAGTTCATTATTCTTATCTCTGTCAATTTCCTAATTTACAAATGAGCTGAAGCAATTAATCCTTGCAAGATGCCTGTACTAATTATAATCTTAGGCAGGTTTCCTTGAGGTTTTATAATTCTTTTTGCCACACTTTTACTGTGTTTACTGTCTCATCTTGATGCTTGTTGACATGCTGATTCATGTTGTAGTGCACTAGATAGGTTTTACTCATCTAGAGGAATGAGTGTAAAGAAGTCACACCTTATAATCACACTAGCATTTCTAGTATGTGCAAGCCATATATCTCCTTTTAATTTAATCTCTGAAAAATGTACAGGGATTTCTTCAGCTAAGCTATACAAATCGATAAAATTTATAATCAAGGCTGTCTAATCTCTAAACCTAATATAAAACTTCGCAACTATTGATTATATGTGAAGGATCCACAAGCTGTTAATCATGCATGAAAGCATAGAATAAATGGTAGCTTCAGAAAAGGAAATGCACAAATAATTATCAACCCTGCAGTCCTTATCTGTCTTTGTGTTTCCCTGAAGCAAGCATGTTACCAGGCACTTATATTTTATAAAATAAAATGATGTGCTAAAGTGTATCTTCATGCTCATTTTTGAAACTTGTATACTATAGAATATTTCTATTATAATTTAGACATTTTCTGTTTTTACTCCAGCTATATGAGCAGAAGTAAATTAGTCTCTTTGATAAGTTTCACGTAGGAATGAAAGTAGTTGATGTACTTAAAACCATAATATTTTTAAGGAACAAAATGGGCAGTACATACTTGGAATAGCATTATAATGTAATTTTAATAGTTTATTGTGGTGGGGGACGAGGAGTTCCATGTCATAGATATCCTCACTTAAACTCAACCCTCAACATTTCATTAATTAATATACTTTATAATAATTTCCTACTTTGAATTGAGTGACTCATTAAAGGACAGTTATCGAATGTTTATAAGAGAGTTGTGTAGTTGAGAAAAACGTGTACTATTTCTGTATCTAAGCAGTGTTAGAGGAGTTTGGATAAAAAATATATATAAACGTATTATTTTCTCCGAGTCCTAGGACTCGGAGAAAATAATAGTAAGGAAATTTAGACTATATTACAGATTTACTTTTATATACACAAAGTCATATTGATTTAAAAATTAAAATATTTTAATGTTATGTTGCAGTGTTGGTATAGGTTACTGGTAAATTACTATCTCAACTATTTTAGCTTAGAATAGATGATTGACATGTGTTATCACTAATAGAATTGTTATTTCAACATTTAGTATATTCTCTGTGAGAGCATAGTAAAGAAAGACAAAAACATATCCATTAAAAGTCATATTTTAAAGCATAGACCATGCTACCACGGTGTCTGGCACATGTCAAGCACTTACAAAATGTTTCCCATTCTTAAAAACAGAATACTAAATAAACATATAGCAGCTCAGCACAACCCATTAGTAGGGAAATAAAATTCTTAAACTACTGGACTGTTCTTATATCACTGATATAATCTTCACATAAATATTTAGGTAATTTGCAGTGGCTCACACCTGTAATCCCAGCACTTTGGGAGGCTGAAGTGGGAGGATTGCTTAAGGCCAGCAGTTCAGTTAGAGACCATCCTAGGCAATATAATGAGACCTCATCTCTACAAAAAATTAAAAAATTAGCTGGATATGGTGGTGTGTGCCTGTATTCTCAGATACTTAGCAGGCTGGGAGAGGAGGATCACTTGAGCCCAGGCGTTCAAGGTTGCAGTGAGCTATGACTGTGCCATTTTACTCCAGCCTGGATGACAGAACAAGGCTCTGTCTTTAAAAATAAAAAATTAGAAAATAAGGTAATTTATCAAATGAAAGAGAGGTCATATTAAAATGCTGAGCAACAACTAACCACAAAATCTCATCAGTGGCACAAAGCAAGAATGATGGTTATACTTATGGGGTGGTTGGCCAGGAGTTGCTGATGATCTTGGCTGGTCCTGGTGATACAAACCTGCTATTAGACTGGGTTTGGCTCATCTAGGTTGGCTTCTGCTGGTACAGATTGGTTGATTAGACTCTGATCCACATGTATCTCATATTCTAGAAGGGGTATAAGCCAGCAGGAGAACACAAGTTTTTTTTTGAGATATAGGCTGAAGACTAGCACACCTTCACTTTTGCCTCAGTCTTTTGACCAAAGCAAATCACAAGGCAAAGCTAAAATCAAAGGATGAGAAAATAGACCCCATTTCTTTGGTATAGGGAATTGCAAAGTCACATGGCAAACAGTGTGAATAATAAAAGGAGAAATGAAAAGTTGCAGTTGTCATTGCAACTACCATCGAAAGGAACTGGGTTTTTAGGTTTTATTTTCATTAGCTTTTGAGCTTAAAACATATTAAAACTATCCACTTTATTGTTCATTAAATAAAAATTTCTAAGCATGTACTATGGGCCAGCCACTATGCTTGGCATGCAAAATATTTATCTTATTTTTCAGAACAACCTAAGGGGTAGGTAATTTATCTTATTTTAAAGATAAAGAAGGCATTGAAAATCCCCTTTAGAATTTTGTCATTGCTACATACAGCTCTTCTAAAGTCATCTTACTTTTCTTACACTGAATATTATGAAGACGGGTTTTCCATATTACCTTATTTAGCATTATATACAAATCACTCTACATTTTTGTGTCTGTGATTTATGGTGTTGCTAAACATTTTTATGAAAAATAAAGCTTATTTTTATAGAAATAGATTATTCTCTTATTGTCTTCTATAAATTAAGAAAATGCCTTTTCTTTCGTTCGTATCTTATATTTTTTCCAAGTATAAACAGTTACCTATAGAAAATGTTTTATTTTTTAAGTTTCATTTAAATAACACATAAGCGTGATACGCAATATCGGTGATGAATTGAATTGGATTCATTGATTATAATGGTTTTTTTCCTAGTAGAATCTGATATCATTACATAAAAATATAAGTGAAAAACCTTTAAGGGTCCCCAAATTTTCACCTGCTAACATTTTGAGAATTGAGTCTCATGATAAGACATTAGGGGGGATTTATCCTTTGGAGAAAG
This sequence comes from Propithecus coquereli, assembly GCF_000956105.1. Lineage (NCBI taxonomy): Eukaryota > Metazoa > Chordata > Mammalia > Primates > Indriidae > Propithecus > Propithecus coquereli. The sequence goes on along the minus strand of NW_012152840.1, from coordinate 3,893,475 downwards.
AAT
>NW_012152840.1:3892860-3893378 GCF_000956105.1 Propithecus coquereli | reverse complement strand
AAAAAGACACTCGTACTGGATTTTTATAGCAGCACGATTCATAATTGCAAAGAGGTGGAAACAACTCAAGTGCCTGTCGATAGGTAGATTAATAAAATATGGTATATGTATACCTTGGACTATTCCTCAGCCATAAAAAAATGGTGAACTAACACCTTTTGTAATAACCTGGATGGAACTGGAGACCATCCTTTTAAGTGAAGTATCTATCACAAGAATGGAAAAACAAACCCGCATGAACTCACTAATAAATTGGAACTAATAGATCAACACTCATGTGTACATATGGTAGTAAAATTCAACAAAAATCAAGCAGGTGGGAGGGTGGACGAGGGGATGGGTGAATTCACACCTAACGGGTACAATGCACACTATCTGGTTGATGGACACACTTATAACTTTGACTCAATCTGTACAAAAGCAATTCATGTAACCAAAATGTTTGTACCTCTGTAATATTCTGAAATTAAAAAAAAAAACTTTTAAAGTGAGAATTTTCATAAAGCCGTTTTGGTAAT
>NW_012152840.1:3885955-3889370 GCF_000956105.1 Propithecus coquereli | reverse complement strand
TGATGTGCTTAGTGTGGTTCTGCTAGCAATGGGTAAATATTACATTGATTCTGCGGGAGAGCTGAGTGCGCCATGCACCCTCTGTCACTTTCTATCCCCCGAGTCCAAGCATGTCATTTCAGCAACACAGCCAGAAAGCCAGAAGAGCTGACAGTTGGCTTGTGATTATTCCTGGACCTGAGGCTCCCTCATGTTACAGTACTAATCAAGTCATCTCACCAACTTATCATTAACTCAATTTGACCCAGGGGAGCAGAGATGAAATCTTTTTGGCAAGACTAATGATGCTATAACATTGAAAAGATGTGAAATGAAAACCTTGATTATCCTCAGTCCTTACCATGAGGAAAAGAATAAAAATACAAAGCATCTAAAGGTAGTAGTAAAAGACAATATCTTTCAAAGACCTTAAGTTTTTCCTTCCCCAAGGTATGGCACTGTTTTCTCCATTTTTGTTTTTATTTCTTTGTTCCTCAGAAATTTCATCTTAATTCTTTTTTATTTACACTCACAAATATTTTCTCTGGCAGTCAGAAAACTCACTCTTCTTGTATTTGTTTTGATAAATGGAATGAAAATTGTATTTTGCAGTCAGCTTCTAAGATTTCAGATGAAAAGGCAGCCAGGAGCATGAAGCTCCTGTCATGCTTCAGTGTTCTTAGTTTGTGTACATCTTTGACAAGATATTCCTTTTTGTTTTGGCACGAGCTTTGGGACATCTTCTATTTTTATTTGACTGACAGCTGGATAATAAGTTTTATCATTAAAAACTGATTCTAGGGAAATATGATCCCTGCCCTCCATTCTCTTATAGATGCTAAAGCTTTTGTTTTCACAACACTTTCAGAGTAACTAGAAATTAGCACTACAAAAGGAGGTGGATTGACCTGTCATGTCCTGAACTGTTTAGCAAGTACCACAAAAAAAAAATTGAATTCCCTTTTATCTGTTACCTAGAACCACTTATTAAGAATTATTAAGTACTTCTTCATTTTATCCTGCCAAGTTGGGTTAAATATTTGACATATAAATCCATGCTTGATCTATTTAGAATTTAAGTGAGGACAGTGATATGTTACTTCTCTGTTTACCTGCTTATTGTATAATACTGGTCATAGATTTAATATAGAAATTCTCTGCCATTTCTTTTTATTTCATCTTGATTTCACTAAGTTTTTCTCACTGAAACAATTAAGAAATAGGTGGACCATAAAAGGTAAAAAAGGAATGGGAAAAGTTAGTAGACCTTGCTGATCAACATTTGACAGGAAAGATAAAGAAAACCAGCTAATGCTTGCAGTTCTCATTGATATGTTTTTAAAAATTTAATAGGTAACTATTTTTCCTTGGACTTATTGGAAATGAATTAATGGAAGGGAGTTTTATGCCAATTTGCTTGTATACATTTCCACAGTGCATATAATAAAAGGATTTGAGATTTATCAGCTGAAGAGTAGAATGGGGAAAGCACTAGATTTTGCTTCTAGCTGCAGTTCTTTCACTTGCTTCTTAATGTTCTCCTATCCTGTTCTCCAAATATATCAAAAAATGGGACCTTAAGCCTGCTTAATTCCTCTGCACCGTCCTATGTCATAGATTTTACCCAATCTGAACCCCCTGCTTGACGATTTAGGGGAAAAAGTCAGATGAGTGCATGCCTGGAACACAAATTTCATAAAGAAGTAGAACAATCTGAGAAAGTTGAACTTAATGGTGTTTCTTTTTTTAATTGTAAGTCAATAATTTATAATTGGATAAATTTATAGAGTACCAAGTGATGTTATAATTTATTAATGTGGAATAATTAAATCAAGCTACTTAACATACCCATCACTTCAAATACTTAACATTTTTTATGGTGCCATCAGGTTTCTGGTACTGACCTCTGCCATTAACTCATGTGTCTCTTTACAAAAGTCTACTAGCCTCCCTTAGAATTCAGTTTTTCATCTATAAAATGGGGTAAGGTAGAGTTAAAGTAGGCACTAGATTTTATGTAAGTCTCTTTGACATCTCCCTTGAGTGAGTTTGTAACACGATGTCTTTAACACCATCTTCCCTTCAAGCTCCCTGTCAGCTCACTGGCACATGTTCTGTTCTGTTTCCCCCTCTTCCTCTCTGCCGCCTGTCATTCCCCCTACTCCATGTCTACCTTCCCATCTCCTTTCCCCCCCGCCCTTCTCCCTCTCCCTCTCTCTCTTCGTTACCTTTCCTCTTGTTCTTTCTGCTGTCTCTGAAAGGATGGGAATACCCCAACCCCTAAGGTGCACTGATAGCTCTATTTATACCTCTTTTTCTTCGGAATACTTCCCAAGTTATATAAAACACAGATCAACTCAAATATTATTTGTATGCCTTGTTTCTTAGCTGATGATGTTGTCAAGTTGATCTTTATATTCTTAGTTCCTGGTATACTTCTTGGCCAAGAGAAAGTAATAAATAAATGGTAGTGAACTACTCCATCATTTTAACCCCCAATTTGTGTCTCTTCTTGACTTTTCTCTGTTTATTTAAGAGTGCTGTAATTTTCTTAGTCATTCATTCTGAACACATTATTATATTGTATCCATTCACATATCTCAAATCCAAGTAACTACCAAGTTTTTCTTTTTTCTTTTTTTTAAGTAAACTGCATTCATTTATTCAAAATTAATCAATATCAGTAACAACTTCTATAATATACAGAATATAGTTAAACACACATTGTTTTCATTTATAAATTTTAAAATTATTTACAGTAGGCAAAGTATTACATTAGGCAGTGTAGAAGATTTAACTTTTAAAAAAGCATGTTATTTGTCATGTACATCACTATCAAAAAGGAAATAAAATGTATCATAACATGTAATAAAAATTAACAGTAAAGGTTTATGATTATTTGGAAGAGACTGAATTAATGTTCCATGGGGTAACTATTTGTAGAACAGAGAAGCATTCTTAGGAGGAGTTGCCATGCATATACGCTATAATTTAACTACCAAGTTTTTCAATTGTTCTTCCACATCAGTAGCATTTATCGTAAGTGTTCCTGTTGTCACCCTCCTTGCTTAGCCTTTTATACATTGCAGTCTTTTGATTTGTCTACCTACAGTGTCACTGCCGTTGACATAGCCTCCAAATCAATCTTGCTAAAGCAGTTATTTTATTATGTTCACTTCCAGCTGACAAAACCTCAGCGACTTCCCATAGCCTATTATAAGTTCAACCTCTAACTATACATCTGAAGTTTTCCCAATCTTTTCTCAACCAGTCTTTTCTACATTATCTCCTACCACGTAACCTGTACAGCAACCAAAATGGGATTACATTTTTTTTCCAATTGTGTTCCATGTTTTTATTCATCTTGTTTGCTCTGCTTTGGAATTATTTACCAAGATGTGTTTATAGATCTTCCCTCTCGCCATTGAGACCTAAC
>NW_012152840.1:3885082-3885520 GCF_000956105.1 Propithecus coquereli | reverse complement strand
GAGCTCAGTTCTCTACTGAAGTCTCTTTCCCCTATAGCAGCAGTACTAGAGAAAAAAAGAAAAAGACAGAGAAATATTATGTACAATTGTAATATGTGGAATACTCAATAAAAATTGGAAAATGAAAAGTCAAAAAATTAAAGAGAAAGTACACTTAGCAAATTCCAAAACAATTGACAAATAATGCATTGTTAAATGTATTCTACATTGTTTTACCATCATTTTGGGTTTTTATGTTGTTATAAATACAATTTACTATAGTACCTCTATGTGCCATTGATCATGCTTGGTCATTTCTTTAAATTATTTAATCCTTAAAATAGCTTTTATGCCCGACTCTTATATAACATAGGAATTTCCAAACAATATCTTTCTGCTTTCAGTTATTCCGTAACAATTCAAATAATTATTCTGATTTAGAAAGTTAAAATTTTTATG
>NW_012152840.1:3884694-3885032 GCF_000956105.1 Propithecus coquereli | reverse complement strand
TAGGAGACCTGATCACACAGACACACAAAATGAATGGAAGACTCTACATATTAAATCCCTTAATAGAGGAACATGTAAAAGTCAATAATTAAAGGTCACTTATCACACTGTCAGGCTTCTTGGCCAAATTTTCACTGGGAGAATAGTATATTGCAACTGGTCATTGACATACTTTAATAATGAGATCTTCAAAGGGAATTGATTCTAATTAAATGAATGAAATAGACAATGGCATATACATTGGACTAACAACTACATTAGTTTTGGTATCTGATGAATAGATTGGCAGGAATGTAGGGCATTGGGAGAAGACATGAGATAAAGTTGGCATATGTTTT
>NW_012152840.1:3882639-3884644 GCF_000956105.1 Propithecus coquereli | reverse complement strand
CTTTCTGTATCAGTTAATAAAGCATTAGTCAATGAAATTATGGTAGTGGCTTATACACATATACACAGGATTAATAAAGCTATTCATCCTTGGTTTTAAATAGGAGAGTTTATTGAGTGCCAAAGTGAGCAGCATTTAAATACACTAACACAAAATTATCACTCAAAGTGAACCCTTTGCATTTTCTACATAATAAGCAATGTATTATATTTAATATATATCTTTTGCCAGCCCTTAGATATGTAAGAATTGAGGATGCAGAGCTACTTTGTCTTCTTTCACAGTGTGTAAGCCATCTAGATATGTTTTTAAAAATAGTATTAGAATGCAGGATAAGTGTAAACTGAATACTGAGACAAAATGAAAAGACTGGTGAGAGAGTGATGATTTGGAAAGAGAGAAATTCATAAAATGGGGAAATGTCAGATTCAAAATAAGGGGTATATGAAAACAAGTATATAAGCACTAGACCTAAAAGATGTTAAACAGAGGAGTAAATATTTATTGATGTTTTCTCTCATTGCTACATGGGAGTTGTTCATTCACATACTCCAGGTATTTTCATGGGAAATCTTACTTTCTGGATACTTTTAGAACAAAGTATGGCCTAATCTTAGAATGGCCACTAAATAGTATCTGGTTGCTACCTAACAGGCAGCAAAATAACAGTTCATCTGGGAATTTTTAGGGTGATCCTAGCTAGTATTGCCTGGTCTAGCTTGTGGGCAGTTGTAGCAAAGATTGTGTTTTTAGTCTAACTAGACTGAATTGAAAATATCATCACTTCACTCTTGTGCCTGGTGGGGAAAATGCTAGCATAGAGTTAGACATAGAAAGCAATTTTAAAAATGATTAGAACCATGACATTCTTCTAACTTACATGCTTAAGATAACATGTGAAACAAAAATGGTAAAACAGGGAGGATGGATATTGTGAATAGTCATAAGATTGACAATTAACATTTAAAACCCAAGCATTAGATTCTACCAAAGATTAATCTGCATGTGTGTATATAGACTATTGTAGTTTTAAGGTTGTAAATTAAGTGGCCACCAGAGTTTATTTCAGATTGTGCATTAAATACTAGAATGCCAGTTTGGGCTTGCCATCTGTGTAACATGCTGATTATTTTTTATGGAACTATGATTTTAATTTCAAAAGCAAAAATTTATAAAAACACCCAAGTTAGACTTTTTATTATTTTCTCTAGTGATTTCCATTTAGCTGGGTTGTTGACTATCCTTAGTGAATTACCCTTGATTCTTGCCTTGCCTTTTTGCTTTTTGTCAAATCAATGTATTAAGGTTTTGCTGTATATCAGTTTCTTTACTGTGTAGACATTGCCATGGCTATGACTTTCATAGAGCAATTATTTTGATTGAGTTAAACAATTGAAGTTAGTCTTGCATGAGGAAAGAATACATGTGGGGAGCAGTGATGGATGGACTCCAGTCTTTGGAGTGTTTAGTTCTGCCAGGATTTTCCAGTTGAATGGAAATTCACCTCCCCGTTTGGTTTGGGTAACAGTGAATGGATCCTAAGACCTGAGTGTTTTCTAGGAAAAGACAGAATGAGATAAATAAGGACAGAAGACGATGTGAATATCCACATATGTTCTTGTAATTTTTCTCAATTTTTTTTTGCTTTGATGAACATCATTACTGAAATAATTAGTGTTAATTAATATCTGTGTCATTTTTTGTAGATCGTAGTTTAGTGTTACAATTAGACTAATTAGTATACAGCATAGCTTGGTGACATGATAAATCATAGAGTAGAATGTGTTGGCTCTTATCCATTTTAATATATTAGCTAATTTACTTGCTCAACAACAACAAAAGAAAAGAAAGACAGGGAATTGGGCAGTAAGAACAGCAACAATAAAGGCATTGTGGCCACATGTTCAGTTTTTTTATTTTTCTAACAAGTTCCTGATTGTTGACATTTTACATCTCATTTGTTTTTCCATTAGCGAGTCATAGTCCCTGATTCAAACTTTCCAGA
>NW_012152840.1:3877554-3882079 GCF_000956105.1 Propithecus coquereli | reverse complement strand
ATAACTTTGGAAAAACTTTGCATTTAACAGAACTCAATATTTTTCAGAGAAGCATCCAAATACTAAATGAAATATACCTCTGTTGTCTTCTCTTTGTATATAATGATATAGAAGTGACAACACTGAAAGCTTAAATAGAGTTTTTCTTCTCAAGTGTTCAAAAATAATTTGTATTATCCATAGAGTAATTATGGAATGGAAATTCAATTTACCTATTGGTAAAATGCACTGATTAAAAACTTTAGGTTTTTGCATTTTACGAACCAATACTAGCTGCTTTTATTTTCCTAACATCTGAAAACAACAGTTTACTTTTTCTATTCATTTTAGATGGTTTTATGTGAGTCTCAATGTAAAAGAAGGCACCAGTTCATATCTTCAAGTCTAAATAAGGGCCTTTATTAGATATTAGCAAGCTATCCTCCTTTATATATCTTATTGTTATTCAAGTAACTGAACTATACTTTGTCTAATTTCTAGGTGTGTTACTTCTGAATAATTAAATAATAGGGACAAATATTTATATTAATATTATACAGACACCTGCTACAGCACTAAGTATATTATAATGTGAATATGAATATATTTCCTAATTCAACAAAAACATATACAAAAGTCTACAATGATAATATTCTATGATAACAATAATGCATTCTTTTGACGTAACGCATTACATTTCAGAATTTCCTTTCATGAATGAAGGCGTACAGAAAAAAGAAATGTGCTATATATTGAACCGAGGCAAAGCTTTAAGTCCTGGTTTTAATACCTCTGTAAGCTTAGCAAGCCGTTTTGCTCTCCAGCTCCATTTCTCGTCTCTAAATGAGGGGTTTAAAGGAGGTGTTCTCTGAGTTCCATCCACTTCTAAAATTCTCCTTCAGTAGCTTGACAGTAGGGCTACATTTTTATTTGGGTTTCAGAAAGAGGATGTATTTTGTATAACCAGGTGTTTCCAACTTCCCTCAGGTTCTGAACATTAGGCTCAGATGTATCTTTTGGTGCCTACCAAGTATGAGATGCCATAAAATAGGTTAACGCGCCATAGTTTCTAGACATATTTCTTAACACTTCAAACTCTCCCACCCAGAAAAGTGGAAGTGACCCTAGTTTGTCCTGTTGTTTTTGTTGTAATGAAGAGAAATGAGAGCCCTTTAACCTCATTTAGCTCAGACTTTGAAGGCAACAATTAATATAGTTCTGAAATTATGCATGGAATCATTCTCGTATTCCTAAAATTTCAGAGAATAAGCCAAAGACTTATTTATGATAAATGTACATTTGTCATGTTGATTATCTCAGCTATCATGTTTGAATTTGTACCTAATTGAAGCGGCAACAATATTTAAACAACAACCCCCCTGCCCTAACATATAAACACACAAACACCTGTACATCTCCCACGCCCCCATACACACACACACACACACACCCACCCACCCCTCAATATGTGTTTATACAAGAAAGATTGGTTTGGGGTAATTGTTTCTTACATGCATGGTAGAAATGGAAAGTCTAATCCCAGATTCAGAAGCTCTGAAAAATCTGTATCTCATAAAGTGGAATAAATGTTACAGTGGTTGGGTCACACTAGGCATTTTGTAATCCACGTATTTAGTAATAAGAATGTACTCACATGTTTTATTGCCTGCATTTAAATTTTTTAAAAAAAACTGTGGTTTCTTAATTACTAATGGTAGACTCAGTTACATGAGTTTTGTGCTTTTTTAGCCAATCACTGTCTAACAATGCAATTCGTTTGATGGTATTCTTTGGTATGGTTTGTTAGTTTGCCTTTCTTTTTCACAAACAATAGAATGCAGTGAGGCTTATTTAATCTTTTTCATATTGCATTAAATTTTTAAATGCATTTTTCAGTATACAAATGACTAGACTAATAATCAGGGCATGAATGGCTTTAGAATTTTAAATTATGCCCTACATTGATCAAACTTACGACTGAGCTGTTTATTTTATCCAGAATACTCTTACAAAAATAAAATGACATTAACTGCATATTCTAATTCTAATATTTTTTCAAAACTACTTTTATTAACCTTTGCTTTGAAGAATTTTTTTTTAGTGGTTTTAATGATACTAAGTGGTATGTCATTATTTCATAGCATGGTCACCAACCAATCTCTTCTGTTGTGAGTGCATTGTTTTTTTCATATAAAATTTAATGATTTATATACAAACTTTTTCATATCTGCACATGTGAGCTTCAGTTTCTACATAGAATACTTCATGTGTCTTAATGTTCCTGAGGGGGAAAAGAATATTTAAATCATAATCTGTTGTGAAGATCGATGGATTATGAGGATCTGATTAAGTCAATCTTACTAAATTATTGCTGCCCTATATACATAGAAAGGAATAAATTATGAACCATCTAATAAAGAGATATAATTTTATGAAAAGAATTCTCAAGACATCCATAAATCACAAGAGCAAAGCTAGAACGATTCCCCACCAAAACCCTAAGGTAGAATTTATATTTAATTTATTGCGTACATTTTTTAATGCTTTGGCAGAATTTTTCGTATGAGGTTTTGTTTTCATTTTTTATTCCAGCATTCATAAAAATCAATATTATGAAGTTAGATCAGCAGAAAAGCCTGGTTTGGGGACATTTTTTGAGACTACAAAGCTATTTTTAAATGTACATTTATTACATTTTAAAGGCCATAACGCTTATTTAATATAATCTTGCCCCACCCATATATCATTTTTCCTCTCTTTTCCATTTTGAGAGTTATATTTTACAGGACTTTCAAAAAAAATTAGCTGAAACAGCACTCATATAAATCTCAAACAGGGGAATAAAAGTCAGCATTCTGTCTCCATTAAAAGTTGTTGATGTGGAAATGTGAGGTGACAGTCCCTGCAATCTGTAGACTGCCAAGATAATGGTTCTAGTAACTTCATGTTGTATTTACACAAATCATAAGTACATAGAGACATTGTTATATATGTAGACATCATCTTCCTTCAAATGTAGGAAGTTATTGACTATAATTGGTCTGTCCCATGCCTCACTCCCACTTGTTTATGTGTATGTTTTGTAGTTCACCTAAGTATCTGTAATTCTGTCTCTCATCCACTCACGATTCTAGTCCAAGTATGAGATAAGCAGCATGCCACTCTCTTGCCTGTAACTTCCCCACAGTCTTTTCCCTCTTACAAATGTGACCTGTAGGTACTTGGAGTGAATTCTTTTGACAAAGTAGAACATGTATAAGAAGAACATAGAAATATAAAAATTCAAGGAAAGCTGCTTTCCAATTCTACTTTCAATGCAGAATTATGTAAACATTTTAAACTATCACTATTTGGGGACAATTTGAAATACATTTATGCCATCTCATAGTATTTTTAGGCCAAATTGTGTTGGGTGAACATGACTATTACTAAAATACCATGAGATAAACATTTACTTACTAATTGGGGATTTTGCTCCCTCCTTCCCCTGACATCCACTTTCGATTTGAGCCATATAAAGATGAATATCTTTTCCTTAATTACAATAATAAGTTTGAGTAGAATGGAAACAACAAGTACTCCCTTGGAAAACAAACCGATGACCATGGCAGCCTCAGCAGTTGCTGCAGGTGGAGCACAGGGTCTGTCTCTGCCCCTCTGCCTTGATTGGCTACATAGCCTGTGCTGGTACTATAAGGCAGGAGGGGAGTGACACCTTTGGTTTACTTCTCTCTGGACCTTAAGCTGACCGATGCATAGACATATCTTCTGAAGTTTAATGGGGGCATCTTTTCTGTTTACTGTGGATTTGTTTCCTTTATGAATTTACTATTAATGTGCCAAATTATGTTGCCTGTCTCAGAGGTCGTAATATTATTCATTCATAGTCTCCTTATAGATAGAAATAAATCTTACTCTTGTGACATATCATTCAGAATTTCTTGGTGCTGCTGGCCACGATGCAATGCATTTCCTTTGATCCAGTGATTTTTAATTTATTTCAATCCTCACAAAATTGCTGTTTACTTTGAAACTACATTTCTAGATAATGTCATATGTAAAGTTCACTGAAACGTTAGATTAGGGGAAAATATTAATTAAAAACCATGCTTGTACAATATTAGGTGATATTTTTAAAAGGAAACAAGTTTTTAAGCCAAGTAGGATAGATAGGATATATTTTAAGACACTATCAGAAGTAGAAACTGGATATTTATGTGAATAAATAGAAGCCAGGTGTTTAAGTAAAATATATAAAAGGAAAATACACAATAGCTAAAGTATCATGTATTTTGTCGATAGAATCTGACGCATCATTCAGCATTTCCACTGGGTATTGCCTGTGGTATGACATTTGCAAATAAGGACTAGAGCGAAGGCTCCTCAAACCTGGTCATAGCTGGGAACACTTCAAAAGTAGTTAGGCAGATTGTTTTAGACAAGTCTGATGTTACAAACTTGTTTGATTCTTTGCTTTGAAAAAGTGAATTTCATTTAAAAGCAATGACATTTTAACCTATTCATCTTTAACAATTTTTATAAAATT
>NW_012152840.1:3874825-3876017 GCF_000956105.1 Propithecus coquereli | reverse complement strand
TGACTTTTTTGGTGGAAGAAAATAGATGTATATTGGTCTGGTCAGATATAACTCTAGGTGTATCTATAGGTAGGAAGATGATAGAGGGAGAGAGATAAATGCAGAATGATAAGAATAACCATATTAAAATGAGAAGGAAAAGATGTGGAAAAAAGTTATGATTGACTCCACATGGACACCCTTTCACACTGCCTTATTTTAAAAGGGTTTATTTACAGTTTATTATTACTTATATTGGATATATAGGTAATAGGAAATATATTTCTTAAAACAGATCAGCTATAGCAGCATAAGATCATTTGATCCTGCAGTTCCGGTGGCTGGACCTCCCCAGACTGTATCAAATTTATGGAACAGCACACACCATGTGTTTATGCATCTCCACCCTGGAACCACATACCAGTTTTTCATAAGAGCCAGCACAGTCAAAGGCTTTGGTCCAGCCACAGCCATCAATGTGACCACCAATATCTCAGGTATGCAAATGACTTAAGTACAAACAGAATTGATCATGCTCTTGGTTTGTAATAGCATGTCTTGGAGAATCACATACACACCAAGTGTAGTTCATCTCGCTCACTGAATCTTTAATATGTTTGATTGAAGGTATTTTAAAGAATTATTTGAATGCAGATTATTATTGATTATATGTCCAAACCCAAACATATCTCAAATAGTCACTTTTAATACTCTTTTAAAAGATTACATTATATCTTTATTAAAAATCTTTCAGAGTTCATTATAAATGCTAATAGATCTTATTATACTTTTGAGGAATTGGTAATTACGGTATCAGAGCTTTACTATAAATGGATTTCATCAAAAGAATGGTAAAAGACCCTAGCTCTAACATATTAGTACCAGGTGTCTTGTCTTTTTTCCATTTTCTCTGACGTTCTGATAATTTTAAACAAATACAGGTTTTCTTTCTCTCTTAGGAATCTTACATAAATGCATCTAAACTTCAAAATGGGAACATGCAGGAGAATTTTAAGTTGATAAACAAATATAATTAAATTTTACATTCTATTATGTTCACAGTTGCATAGTTTGCATTTGACTAGATTGTTTACAGATCTTATTTCTCCTTCAGTCAAATCTTCAGTTAAACCTGATTAAATTCTTCTAGGAATTAGCATTGTAATATGTCCCAAATTTACTAAAGTTTATGTAATGTTTTATCTTATTTATT
>NW_012152840.1:3860718-3863685 GCF_000956105.1 Propithecus coquereli | reverse complement strand
TACCCAATTTGATGTAATAAATTTTCCTAGCACTGAATTTACAGTCTGGCATCTCAAATATCTCCATCATTCCCTTCAGATATGTCTGAAACTATTTGTCCACCCAATTTTCCTATATTTATGTCAGCCTATCAGAATCTCTTCTCTGGTAATGGTTGATGCCATTCCACTCTGTTTGTGGCCCTTCTCCCCACCACCACCTCCCTAAGAAAACCAGACCTATTAATATTTACCACCCACCTAAACCTTTTAAGAGCATCCAAGAGTTAGTTTGTCTGCTGTCATAGGCCCTAAATACTGGATTCTATCCTTTCCTGTTTTATAGTATTACTAGCCTCTGCCAGATTGCATTTCACCATCCATTCATCCCACCTGCAGTGGAAATACATATTCTTTCTGCCTGGTCTTCCCAATATCAAATTCCAGGTCCACAATCCTCTGTCATGGCAACTGGGAAGTCTTTGTTACATGGAGTTTGTACATTTAGTTTATTTTAGTTGTATTAAGAAAGCTAAATTTACAAATGTTGTCTATAAATTTGTTGATTCGATAATATTCTTTATGTGCCAGGAGCCGAACTGGAGATTTAAAAGAGAAATCCACAAAAGGCAATGTAGGATGTGTCCACGGATAGGGGCAGTAGACTCAGGAATCAGTGACTGGTAACGATGCAGTATGACAAGTGCAATGACAGAAGTTAGAAAATGTGGTGCTAGAGCTGAGTTTGGAAGGAGAGGTAGAAATTAGCTTGGCCAAGGGTCACTTTCACTGGGGTGTGGGGGTGTTGCTGAGAACAGAAGGGACCGTGGGCCTTCCAAATGACTGCAAAGCAAATGATGGGCTGTGTCATAGCACGTGCCTTCAAGAACCGTGAGTAGTCCAAGTCGTCGAGAGTGAAGGGTCTGTGGGAGAAGTGACAGTAGCCGAGGCTGGAGAGATGAACGGCGCGAGAGGCTGTTTAGTGCCAGCCTGAAATCTGAAGGTGGCCACAGGACCGTAAGCAGAAGTTACCATGAGTAATTTTGCATTTTTAGAAAGATCACTCTAACAGGAACATAGAGAATGCACTGAGGTCAATCCAGACTGAAAGCTGCAGTGGTCCTTGTGAGAAGTGCTCATGGGCCACATTAAGAAAGTAGCAATGGCAACGCAGGCACAGCTGCGCCTCCTACACAAGGTTTTAGATGGGAAGGATGTATAAGTGTGGTGGGAAGGGAGATGGAGTGGAGACTTTAGGTGAGAGATAGGGGAAGCTTTTACTTTAAAAGTGGTAGCAGAGCAAAAAGTCATCTTGGAATTCAAGGGTTTTGTTTTTATGAGGTTATTAAGTAATTTTAAAAAATTCTTTTAGTATCGCTGCCCCAAATCATAAAAAGTCATGATCTCTATGGAATGGGGAGTTATTTTGTATATATTTTGCCTACCTTACCAATATTTCCAACAAATTTTACCTCTAGGAGATCATGGTGTTTACAGCAGAAAAAATGGCCACAGTGAAAGGTCCCATTGTAAACAATGCCACACTCACTTTCACCAACCACTTATCCTTCTGTTACCCATGAAGACTGCCTCCCTATGCTAATGTAACACATGTGCGATACAACCCTGGCAAGTGTGGCTCTTTGACAGAATTACTTTTGATTTTAAAATCATTCTGAACACTGAAAGTCGTTGCCTGACTTAACAAGAACTTCGAATCTCTTTACCAACGTTTTGAGATCTATGCTTCCAACTGTCATCACTTGACAATCATTGCTATGACTCAAAATGAATATTTTCCACATTTAGAATCACTTTTCTAAAATACACAATTTCTTTTTTTCTAAAAGGCTTCTTCGTATATGTATTAAACTTCTAACCTGAGGAGATACAATTATAAATTATAATGTGTAGATTGTCTCATTTAGTAAGAGATTGACCCAATATAACTATGTTTTAAAAAAATGAAAATAAGAGCAAAATATTGTGACAACAAACAATAGTTCCTCTGTGGTAAGGCTTAGATTATTGTAAGGTGTAATAAATGAATGTGTATTTTATTTCAATGTTTTCCAAATATTTTAGCATTGTAAGCCACAGAAAGCTACCCATTCTAAGGTTACTTTATTTTGTGGGTAAAATCTAATTTTACATTTTAAAACATTAAGCAACATATATTAGGTAATTAGGATATAGTCATGAAATGCAGTCAAAACCACCATTTGTTCCATAGTTAAATTAGGAAAAGAAATTGTGTGATGTTCCAAGTTAAGTGATAACTTAACAGAAATACAGATCAAAATATAGAAGTGATCTTTTCAAACACTGTATGTTAGGGGTCTTCTGTGGGTCACTCAGTCACATATACATAGCTTTAAATATTAGGGCTACCACCCTCATCCATCTGTAAAATAGTCTGTTTCATCACATAAATTTAAAGAGACCAAATAGTTCTATCTGATTTTCTTCACTACTGTCAGAACATAGAACTTACTTGAATTCCAAATAAAAATGCCTTGAAATTTAAGCAAAGATAGAAATAATTTTTTGTCTCATTTTATGGGTAGAAAGGTTATATGGGCCAAGTTAAATCAATTAGAGGTTATTTTAATTTTATGTTCATTCTGTGGAATCATAATAGGTAGATTTTTTTCTAACATAAAATAGGAGGAGATATGCCCTCTCTATTAAATCTCATTTCCAGTCTTTCAATGACTGTAGCCCCAGCCAACAAATTGATTGTGACCTCTTGAGAAACCCTCAGCCAAAACCACCTTAGCTAAGCCATTCTCAAATTCCTGACCCACCGACACCATAAGATAACAATGTTTGTTGCCTTTAGCCAGAGTTTTGGGGTAATTTGTTATGCAGGACAAGATAATACATCTACCCTCATAGCTGAAATCTTCTCTTCCTTCAGGTTTCTGCTCAAAGGATACTTTATCACATAGGCCTTTCTAGGGCACCCCATATAAAACAGCATTCTCC
>NW_012152840.1:3846800-3849422 GCF_000956105.1 Propithecus coquereli | reverse complement strand
CTCCATCATTCCCTTCAGATATGTCTGAAACTATATAATTATAACTATATACTATAATAAAAATTATATGAATGTGATTGCTCTCTCTTTCTCAAAATATCTTATTGTACTCTACTCACCTATTTTCAGACCAGGTTGACTATGGGTAATTGAAACCATGGGTAACTGAAACCACGGTCTAAAAAACTACAGATAAGGGGGACTGCTGTAATAGTTAAATAAAAAGTGGCCAGTAGGAGAAATATTTTCTCATGGTTGGTTAACAGCTAATAAAGTAGTTTATTTCTAAGAGACATTTATTTGACAATTACTGGCAAGAAAGTTTTATTTTTTTCAGTTTAGTTTCTATTTATTCACTTTTCATTTGGATGAAGCCTGCAGATAGACCCGAAGTTAAGGGCAAAATTCTATAAGGGAATTGTTGAGATATTCATGAACTGAACCGTTCACCTTTCTGCGCTGTTTGATTTAAGAGCGTTGCCCTTTTTCCCCCCTTAGTCCCATTTCATTTCACTTCCTCTCTTGCTGTCTATGTTATAAGAGCTTTGAAGATATTTGTCAGAAATAGGAGGAGAAAATAACTCCTGTCCAGTGCAGTAAATCAGTTATGAATAATTTCATATGAGTGATTGAAAAATAGCTTTGAGGAAATAAAAGCTGAATAGTTATAACACATGAAGGCTGTGTGACCTTTTAATTCCTGAATTGTCCCTTATCAGGAATTCTTAATAAATGTTAAAGTTTAATTTGCCATTTCCTTTATCTTTCCAATATTAAAATCTCTTTTATTACCTTACACCCCTCATCTTTCAAAAAATTGTGAGCCCTACTGTTTTTAGGGATTGAATCAAAGTATTTCAATTACTTTAATTTCTGCACATTTTTAATTAGATGAATGTCCAAAGCTTAAACAAGTTTCCATTTGAAACTTGCAGATTTTGTTGACATTTTCTTATCAAACTTCTATTGAGAAACAAATCAGGGCACAGAAATCAGTGCAAGTATTTCACAATTGAATCATCTCAAGTTGTTTACATGTTCACTTAAAAAATAAAATCAATCTTTGTTCTGTGTGTAAAATGAATACATTTGACCTTGTAAGCACATATTAATCATTCAAATAATCTTATATCACTGGAAAAGAAAAAACATTTTTCTTAATTTAAAAAAATATATTGATTAAAGGACATAAGCCAAAAAGGAAATCCTCAAGTTCCCTCCAGCTAAAAATCACAGGAATACCACACCAGAGAAAAAGAGAGATGGCTGAGTGTGTACTTGTAATATAAACACTTGTGAAGCACTGGCTACTTGAAAATTCAACGTAAGTATATAGTGCTATTCATGAATCAATGATCTCAGTGAATCTGATTGCTGATCCAAAGGAGAAAAAGAAAATGCCTACACTCAGTATCTTTTTCTTTTGACAAGTAATCAGAGTCATTCACAGGTTCCTACCTGTGATAAAATTTACTTTGCAGGTATTCACTTCTGCTACTGCTGTTTAAATCAGCTACCACGTACTTGCATTTATCTTCCAAGAGTTAGATATTTGAGTGAATTCAGCTTTACTTTGTGTAAGTTGTAAACACAGTATATTAGTAGTAGTAGTAGTAGCAGTATATAACTGTGCTATATAACTTACATTAAGTCTTTATTCATTTAATCGATTTTTCCACAAACTTTGATCATGTATTAAGAGCCAGCCACCATTCAAGGCATTGTAAATCAAAGATAAAATGACCAAACAAAACACAGAGCCTGTGCCTAGATTTGTCATAGACTATCAGAGGTGCCTGCAGCCTTGTGAATCCTTTGCTCATAGCTTGTGTTCAGGGGTTTTGTTGACTCAATGAGTATGTTATTGATAACACATTCTTAAATCAAAAGTCTTTTAGTTTGTTACTTTTATCACATAATTTCTAATTACCAAGAATTCATAGTCTGAACTAATGATTGTGCAAAAATAATCCTCGATAATCATATATTCTCATACTCCCAACACAGAAATACACCTCTTTGTATTTGTTGGCAAGACATTTGACCTTTCCTGGGATTGAGCCCAGTGGCTGAGAACTCCAAATTATACACTTTAGAAGATTAGTACTCAAAAAAAAAAACAAAAACAAAAAAAAAACAAAACTTCAGTCCTAAAATACTACAAGAAAAAATAATTTAATGATAATATAAACAAATAAATTTTTTTAAGTGAATGTTACTACCAGGAAAAAAAAATCTATTTTCCAACTGATATTCTAATCCCCCACCAAGTCCATCTTTAGCTTTGTATATTGACTTGTACAGCTCACCTACAGCTGGGTGCCACGTGGCAGGACCATACTGATCTAATTAGGCGGTTTGACCTCAGATGAGCCTCCTTTTCTCTTCAAATCCTCCAGCCAGATAGTGCTGTCTTTCCTTCCTCTGACCACATTCTTACCTTTCATCTCCCTAACAGCAAATGGAGCCTTATCTTGAGGCTTATAAATTTTATTTGTCTCATTGTCCTGATTTCTTTGAGAATGACTACCCAATTTGATGTAATAAATTTTCCTAGCACTGAATTTACAGTCTGGCATCTCAAATATCTCCATCATTCCCTTCAGATATGTCTGAAACTAT
>NW_012152840.1:3844699-3846750 GCF_000956105.1 Propithecus coquereli | reverse complement strand
CTTTAAAAATTTATATAATAAATAAAATTAGCTATTCCAATATGAGCTATAGTTCCTTGGCATAACATTTGATTTATCTTAATATTCTAATGAAAAAGAATTTTAAAATATCATCATTACCTCAGAAAATAACAATGTATTAAAATTGCTATTTTATTTCCCGGTAGAAAAATTCTAAATCATCATTTTACTAGAATATAAGACTTTGTGATATTATGATATCCTGACACATGTGTTCTACCCTGTGGAATTAGCAGTAGTGCTATAAGTAAGATCTTTCAACAGAGATAGCTACGAAATTTACATAAACTTATAAAACTGAAAACATTGAACAAATATACATTTTTGAGAGCCATATATATATATATGGCTCAGATACCATGTTTTGTCTGAACAGAAAGTTTATTAAAAAGACTGAAATACCCATCTAGCTTTTTCTTTGAATTATTTAATTGCAGTTTCACTCGTATTAACCTAAGTACAATAAATACTAGATTATACCTTAAAAACTTGGTTGCAATCACATTATATTGAGAACAACTATTAATCACAGCTAAGGCTAATAAAATTATGGTTAGTGCGGTTCTCAGCATCACTTGAACTTTCAAGATAATTTATTATTAATTTTATTTCCTGAGTCCAATAATTGCACCCCTCAGCATTTTCAAAGCAATTTAAATAAAAGTGAAATTTAGTTATCGGAGGTATAATGGTTAGAGGCATTATTAATATACACACATATACATACACAGTACACATCTACATATTGTGCATGCATTATATTTAACATTTGTTGGTTTTGTTTCCTAAAGAACTGTAAGATAATTGTCTCCTTATGTCACCATTCCTATATTTAATCTGAACTATATTTTAAACAGATCATTGAAACATCTTTCTAAGTGTTATCCCTGCCTTCAGACTTAACCTTCTTCAATATATTTCTATATCAATCTTTATACAACAGATATTTCCTTCTTAAATATTTTCAAAATCTGTTGTATTGTATCCGGTAGGATAAAATCCAAACATGCACTCATGATTAGCATTTGTGGCCCTTCACTGTATGACTCCTCTCACCCTCCACGGCCTCCCATGAACCCCAAGTTCCAGGTGTGGCGAACTGTGTGTACCTGTTAGAGCACACCATGTCCTTTCACGTTTTGTTGTCTTCAGTATAATGTTTTTTAACTCTGGAATTTTAGTCCATGCTTTCTCTTCTTTCTAAGATTGAGCTCAATCATCACCTAAACTCCAAAGTCTTCCCTGTTTCATCACCCCAACTCCCAACACTAATCTAAAAGTGTGGTCCCCAGGCCAACATCATCAGCATCACCTGGGAACTTTCTAGAAATGCACATTAGCAGGTCCCTCCCCAGACCTCACCAGGCAGCCCTCCTCTCAGGTCCTGTGATTCATGTACTCCCCAAAGTCTCTTTTGTTTCCACCTTCCTCCACTCCCGTCATTGCTCATTTGAAGTTCTCAGGAAACTAAAAGCAAAAGCATCTTCACAAAATGTTTCAAATGTGTGTCAGAAGTTGCCAGATTATTTAAATTTCAACAACATATCTCGACTTAATAGCTTTTGATGCTTTAGGTTTCCGGGGTTAGCATTCAGTGGCAGATGTGATGCTCCAAAATAAAGTACCTTGTAGATAATTAGGTATTAAATTGATTTTTCCTTAATTTAAAGTCATCTATTCATCTGACCTATGACATATTACTGTGAACTGATTGAACCTTTTTTCTCTCATTAATCCCTTCTCAGCTCCAACTTTACCTGACTATGAAGGAGTTGATGCCTCTCTCAATGAAACTGCCACCACAATAACTGTATTGTTGAGACCAGCACAAGCCAAAGGTGCTCCTATCAGGTAAGAGGGAAAAACTACAGTAGTCCCTCCCCCCTTATCCATGAGGGAAATGTCCAAAGATCCCCAGTGGATGCCTGAAACTGCATGTAATACCAAACCCTATATATACTGCACTGGGTTTTTTCCTATACATGCACACCTATGATAAAGTTTAATTTATAAATTAGGCACAGTAAGAG
>NW_012152840.1:3821386-3835294 GCF_000956105.1 Propithecus coquereli | reverse complement strand
ACGATATATAATAAACACTCAGTAAATATTTGGTGAATGAATGAAAGGGCACCGGAGTTAAAAATATGATAGTTACTGTCTTTAGTGAGTTTGTAATCATCTAAAGAAAAGATGTACATCTGAAAAAATAATACGACATAGTATTTGTGATGTGCCGTGTTTGTGATGCAAGAAACAAGTATTGTAAGACAGGATTCTTGGCCTTTTTTTTAACCCCAGCATTTCTAGGGATACCTTGATGGTTCCAGTCAGTGAGTTTGTGGCATTATAATTGGTGTCGTTGCATTAGGGACTAGATCGAGCAAGCATCCCATGTGATTATGACTTGTACCCCCATGTCATCCTTCAACCATCTATACTTGGAAAATTATCTCCATTGGCTTAGAAGCCAGGACGAAATAGTCAGAGGCGACTTCGTGACAGAAGTAGAAAAACTAGATAAGGAGAAAGGAGGAAACTCTTGACAGTATGTTTAGTGTATTTGGGTAACAATAGGCATACCAGTGTCAAATGGATAATATATATCAAGAGGGAGTGAGAGTAACAATGGAGATTTAAGGGATGTGGTAAGACATCATCAACTCCAGTGTAAAGAGTATAGAGGTTGCTTTATGAAATGATAGAAGCAGTGGGAATGGAGAAAAATGGTATATTAAAAGGTATTATGAAGAGAAATTACAGGAGATAGAACTTGGTTAAAGACAGAACTTGTTAAAGTTAATGCCAGGATCTTGAGCTTTGTTGATCTTGGACAAAGGGAAATCTTGTGAGAACTGGCTTATGTGGTTAAGGAGTGAAGAGGGAAGAGCAAGGACTTTGATGGTAACCAGGGATGATAACCTCCACTCTGTTATCATCAAAATGTTGACAGTAGGTGGTATGAGCAATGGTAGCTGTGGGATCTTGGGGAGTCTGTTCATAAGAGGAATGGTAAAACATTCGAGCTGGGGAATTTCTCCTGAAACTTTAAGGAGACTTTTTAGATAAAATCCAAGAAAGTTTATATAACATTGTATAATTTGTCATTTTGCTATCACCAAGAGGTTATGCAAGCTAAAACTGTCACCAGATTCACAGAGGATTTACTTAGTAATGGGTTAAAAAAAAATCCATGGCAGGCTATTACAGGTAATTTGGGGTTCAGCCCAAACATTTTAAGCATTAAGTCAGGAAGTCTATCTGCCAGATGTATCATGTAATCTATTTTGAGCTAATGGCAAAATCCCCTTATATGTGTTCTTACAGTCTTATAACTGGGGGAAAATTGTATGATGAGAAGTCATCATTTGGCCTCCTAAGAAACTAAAAATGACTACATACCAATATTTACTCAAATTAGATTACAGACAAGCCCCCAATTTACGATTATGGTTCAGTTTACAATTTTTTAACTTTACAATAGTGTGAAACCATCGCAATTTCAATGTACTTCAAGTTTTGAATTTTGATATTATCTTAAGTGAGGAATATGCAGTACATGAATATTCAACACTTTGTTATAAAACAGTCCTTGTGTCAGATGATTTTGACCAACTATAGAGTAATGTAAGTGTTCCAAGCACATTTAAGGTAGGCTTGGCTCAGCTTTAATGGCCAGTAGATTAGGTCTATTAACTGCATTTTGACTTAGGATATTTTCAATTTATGAGTTTATTACACCATAACCCCATTGTAAGTCGAGAAACATCTGTATGGTATAGAGAAATATGTCATTTTTAATATTTTAAACATAAGGAAATCACATTTTGAGTATTGAATGAAGATTCATGATACCAGTATATTGATTTTAACTTAATTACAGAAATATTTTTAAATGTAATTAAAAGGAATGGGGAATATACGAAATATGGGTAGAGTGATTAAAAATATTAAGATGGCTTTGGGATATTTTTAATTACGAGAGCACTAAACTCAAATAATATTTAGATCAAGCTAGAGTTAAGTACCATTAGGTAATTAGACAACCACAAGAATGAAAAAGCACAGGCCCGTTTCATGTAATTAGTCAAATCACTTCTAATTTGATTTCCCATTTCTTATTTTCTGCCCTTTAATTAATTTGAATTGATAAATAAGAAAGTAACAAGGATAAAAACAAGTCCTCTAAACATGTGCTTAGAGAACAACCTCTCACATTGAACAATGAAGGAAAGATAGTTTCTTTTAAACATGAATTTTACAATTTTTAGTTGGGGCTTCATCTCAAGTTTAATGTGATCTCTCCCTGTAGTGACTTTTTGTTATTAGATTATTAAGTATGAAATGTCTGATTCCTTAAGTAATACGTTTAACAGTTGTTATCTCTGACATTTCACTTTGACACTTCTTGTTTTATTTTTATTGTGAAGATACATTCTCAGTCTTGTAAACACACATTTTGGCTTGTGATTATCTTTCAAATTTTTTTTAGAGCAATTTTTGTGAA
The DNA here is from genome assembly GCF_000956105.1 of Propithecus coquereli. NCBI lineage: Eukaryota > Metazoa > Chordata > Mammalia > Primates > Indriidae > Propithecus > Propithecus coquereli. The sequence continues at coordinate 3,832,869 of NW_012152840.1, read as the reverse complement.
ACCATGGATAAATTAAAAATTCATGTTATTTTCTAATATGAGTTCCATCGTGGAACCAATGCAGGGCAGACAGCTCAAAATATCAACAAAGTGTTTGGGAAGGGTGTGGCTAATGAATGGACAATGCATCAGTGGTTGGAGATGTTCCATTCTGGTGATTTTAATCTTGAAAATGAGCCACGTGGGCATCCTGAGACTAAGGTGGATGATGACGAGCTGAAAGCTGTAGTGGAAGTGAATCCCTCTCAACCTACACGTGAATTAACAGCAAGGTTTGATGTTAATATTCCAAAAATATTGGACCATTTAGAACAAATCGGCAAAGTAAAGAGGCTGGATAGATGGGTACCGCTTGAATTAAACGGGCATCAGAAGAGACATTGTCTCAAAGCTTGACTTTCTTTGCTGTCACAACATAAAGGTGAATCATTTCTACACCATATTATTACATGTGATGAAAAATGGATTCTTTTTCACAACTGCAAGCGTTCAGCACAATGGTTGCATACAGGTGAAGTACAGAAACACAGTCTAAAACTAAATGTTCATCAAAAAAAAAGCTAATGATGTCTGTTTGGTGGTCCAGCATTATATGGTCTGCTACAGCTTCATGAAACCTGGTTAATCAATTATAGTAGATGTCTACTGTGACCCAGTTGGACAAAATGATGCGGATGCTTGTGATTAAGCAGCCGAGATTGGTCAACAGAAACAGGTCAATCCTCTTACAAGACAACACTGGACCTCATGTCACACAAACAATGCTGCTCAAACTACAGAAGCTGGACTTAGAAACTGTCATCCACCATATTCACCAGACTTGGCACCAACTGACTCCAACTTCTTCCAGGTGTTGGACCACTTCTTACGAGGAAAAATATTCAATTCTCAATAAGGTGTGGAAAATGCCTTTTGCGATTTCATTGCGACTTGCTCTCCAGGCTTCTTTGCTGCTGGCATAAACAAGCAACCATTAAGATGGCAAAACTGTGTCGACAGTTTAGGCACATACTTCAACTAATTGTACTGCTTCTTGTTTGAGATATAACAAACTACACTTTTGATCCAAAATTGGAAATTTCATATTTAATGGCCTAAATATTTTATAGCCACTTTTCACTAAGTATAAACACTTTTTAAGGACTTGCCATGATTATAGTTGATCTGATTATCAACTGTACCCAGGACTTCTTAATGTGCATGAAAAGGTAGTAATAGATGCATACAGAGATATGTCTTGAAAGGACCTGATTGAAGATGGAGCCCAAGTAATGACAGTAAAATTCCACTAGGGGATTTTTCGCGATATCATTATAAGGAAAGATATTTTCATATTTTCAGTATGCTGAAAAGGCAGCATGCCGAGGGGGTTCTGAAAGGAAAGAAAGCAGTAGAACAGACAGGTGTGAACCAAGATTTTAAACTGGAGAGGGGTATTTCTGGTTGAAGGCAAAAGAGAATATGTGAGTTAAGTTAAGGGGACTCTGCATATCTACTTTTGGGTGGCTATCTCAGTCACTTTAAATGCTTACTATGGACTATCACAGGTTCATAAGCAGAGTTTTAAAGAGAGTAGATATTTTGGGTTTTATTGTTTTAAACTGTATCATACTGGAGAGGGGCAGAAAGCATTCTAACAGTGGTAGAACACTAGAAATTTCAAAAAAGAGAAGCGAATACATATAAGGTCCATGAGAGCTAGGACTTTTTTTCACCCCTCTATCCTAAGTGCCTGCATGGTAGCTGTTAAATATGTAACTGTTGATTGAAAATGAATGAATGAATTGATTCAAAGACAAAGGAGGGAAGCTAAGTGAGGAAATTCTTATTATTCAAAAACTTTTCAGGATTTTTGAGGTGAAAAATGTACATTCATGGAGAAAGAAAAAATATCTTAAATATGTCCTAACTAAGCAAAAACTCAACAGAAAAGGCAGAAACGATTTATTCATTCTGCAAATACTTATTTAAATGCCCATTACCCTATTTGAAATCACACTTGAATATAAAGTACGATGGCTGATCTATTAGCTTGTAAAGGGAAGCATAGTTGGGGTTGGAAAAGTATCCAGAAACTGAGCTGTTGTATTATGAAGACATTTCTCGCCTGGTAGGGGGTAGTGGTGGAGGGGGAGAGGGATGGAGTATGGAGATCTAGTTATCTCTATCTACCTTTCTGTCCGATGTCAGTCATTGCACAAAGAATATTTTAGAAATTGTACTTGGAAGCCAGTTTTCAGAAGTTTTTCTGTACGCATGTATCTTGGTCTGCTTGGGCTACTGTAACAAAATACTGGGTGGCTTAAATAAGAAACATTTATTCTTACAACTCTAGAGGCTAGAAAGTTCAAAATCAAGGTGCTAGCTAATTTGGCTCTTGGTGAAGGACCCTCATCTAAAACAAATTACTTTCCAAAGGCCCCATCTCCAAATACTATCACATTGAGGGTTTAGGTTTTAACATGAAATTTGCGGGGGACACAAACATTCAGTTTAAAACAATTTAGTGTAAAATAGAAAAAGAAGAAAGTAAAGCTAGTAGTGTAAGTTTTAATGGGAGCTCAATTTCTCTTTGCCTCAGTTTCTCAATAGTAACAAAAATACAGCACTTCATTTCTTCTATGATCATTCAAAGAATAAATGGATACTATTAGCAGGGAAAAGATGTATTATAAGATTAAAGTGCATGGCAATAGCATATCCGTGTATATATATATGTGTGTGTGTGTGTGTGTGGAAATAGTTTTCTTAATTTATATTCTTTATTAAAATATTCCCAACTTATAAAATTGAAATGATTCATTTAATGGAGAATAGTGCCAGTCTGAAAGTTCAGCCCAAGGTGTTGATTTTTATTTTCTGTGAAACCATACTCAAAAGTTCTTTCCCAAAGAGCAGATTGCACCTTTTCTTCCTTCACTCCTCTCTAGCACTGGCAATTTGCTTTGCTCCTAATAGATCTGGAGAGACAAGCTGTCTTGCATGAAGTATCCTTAATTTGTAATGTAGAATCTATGTCAATTTAATAGAATTAGGTAAGATTGAATGTTGACTAGATTTTCTGGGTTTTTCTAGAGATACGAGATAATTAATGAGGAATTTATTTTTAATGATTAGGTTAAATGATTAACAAGGATGGGTAATTATCATTATTGCTCTTTAGGGCAAGAATGTAAGGTTTGTTTGGCGAGCATGGATGTGGGAGTTTATATGCATATGTGGATGTGTCCCCAGGATATGCAAATGTGTAACATACAAATGTGGATTATAAATTAAAAATAAAGCAAAAAAGGGCTAGATTTGCTTCACACAGCAGATGTCAGCTTTGTTCATTCTTTTCTTCTTTCTCTAGGGCTATGCTTATGTATTTCCTGTATTTTAAAATTGACAAGTGCTTGTTCCATGGATGTCTCAGAAACCATGTATCTTGTCAATAGCATTCTTAGCTCAGCAACTCAATTTGGCAGCAGGATAGAGAGTGATGCAGTAGACATAATTTGAAATAACCTCTACTTCTGCCTTAGTCGCTTGTTCAAATTGCAATTTCTGACATTAATACAATGGCTGTCCTCTTTCTAAAGGAAAGGAGATGGAGTCTACCCTATCAAGTTCTTAGCAATATTTTGATGGAAAATGGGAACTTGAATATTTAGGAAGAAAAGAAAATCTTTAATTTATAAATTAAATTATAATTATTTTAATCTATAAAGGTCTTTTGTTTATAATAGTTTACATTAAGTTAGAATTTTATACATTCTGAACTGTCTTAATTTTCATAGATGCAAATTCAGTCTCTCTCTCTCTACACACACACACACACACACACACACACACAAACCTCTTTCTTTTTATAAGCCTATTAAAGAAAATATTCTATTGCTGTTGAAGGTCCATTGAATAGTGCCATTTTTCTATGTAGAAGGAGCATATTTGTCATAGACTCAAGATTCCATATGCAATCCTACACACAGCTTATTTATGTTCAATTTATATAAACTACCACAATGCATTTTCCCACAATTTTCAGGAATTTTTAAGCATATTTCTTTTAAATATTTTAATAATATATAAATTAATAATGTCAACTTTCCCAGGTGTACTTTACCTGAAAAAATTTTTAACCTAAAGAATTTCCTACAAAGGAAGAATATTAATATATCAGTTTCAGAAAGTGATTACAAATATTATTATTAGAAATCAGGAAAATCTTTAAAATTGCATTTTTTCCCTCTCCTATAAACAATAATGGCTATTGTAGAAAAGTTTTAAGACTTTTAAGAAAGGTATTAGAAGGCTTAGGTTAGAGCTTTAATAGGCCAAATGCCATCTGTTTCTACAATTTGTAACATTTTATTAATAACAACTCCAGAAGAAGGAGGCAGTCTATTTCAGTGGTGAGGACAGATTTCTGTCCATCTGTGCCCGTATTGCCGCATGTCACTTGTGCTTTAGATCTACATAGCTCTGAGCCAATGTAGATGCCGTGGCAAGGTCAAGAGGTGGAGAAGCCTGTCAGCACATTCTGTCTAGAAGACTGTGACAACCACAAACCGGTGCTTCTAGCACCACCCTGAGGCATTCATTCTGTTGGACCTTGGAGCTGGGCCCTCCATAATACCAATTCAAGGGAAATGTTAACTTTAAACATTTAAAAATACCAGACAAAGAACTTAATCTATGATGTGTCTCTGGCTAATGTCAGGGTCCTTATTAATGTGGCTTATTCCTCAGTATTTTAACATGTGAAGAGTTCTATGATGACTTTTTTTTTCACCTTTTTCAATTCCCTAGTAACTATTCTGGTGCTGGGGAGAGCAAAATTCATGTGAAATTCTATTTTGTTGCAAAATAGCTGAAAACATGAATGCTGTGGGTTAAGACTGGCTTTAAATAGTTTTAAATGTGGTATGTTAATAGTAAGCCCTTTGTTCCTTTAAAAAAAACTCTTAATATCTTCAATCATTTCATGTGTGGCTTTTATTTTCTTTTTCCAAAAGTGCTTATCAGATTGTTGTGGAGGAGCTGCACCCACACCGCACCAAGAGAGAGGCTGGAGCCATGGAATGCTACCAGGTTCCTGTCACCTACCAAAATGCCATGAGCGGGGGTGCACCCTATTACTTCGCTGCGGAACTACCCCCAGGGAATCTACCTGAGCCTGCCCCATTCACAGTGGGCGACAACAGGACCTATCAAGGCTTTTGGAACCCCCCTTTGGCTCCACGCAAAGGATACAACATCTATTTCCAGGCAATGAGTAGTGTGGAGAAGGTGAGCTTCCTCCCAGATTGGCTTTTTCAACTGTCCTTCGGAAAAGCTGGAGTCGAATTTTGTAAATATTCAGTAGCATTTGTCCCGGAGAAAAAGAAAGGAAGGAAGGAAGAAGAAAATTGTTGTGTAGGGAGTGTTGTTTCTGTTCTCAACGGTGTGCACAGTTTTGAGCCTACTCCAGGGCTGAGGCTGCAGGCTGGTTACATTTCACAGGATGTCTGTCTCCTAGTAACTGCCTGTACTTGCTCCTTCTTCTGGGGGGACCACGGTGGCAACTGTGAGTAAAACGATTTGCAAAGGTGGGCGTGCTGCTGCCAGGACTCCACCCCCAGGAAATATCAGGGGTTGTTCTGTCTTCGTCTCTCAGTAGCGGCACACTTTAAAAGATTAAATTTACTGCAGGATAAACAGAATGCGTGTTCCACAGCAGGCTAATAAACGCTTATAAACTTTTCAGGGTTTTCTAGCCAAATAGTAAATAACAAGTAACAATCCTCTGATTACAAAGTAATAGGGCACCTGTGGTATAGCTGACAACGTAAGCGAAAGGCAGCCTGGCGATGACTGGCTGCTGGGCTATCACAGAAGCTGTTTTCCCAGCCGCCCCCTCCTTTTCCCATTTTGGACACAGTTGTTTTGAACACGGCTGCCGATCCCAAATGAATATTGAAGAGGAAAACACTACAGGATGTTAGAAACTACCAGTGGTTCCATATATGGGGAAACAACCTGGTCTTTTGTGTCTCATGCTGTTCTCTTTGAGAGATTTTTCTCTGCTACAACTGACTTTATTTATTTATTTACTTTTATTTAGTTTTTGGCAGAGGGGGATAGAGAAAAAAAAAATGTTGAGAATAGAAACTTGCACAATTTAAAATCCAATGGAATAATGACATTTTAATGGACTTATATAGGAAATTGCTGGGTTTGTGTAATTGAGTCCCTAAGGTGGGATATGACGTACAGTTGCATCAGTCATATTATATCTTAGAATAGTTTAATGGGAAGATATCACAATCCGTTTGCATTGAGAACCTTGGGTGTTGATTAGCTGCTTTTGAATGAAAGCTTTTTCTTTCTTTCTACCTGTATGGTTGGCTTATAGATGGCAAAGAAAAATGCCGTAGCATCTTCTAAAATGTGCTCCAAAGTCAGAGGCTGCTCATGGTTGAAGATGCTCTTCTCTTCTAGTTTATTTCTGTCTAACTGGGGGTCTTTAGAGGCAAGTCCAACACCCACTTCCTACCTATGTAGCCTTCCATACCCTGGTACAACTGAGCTGCTCAAAAAAAAAAGAGAACACTATGGAAGTTATTCATCAGTTCTGGGTATAAAGTAGCATAGAGGTAGGAAACCTAGTTTTGTGTTAGGGTTTTCATCTTTAGAGAGGTGAAAGCTTCCAAATTAACTTTTGTTATTTGATCTGTTGTATGAGAGGAGTGTTAATGAATGTGTGTTACTTATGAAGGATTTTCTCTGGCACCCTTTAAAAGCTTTGATATAGATTTTCTTTTCCAATTGTTAATATATCTATACTGTGGTTTAATCAAAGTACAGAATAGCAACAATGTATTTCACAGTTATCTTGGCAAAGAGTTTTAAAATTGTGGTGGCTCCTGCCAGCAGAGGCAGGTAATGTCCAGAGAGAGTTAACAGCAATTGCTTTTAGGAAATCAAAACCCCTTTGGGCCTTTATGGGAATGTGAAATAATCTCTTGGAGCTTACCATGAAGGCCTCAGGTCACAATTAAGTAATAGAAGTGTAAAATTTTATTTTTAATTACTAATTTTCCCTCAATGCTTTATTTTGTTTAATTTAAAAACAATAAATGCCTAAGAGGAAATTACAAAGAACTATTCAAGATGGAGTTAAAAATGCATCTTGAACACAAATAGCCTCTGTTTTGTTCATTGGCTTTGACACCTTTTCCAACCTCTTATGTATTTAAAGACATACACTGAATGAATTAAGTCCTAGAGAAGTGAGGAGTGGGCCCAGATACTTCTACTGCTGGCAGAGGCCTGTGTCTCCTACTGCCGTTCTACAACATTAAAAAATAATAATATTTTCCTTGTCTTTTCCTATTTCCAATTCTACTTTCTCTACCCCCTCTCTCTCTAGCAAGAAGAGAAAAATAATCTATGCTGAGAAACAGTTAACTCCTAACAGCTAAATTAAAAGAAAGAAAAGAATAGATAAATTATACTGCAACTGTGAAACAGTGTTTTGATGATCTTTCTAACTGCTATCATTTAGCTCTTTAGTCATGCTAGGATCCAAATGAGAGTATATAATGTTCAGCTTTGGTCTGAGTCTACAGCTACTACATGAAAATTAAATTTATATTTGGATCTGATATGTATTAGCTTTGCAAATATTTTTCTGATAGTTTAAGAAGTGCAATGCATGTAAATAGAATGCTATACTAGTTGCCACAGACAAACTGGCCTATTTTATTGCAAGGGGAAAGAGGTACCCACATCTTTAGAAAATCCTGGAAAATTTTTTAAAGTTCTTATTTTAGATTTTTAAAAAATTTATGAGAGTGTATATTAAAAAATGAAGTCTCCGTAATACTGTAATTCTATTGCTTATAATCCTTTTTATGACCCCAAATTGAACTTCATAATAGTTATAGTTTATGAAACAGGAAACATTATCTATACATTGACTATTTTCTTTCATTTTTACTCTATCAGGAAACTAAAACCCAGTGTGTACGAATTGCTACAAAAGGTAAGAGGTTTGCTTTTTTAAAAAAAAAATCTCTATTCACGGCCCCCCCACCTTTCTAAAATGAAAGAGCTTTTTTCCCTGCTTCAGGGCTAATTAAATGTGGCATTTCTATTACACAGTTAGTTCTCTGATTCACTTGGGTGTTTTTAACAAGTAATGGGGTTGCTACTTCCCATCCTCTAGTACTTGACTGAAGGAATTTTGTTGTGAGAATAGGAAGGATTTAGAAAACCTTAGAAGAGCTTATTTCTGCCGTTTAGTGTCTGCAAGGTCTTGTACCGCTGATCAACCAATGTCTTTGGGAAAGCTCAGCAATAACAGCTTAAAATAGCAAGTTACTTGTCTAAAAACTTCTGTTAACTTTCCATGGTAGACAATCATTTATAAAAAGAACCAAGCTAGTTCATGCTAAATCTCAGATTATAGAGGTGGAGACTGATTGGTCCATATCTTCATCTGTACTGCAATTAGATTGAAGATTGTTTACCTTTTTTAAGAAGAAACTTAACTAATGCCAAGAAATGAGATCTGTGATAGCTAATAGCCAGGGCAATTCCTGCTGACTCTGCATATTGTGGCTTAGTTGCCCAGTTTCTTTGACAAGAGAAAACATTTTAATCTTCGGATGAGTATTTCGAGTTCGGAGTGGAGGAGAGTCTCCCACATTCTCTGTATTTATAATCATTCATTAAGGAGTTACTTGATGATACCCACAAAGGAGAGACAGCTACTTGGTGTATTCTAGCAAGAGAAATAAGGAAAAGCTGTCTGCATGCAGACATGGGCCTCCTCTCAGGGTTGGTGCTCTGGATCGTTTGCTGCCAGAATTAGTATGAGACCCACATTCATAAGCAGTAGTTGATTCATTTGGGGTAAAAATGAATGGCCATATTATCTTTGTGCTGGCATCTTTCCTTTCTTCATTTTTCTCCATCTAATCATCAATCTGCTCAATTAGCATTTGTGTTTTACTCTTGATTTGTAAAGTCAATAAAGACTCTTCTTGACTCATGCGAATAATAAAGAAGCTTTACGGAAGAAAATATACTTGTTCAATTCAAATATTAAGATTCCTCATGATGGTTAAAAAATAAGGCAACTCTAATGAAGGAAATGAGAAAATGTATACATTTTACAATTTATAAGCATTTATTTTATTTTTAAAATTGAGCTTATATATCAGATATCAGTATTGAACTTTTTAGAAAGTAATGGCAGAAGGTATTTAGGTGTGTATTACCTGTGCTTTTTCAGATTTAAAATAGAGTCAGAAAAGTAAAAGGGTCTCACATCAGCATCTAAGAAAGTGCTTTAGATATAATCGTGCTACATTTCTATAACTAAGAAATGATAGCTATAAATGATTCTGACATTTTAAATTTTTGTACTCAGTTCTTTCATTTTTTGCTTTTGCATGAGTTGTTGAAGCATTATTTTGTTCCTCTTTCAATAGAAATAAAATGATGATGACAAACATCATGTGCTATTTAGACTGCGGGAGGGTTGAGATCACGGAAATTGATCTTACTATGTGGCAAAGAATAATTGCCAGAAACTCAGAAGTAGTAAGAAAGAGTCCATTTGTGGATGTTCTTCTTTGTCTAATAATCTGCCCCTGCTGTACTTCTGGATCTCAGAAAGAGTGTGGTATATAGCAAGAGAAGTGACTCTGGCCTTAGACTCTCTAAGTGCAAATCCTGACTTTGCCCCTTACTAGTTCTTTAGCATTGGGCAAATTATGTACACCCTCATTCCCAAAATAAGAATAATAGAGTACCTACTCATTATTATTGTGAGGATTAAAATAACTTATATGAAGTGCTTGAATAGTGCTTAAGAGTATTGTAAGTATTACATAAGTGTTAACTATTATCTTTTCATTGTAATAATGATAATAATCTTGTACCTTACCTCAGAAGGACATAATTTATGTTATATAATTATGAAAGAAATTATGTGCAAAAAAACTAAACTTTCATGATTGAGAATTCTTGGGAGAAAAATGAGAGGTTTTTTTTGTTTGTTTGTTTTGTTTTTATTGTTTCTGCCCAGATCTAATATATTTCTTTCTCTGAACATTTAGCATTTTTTCCACATTTTAAAAATCACATTTATTAAAGTAATATCAACTTATTGCCTGACTACATTTTAAATGTACACCATGCAAATATGGTCAACTTTGGTATGAAATTTTTCAATATGAAAATAAAAAATTTCCTGGCAGGGCATTTTGAAGACACACTTAATAGCCAAAGTGGCATTAACCATATTGATTGGGAAGGGGCATTAAAGAACCTTCTGGTGAAGGAATGGTTCAATATTTCACAGGTGTATACATAGGTAAAAATCTATGACACTGTATATTTAAAATGTGTGCACTTTATTGTTATAAATGTGTGCGTAGGTAGGTGGGGAAAGTATTTCTCAGTATAAAAAATAAAAATAAATACAACATTAAAAATTGCATGACCATAGGTAGAAATAACACAAGAGTGCATAGAGGAGTCTCTGGAGTATGGAAGGCTGCCACTGCTGGCTTCATTGCAGTTTTCCTTCCGTGGGACAAGATGGATCTTCACTCTCCAAGCCACTTTCGATGAGCAGAGCAACCCTGCCCAGAAATCTCTGGGCTGAATGGAGACAGTCTAGAAAAGACCTTTCTCCATCCTGGAAGACTCCCATGAACAAGCCTTGTGTTCCACCTGCCCCTCCCTAGGCTCCCACCTTCTCAGCCTCAGCTGTGAGTTTTGAACAGCTGGAACTTTCCTTTCCTAATCTCCTCCATATATAGATCAAGTTTGTTCAAAAGAACTTAATTCTCTAGAAAACCTAGTGCCCTTCTAGAAGACGTTCCAGTTTGCAGTGACCTTTTACCACACAAAATTTCTATTCAGGCCATATGTAATAGTCTGTTGCTTTCTGTCACTTTTTAAAAACTTAATATGAATACTTAGCTACATTTGAAGCTATAATTTAATAGTCTTACACATCACTATGTGCCAGGGACAATACACAGTGAGAATCATGTTAAGGACAATAAATATTTGTTGTCCTGGTAATGGAATTTAAACTAAATGTAAGGTGGATGTTTCAGCTTTCATGTTTAATCAAACTAGTTTTATGGTACTAGTTAGAGTAATTCTGAAGAGTATTAGAGCAATTTGTATGTGAGTTAAGACAAATTTATTATATAACTAGAGTTCTTATTTATTTAAATGGGCATGTATATTGTGATATGCATTTTACCTTCTAATATAGAATACTTTTTACCAAAGCTAAGACTTTATTTGATTCAATTAGAACATAGTTAGAAATATAATTCATAAAGTAATGTGAATTGAATTGAATTTAATCCTAGTCTGTCTCTATATCAGTTTTATTCAAATGAATTTTCTTCTGCTGAATTCTATGATAATCAATGATTTTTTATTCACTCAAATGGCTACTTGCTAGGGTAAATAGGAAGACAGTTTAG
>NW_012152840.1:3813639-3818486 GCF_000956105.1 Propithecus coquereli | reverse complement strand
AAAAGATGTATAACCTTAATCTAAACGTAAACATCAGACAAGTGCAATCTGAGGACATTGCATGACACGATAGACCTGTAATCTTCAAAAGTGTTAAGGTCATGAAAGTTAAGGGAAGGCTGAACTGTTCCTGGCTAAAGGAGACCAAAGGGACACAGCAACTGATTACAATACCTGCTTCTGAATTGGATCATTTGATATAAAAGACATCATTAGGACAATCACAAAACTTAAATGGACTCTGAAATTTAGATGGTGGTAATGTTACCAGTGTAATTTTCTTAAGTTTGATGGTGGTTTCATGCTCTGTAGGAAAATATTCCTTTTTGTTGGAAATACTACAGTATTCTGGGTAATGGAGGCATCAAGTTAGTAACTTACTCTCAATGCTTAGTTAAGTGAAGAAAAATGTGCTATATTTTCTGTAAGTTTGTGTGTATTCAAAATCAAAATGAATTTTAAAGCTGTTATACTAATACAGGTGGAAGAGATAAGCGATTAAAGAATGGGAATAAGGATGTTGGGGACATAATGGAAAAAAAGGCAACATGCCTTGGTGTGTATCTGTTAGGAGCAAGGAAGCTGAAGGCTTGATTATGGTGTGAACTGCTATCCTGAGCCAGCCACACTAGGCAGATGTGGTGTCAGTCACAGAGACAGAAAAGACAGGAAGCAAAGGCTGAGGTTTTTTTCAAAATGATTCATTCTATTTTGGAAATGCCAAGTGTTGGGTACCAGAAAATAGCTAATGAGAGAGGCAATTAGAAAAGCAGAAATTAAAATTTAGAGAATTTCTGGAACTAGAGAAGTTAGGCTTGGGAGTTTTGAAAGTGCTACAAACATGTAAAGAAAATAATATAGAAAGACGAGGAGAGCTTCTTTGTGGGCGCCTATGTTGAGAGTGGGAGGAGGAAAATGAGGTAATAAAGATGCTAGAATATAAGCAATTAGATTGAAAGGTTTATAACCAATAGAGTCACAAAATCAACGAAGGATTATATTTCAAGAAGGGACTTGGAAATGGTAATTAATAGTTTTAAACAGTGTAGAAAGTAAAAAAAAAAAAAAAAAGGATTGAGAAAAAGAGAACTGGCTTTGCAAATTAGATGTCCATGGTTGATTTTGGAAAAGGAGGCATTCAATAGAGCATTTGGGCACTGAGATAATAAATAGAAGCAACATGTCAAGGTTTTATGGAGTGAACAGGAACTGAGAAAATGAAGGCAGTTCAGTAGACTATCCTTTCCAGAAATGTATCAGCGATAAGAAGATTACCAGGACTCCAATTTAGGAAAGAACTATTAAGTATGGCAGAGACTTGAACATATTTGTTTATCAAAGGGAAAATAATTAGCCAAAAATATTGAACATATATGAGAGAAGAAATTCCCAGAGGAAGTAAGTACTGATAAAATTGAACAAATACAGAAATAAATATTTAAAAACAATAGAGAATATTTGAATCTGTGATATAGGACAGAAGGACAAGTGACACCAACAGAAAAATTTGAGGAGAGAAGTCTATTAGATGATCCATTTTCACAAATTAGATGAAGTCTTGTGGAGAAAGTACAAGTATCAGATGTGGAATAACAGGAGACCAGAAAATGAAAAAAGCTTTGAAAATTCTTATAGGGGAATGCAAAAGAATTTCAAAGCCAAGAACAATTAGTATATGTACTAGAATAACATCATTTTGAAAAATGTCTGTATATGTACAAGTCACTGTAAAAAATCCCCGGTATTATAGATTATTGGTTTCCTGCCTTCTTGGAACTTATACCTGGTGGCAACAAACACACAAAGGGGATGCAGACATTGCTTTGACTATTAAAAAAACATAAGAATTAAATAATTAACATCATAATGTTTAAAATAGACAATCATGCGAATACATATTATGAGGCAAGACAGGAGCTAATTCTGAGAATATGTTCGTTGCAGTTGAAATCAATGGTTCTGCTCTGTAACTCTCATATTTAGGTAAGATGTCACTGAGAAGATATGCTTCAGGAATGGAGTGGAAGGGTTTATGTAAATTGTACCAGAAATCATGAAAGCCATTCCATTTATAAAATAGTCTGTCCAAAACCAGAATTGTTCTTAACATGTGAAAGGGAATTTAGTCAGCTGTATATTTGAAACGTAAAAAGAAGAATACGTCTCAGGAAAGGTGTTTGTGGTACATTAAGAACGTGGGGCGACACCAGAAGGTCTTCATTACAGTGAGATGGGATCATTGTACGACTTGGATGTTCAACGACTTTAGGCTCAGGTCTCTCTACTGAAAGAATACTGTTTTAGATTGTTTGATAAGTTTACTTTATCTTTTTACATATAATTTATATCAGTGTCCTAACGTATTATACACTCACATACACACACTCAATTATTTCTAAACTAGCAGCTAAGGATTTTGTGCCATGGTGCCATAAAGAATGTATACTGTGATAGCTTTATTTTTTTCTTAAGGAAATGATCTTAATGAATAACATTTGTATGGTTTGATGTAAATGTACTGATTCATGCAAATATTATATAAATTATAATAAATTTACTCAAGGATTTTCAAATTCTCTGAAAATATGTTTTATCCATATTAAACTAACAAAAGGTGCATTTCAATTGAATTTTTATTTCATCTTTTTCAATAATTAGCTTATTATGTCACTTAAAATTTTCTCAAGATATAGTCATTTATGGACCCATGTACTTATTTACATAAAATTTTTCTTAAAGTAAACCAGCAAGCATTAATAAGAAATCGATATGTTGAATAATTACCTAGAATAAGACTAAGAAACAAAACCAATACTATGGGAAATTTAAAGTATTATAATCTATTTATGTAAGTAAATATTTTGAAACTATTTTGGATATGTTCAATTTCCCCCTCGTATATGAATTTATGAGCTTTTAGAATAAAACCACTTAGCATTTAGTTTTGGTGGCAGTTTCTAAGTTGGTCAAATCTATTTTTTTAATCTGACATTTCCATTGATAAAACTATCAAATTTGGTAGAATGGAAAAATTTATAATATAGTTAAATTTATTTGATCATAGTATTTAAGGTGAAAGGAGCTTTTTTTTTTAAAGCTAACGAAATAAGAGCTATGTTTTATATTATCCTGCAAACACGTAAGTTCTGAAGGCATGGATGGATTTTATTCTAAAACTCCATTTGTAAATCGTTTGAGCAAGCTATTTACTTGTTGCTTGTGTAGTCATGAGCCATTCTTTGACTTCTAATTTCATTTGTATATCAATTTTCCAATCATTCATTTAGCAAATACTTATTTTATGTTCTATATATATCAGACAATGTTATAGGCTCTGGGGACAAAGAAGCAAATAAATAGAGCAGAGCTTTTGCTCTTGTGGAACTTAAATTCCAGTGGAGGGAAATAGACTAGACACAAACAAATAAATACAGGCATCCCTTGAACCCTCACAGATACCAAAATCCAGGGATTCTCAAGTCCCTGGTATAAAATGGCATAGTATTTGCATATAACCTATGCACATCCTCGTGTATACTTTAAATCATCTCTAGATTATGTATAATACCTAATACAATGTAAATGTTATATAAATAGTTGTCATAGTGTATTGTTTTTTGAATCTGTAGTATCTTTCACTGTTTTATTGTTATTTTTCGTTGTCCCCTCCCGCAGTGAACTTTTTCAGTCTGTGGTTGATTGAACCTGTGGGTGTGGAACCTGGGGGTGCAGAGGGCTGGCTGTATGTGGGATGTTAAATGGGATAATCCTTTGAAGTAAGATAAAGTAGTAAGGGGGAGATAGGGAATTCTGGGGGAATATGTCTAGGACATTACTATTTTATATACAGTTATCAGAGAGAGATTCACTGGTGAGGAGATGTTTGAGCAAAAAACCTGAAGGAAATGAGGCAGTCACCCATGTGGGTGGAGAGCATTCAAGGTAGAGGGAACATGTGCAAAGATCTTGAGGACAATGTATTTTTAGCTGCTCAGGGAAGGTGGATTCAGACCCAAGGGGGGACTAGATTACTCTAAATCAGCTGTTCTCAAAGTTAAGCCCGAGTCAGAATCACCTGGGTGTCTCCTTAAAGCAGATCGCTGGGCCTCAACTCCACAGTTTCTAAATCATTAGGACTGGGGCAAGACCCACGAATTTGCATTTCTAAGTTTACTGCTGATGCTGCTGGTCAGGTAGCCACTGTCCTAAACAAATCCCACTCGCTTCTGCCAATGTTTGGTTTAGGGTTGTGTATGTAATCTAGTCTTGGCCTGGGAGATCTTAGGATACGTCTTCTGGTAGGTCTTCTAAGAAATTTTTTGCTTCCTGATTTACAAACACAGAGATGGCAAGGACAGACCCTAACCCATCCTTTTTGCCCTGAGGCATCATGTTACAAGGATGTGGTGTTTAGAAAGTTGAGCCAGATTGGCTAACAAGAGGAAGAAGTTTAAGAATAAAAAATTAGCCAACTCCGAGCCTTAACAACTGTGAGCTTCTGTGCTACCCATTCATTGCTGGTCTTCCTTAATTTCAGACATCTGTGCTTGAAAAAAAATAAATGTCCTTATTATGGAAACCACTACTAATGAGCAATCTATTACTTGGAGCAGATAATATCTGAACTGATGTTAGATTTCTGTTTTCCCTTAGGAATATTATTATAGTAAAAACAATAGTTACCTAACAATAGTTACCAATGTGAAGTATAAAGGTCCAGTTGTGTCACAGGACAGTGATTGCAAGAAAACACTTAAAGTTCTTGTAACCTAATCATTACCAGTGATATTTTTAAATAGTGAATCTTCTTCTGGGTGTCAGTCTAGAATACCAGGAACACATTTGCT
>NW_012152840.1:3811242-3813589 GCF_000956105.1 Propithecus coquereli | reverse complement strand
TCAAATGAATTTTCTTCTGCTGAATTCTATGATAATCAATGATTTTTTATTCACTCAAATGGCTACTTGCTAGGGTAAATAGGAAGACAGTTTAGCTCAAATTATCTTTTCAATGTAATCACAGCTATTCTTACGACTATATTCTAACTGCTTTGCTTTCCTGGTACTCACATTTCAATGAGAGGGACCTGTTCTAGTGGTTTAATAAGAATGAATGAGTGTTCTGTATTAGAGCTAAGGCTCCAAAAGAAATCTAGCTAGTATTACCTCATATTACTGAGATTCTGGATGTAGGAAATTATGAGATTAAAATTCTATTAGATGTCATAAGAATCAGTATAACTAAGTGGCATAAAAATGTACCATGTTTTGCTAATTAGAAACTCTGACTTCATTGGTGGATTTCTTTAAATTTTATAGTCAAAGTAAAAAGAATTTCAAATATTCTTTATGGTTCTCAAACATAAGATCAGGATTAGAAATTAAAAAGGGGTATCACTTATGCTATTTTCAACATCCACCTTTTCCTGACATTTTGAAAGTTGGTGCCAGTTCTCCCAAAACTGCTATATGTCTGAAATGTCATGTGTCTAACCAGTTTCTTCTTAATTCACTCCAAAATAGACACTAGAACCTCCTTTGATGCTCTTATTGCTAGTATAAGCAGACTTTTCCCCACCATGTTCTAGGAAATATCCTAGTCAATGATACAGAAAAGATATGCGTTAAGGACTTTCAAAGGTTCATGCTCACTCTCTTCATTCCAACCCCATACCAGCTGGAAGTTAAATATTTCTTTGCTTTAAAATTAATAGATTGTTGTTGTTTGCATATTGAGTATTTCTGTTCTAATAATTTCTGACAGAATAATCATAACTGGGATGCTGTGATTTAGAGAAAAACGGAAAAAGTAGAACTGACTTGAAGACAATTCAAACACTTTACATTTATGGAGATTAAATTGTTTCATGAGATGACCTTAACCTGTTATCAGCTAATTCCTGAGAAGCCTGTTGGAGGTACCTGACATTTATGGCCACTGTACAGGACAGGAGGAATGGCATTAATGGCATTAATGTCCAGGCTTATCAAATGGTCACTATTAACTATGGAAAAGACAGTTTCTAATCTATTTGATAATGCTATAATCAAATACTTAGAGGAAAAACAATAAATTGGTAAAACCTCAGAGAACTACCTGCTAATTCATTTCAGAAAAAAATTCATTAAAGTTGATGGTTATATCATTAATATTCAAAAATTAATAGCTTAGCAACAAGTAAAACGATATTTTAAGATGCCATTTATAATGTATCTAAAAAAATTCAGAGTAGGAATATACCTGATGATAGATAACACCTCAATACTGAATACTACAAAACCTTATTGAGAGAAATTAAACAAGACCTAAGTAAATGGAAAGACAAACCATGTTCATGGTTGTACAATATTGGTAAAATATCAGTTCTTTCCATGTTAGTCTATAGATTTAAGCAATCAAAATCCCAATTTCTTCTAAACTTTGACAGCCTGATTGTAAGCTTAAATGGAAATGCAAAGGAACAAGAATATGCAAGGCAATCTTGAAGAAAAATTAAGCTCCAAGATGTTATTAAGGCCCATGATAAAGTTATAGTAATTAAGACAGTGTAGATAGTATAGATAGATAGTGTAGATATTCTGACCAGTGAAAGAGAAATTTCAGTAATAGACCCACACACATATGTTCACTATGTTTATGACAGATAAAACTGTAGGGAGGAGGGGACAAGATATATTTTCAATAAATGTTGCTGGATTTCCATATGTGTATGGAAGCAATATATTTTGACCTCTAACACACACTATATAAAAATTATGCAGCAGTGGCTCAGCAGAACTTACCAGAGCCTGAGCAGGTGAGGGCAGCAATCTCACAGAGGAGCAGACAGCTGTGGCATCTCCAGGACCTATCAGATTCAGAAGATCGTCATCATGGAAGCAGTGAGTGGCACAGTCCAAGGTGGAAAGTCAGAGCTTGAGCAGGGAGAAGAGAGCGTTCACACGTGGAGGTGAACTGCTGGGGTTTTGGAGCCCAAATAGGGCGAGAAGAAGATCTACACAGCATGGAAAATCAGAGCCCAAGCTTTGCGGGGCATAACCTGGTGTGGGGTGTCTGGTCCAAGCAAGGTGAAGAGTTTGGAGTAAGGGAGTCAATCTGAGTGAGGTGAAGAGTGTGTCAGCACAAGAGGGCGGCCCATGCAGGGTGTCAGAGTCCCATCTGTCTAGGTGGATAAACTTCCATGCAGAGGTTTGGTCATGTGCAGGGTGCCTGAGTATGTGTGAAATGAAGAACACAACCACACAG
>NW_012152840.1:3785348-3806533 GCF_000956105.1 Propithecus coquereli | reverse complement strand
TTTAAAATCAGGGATGAAGTCTAAAGAAAAAAAATATACTTAGGTAAGTTTCAGGGTCTAAAATCTTAATCTTAATTTCTTAAATTGTATTATACTAAGATGCTTTATATTTAGCCAGCTACACATCACAGGAAGCATCAGGAATACATTTTCAGATTTTTTTGCATCACTTTTTTAAAGCGATGCAAACTAATGTCAAGTATGGTAGGTTGCCCTGGCCGTTAAGAAACTTTGGGCGGGAGTGCGGCTTTTCTTGGTCCCTAGGGTGGAATTAGATTTGAGGAAGCTGCGAGCCCTTCTGGAAACTTATAATCACTGAGCGTAACTTGTTTTTCTTTTGAGTACTTAAACACACTTGCTGATACTCAAACTCTTTTCTCCTACGAGGGAACAAGTATGTGTCATTCTTCCTGCCTTTTGGATCTATGCACTAGTTTTCAAAAAATCATCTCTGAATGGGAGTTTCATTTTTCCTGAACTTGGAAGGAAGGAAATTACAGAAAAGTATATTAGTATTAGAGTAGTAGACTATAGCCTTAGGGAAATGAAAGCATATCTAAGTGAAACCAAGCCAGGAACAAGAACAATTTTAATAAAGTTTAAATCAGTGGTTCATGACTTGAAACTAACTTCTGTTAGGCACCAATATTTCCTGCTGCTCTGTCAAAGTCCTTATCATTGTAATTTATTTTTTTTCTTAATATAGAGAAAGGTTCTAATAGATATTATTAACCGATTTGCAAAACTAAGGTATCCCTTTGCTTTTGAAAAACTGGAATACAAAATGTAACTTTCCCACAATGGATTCAAAGGCTGAGTGGTCAAAATTTTTATTATTCAGAAAAATTTTTATTACAATGAAGAACTATCTGAATGGACTGTAAAGTTTATGAGGGTAGGGATGAAAACTCGCTTGTATTTGTGCCTAATATTTAATAGAAATATATCAATCTCTTTAGAATGGATGAATTAATTTTGTTATTCAGAATATTATTCAGTAGTATAATTTAGAATTACTCTTCTCAATGCCCAAAAGATATATCAGCTTTCTTTTTTTTCCTACTACATCTTTATTGATGTAATTTAGAAACAAAGAGAAATGTTCATTTTCTTTTTAGTCTTCTATGGAAAAAGAGAAAATTAACATGAATAGAAATCCTGCTTCTACATTTGCTTCCCCCCAATCTAAACTATTCTACACTCTTAGTACGGACAAAATATAGGAAGAAGAGTTTTGCTTGAGTTCTTAATTTCATTATTTCTTATATCAGTTTTCACCTTTTTACTTCATTGGGAAAATAGATGTAAAAAGTAGTTAAATTTTTATCCTTCCTCTCCCTACTGGGTAGAGGGTATTATTGTTATTGTAAATAGGGGAAACACATGATATAGAAACCCTTTACTTAAGGAAGCTTATGGTTCAACTCATCATATGTAAAAAGACCCAAGAATAATTAAAGTCTATAATAAACCTGTGCATGTAAATATGTATACTACATGTAAGTATTCTACTAAGTGAATGAGGAGTTTCAAAAACAGCCATGGTTACTTACGGAAAATTTCTGGGAAGTAATGAATTCTTAGCTGTGTCTTAAGAAGTCAGTTGAACTTTTAACTGTGTGGCTAGGCATTAGCAAAGGCAGAAAGGTGGTAACTAACAAGTTACATGAGGATTTCCTCCAAAGAGTTTATTCAACAACAACAAAAAATTGTAAACACCACATATGTACCAGGCATGATTCTCTAGGTGACAGAATTAGAGTGGTGAACAAGACATGCCACTTCTTTCAAGGAGCTTATATTTTAGCTGGGGAGACAGACGTATATACACACAAATTAAATAATCAAGATAGTTTTTAAATTTTTGATATATTCAATGAAGAAAAAAAAAAGCAGTATGATGTGATTTTGAGTGAGTTCCCTGAGTAAAACTAATTTTGAAAGGATTTCAGGTAAATCCTCTCTGAGGTGATATTTGAACGGAGACTTAAATGAAAAAAAAATTAGCCTGTCATATAAATTGGCAGAGGAACTTACCAAAGAGAAGAAGAACAAATGCAAAGGCGTTGATGTAGAAACAAACTTTGGATATTCAAGGAATGGAGAGGGTCCCTTCCGAAGGCCTTGTAAACCATGGTAAAGAATTTGCATTTTGTTTTAGATATGGAGAGCCACTGCAGCATTTAAACAGAGAATCCTGATTTCATTTGTGTTTTTAAGGGTCACTCTGGATGCTCTCTGGAGAAGAGTAGAAGGTTGTCAGATTGTGTTGAGAGTGCATATACCTGTAAGGATATTGCAGTTGTACATGCAGGCCATGATGGTGGCTTGGACTAAGGAAATGGCAAAATAAATGAGAAAGAAATAGACATTTTTAACATTAATACTTTTAGATATAAATGCATAGAATTTGTTAATAGATTTAATATAATATATGAAGCAAAGTAAAATTTAGGATGATAGGTTTTTGGCATGTGCAACTGAGTGGATGAGTTTGTCATTTCATTTGGTTATGTGATATTGTAGAAAAAGTATATTCTTTGAAATCTAAGCACATTAAAGTTGATATCCATGAGTTCTTTCAGTACTATTTGGACAAGGTGAGGATTGAAATGTAGGATTTTATATCATAGAAAAATCAATTGTCATTAAAAAATAGAATCATAGAATTTTCAAACTCAAAAGTTATTTAGCAATTATATACTCTAAAGATTTTCCTAGTTTATTTTATAGATGTTTCTGAGATTTCAAGGGCACTTGCTCTACTTTTGTAATAAACTATTTTTTAAATTGAAAATAATGCTTACATACACAAATCTGTTATACAGAGGATATTAAATATCTTCCTCTAAGTTTTACCATAAAGTTTCTTTATTTCCAACCAGATGTAAAATAATAAAACTTTTCCTTCTAACTCTATTTAAGTATATCTTGAAATTGCAAAGTGGGTTAGTAAAATGACAGTATCATTTGACATTGCATATATTGGTAATGTGCAACAAAATAGAATATTAAATAGTTACTGTATATTTCAGCTATCACTCTTAACCCCTGATCTCAAATTTACAGCTTAAAACTCATTGATTAGCTCCATAATAGGAAATTAAAATGGTTTTAGTAATAAGTAAATTTGAAATTATAAACATATTAATAAAATATTCCATTAAGTATTTCTTTTACAAAATGATTTTATGCTAAAAAGTTTGGAACCCCTGACCTAAGTCAGTGCCCTCTTATGGATGAGAATACTGATGTTCACTGATGATTTGATTTTTCAAGGCAGAACAGACTGTTGAAAGTGTGGGAACAGAAATCAATTCCCTGTGCTTTTTCAGTGTACCACATTTATCCACACTGTCCATCTAGAATCATCAGTTTTAAATGCTAATATACGTTTAAATGCTAATATATATTCAGTACCCATCTTCATGTCAACAAGGGCAATATAATTACCAGAGGTCTATTATAGTAATCATTTCTCTAATGTGATTAAAAGACAATCTGAAGATTTCTATTTGGTAGACCATACTGATAGCATCAAACTGAGGATGCTATTTGTTTATTGGGAAGAATTTTATGATTTAGAGTTTCATTCAAATAATATCAACAGTAAAGTCTAAATTACTTATTGCCTTTAATTCTAGGAATGTTGCCTTGAGTGACTAATGAGACTGAAAGAACTTTACTATTCATGTAACATTTTCATAGACATTTATGTCCGAGCAGGGATGACAAAGTTCTTGGTGACAGGATTATTCCTATCACAATCCCTTTTTTAATGCTGTTACTCAAAACGGAGCCAGTTAACATTTCTAAAGAATTACATTGTACTAAAGAGATAAGTTACTTGTAATTGTAGTAATTCTTGGTTTGGGGCTGGCAGGCCGAATATTGTTCCCCTATGCCCCAAAAGATGTCTATGTTCTAATTCCCATTGGGAAATTATCCTGCATTTTCCAAGTGGATTCAGTGCAATCCACAAGAGTACTTATAAGTGGGAGGTGGAAGGGTCAAAGAAGTAAAGGTTAGATTGATGTGCTTTGAAGAAGAATGGAGCCAGGAGCCAAGGAAGGCAGGTAGCCTCTGGGAGCTCGAAAAAGCAAGATTCTCCCCCTCGAGCCTGCAGGAAAACAGAGCCTTGCTAACACCTTGATTTTAGTCTCGTAAGACTCATTTGGGACTTCTGATCTCCGGGACTGTAAGATAATACATTTGTGTTGTTTTAACATACAAATTTGTCATAATTTCTTACAGCACTCATGGCTAACTAATAAATAATAGATTTGGACACCTGGAAGTAGGGTCCTAGTGTAGCAAATACCTAAAAATATGAAAGTGACTTTGGAGTTGGGTGGTGGGCAGAAGCTTGAAAGAATTTTGAGAAGCATGATGGAAAGGCAGATTGCCTCCAACACACTATTAGAAGTATGAATATTAAAGTCTCTGCAGTGTAGGTGCAGAAGAAAATGGAGAACATGTTAACTGGAAACTGGAGGAAAGAGGATCCTTGTTATGTGGCAAAAATATTGCTGAATTGTGTCCTGCAGTTAGGTGGAAAGCAAAATTTAAAAACAGTGAACGAAAATACAAGGTAAGGAGGTTTCCAAAAAATGTTGAAGGTGCAGCCTTCCCAAAAACATAACACCTACACATACAAACTCCGTATATACACTTTGATAAAACTATATATACACACACATTCATACACACATGTGTATATATAATTTGTTAATATTATTGTCTTTGCATAGTGGCAGTACAGATTCACTATTTTGTCCTTTGATTTTGAAGAAGTCTAAGTATTTTTTTTTCTTAGTAATTAAAAACAGCCCTTTAGAGTGAATCCCTACCTGAAAAGGATTACATTAATTTTATTGCAATCTTATGGTGACATCATCTCTGCCTCTCTCTTTTCTAAATTTATCCTATTGTAGGGAAAAAAGATTAAAATTCAGTTTGGCCTCTTGAAACACATTTGCAGAGTGTTATAGAGCGTTGGCTTATGATTATTGAGCTATTATAGACAAACAAAGTATTTTTATCCTCTATCACTTTAGTGTCTGAAATTATGAATTCTTTTCAGTTTTCAATGAAATGTGGATTACTTTAAAGATTATCTCTCTGATTTAATAAATGGCATTCGAATAGAAAGTTAATTGGATCTTTCTTGAATGAGCATTGACCACTATGTGTGATTGATAGGAAGAAGATAGTACAATATATTTTGAGTTTAATGTGTTTAAAACTTGTATTAGAAAATTATTTTTTGTGTAATCAGTTTTCTCAAAGTATGTAACCCCTATTACACTTAGAAAAATCACAGAGAAATTCTAATTCATTTTAAAATAAAAATTTCTTAAATTTTGTGAAAATGAGATATTAAAAAGTGCTACATATTGGAACACATGTATGTTTTAGTGTATTTTTACTTTAAAGACAGAGAAAATGAATGTTATCTGAAACATCTGAACAGTTCTAGATTCAGAGCTATTGCTTTTGACATAGATCTCGATTGAGCTGGTTTTGGAATCTTTTCTACTTCTTATATTTTCTATTCTTTATTCAAGAGCTCCTGCTGGATTTCTTGGTAAAGAGGTCGGTTATCATTTCTGCTTCGTTTATGTAGAAACTCTATATTCTTCATTATTTATGGAAATATAGAAATGCAATGTCTATTACTGGCCTTTCAGTAAAAATACAGGTTATCCTTCTAAAACAATGCTACGCCTTCTTATAGATGTTTGTGTGTGCAGGTGTGCCTTCCATATTGTCAACTCAGAAAGACGATGTTTGAATTGCTGCCTGCAGCTGTTATTTACAACACCTGCCTTTGCATCTGTGCCTCTTAAAATTCTAATCTTGGCCTTTGTTTGAGGAAACCACCCAATTCTTGTATACCTCCTGCTTTCTTGGTCTATTTGTTGCTGTTATTTCTCAGATGAAAACCCAATTGGGCTATCCATTTGTGGTAGAGTTTCCCTGTACTAGTAAATCTTTCCTCTGTTCACCCTGATAACCACCATCTCTGTTCTGACTCCTTTGTAAAAAGCTGCTTGGTAGCATTCAGTTATTTTTCTGACAAGTTCAGCCATTGGGGGAAATAGTTTGAAGTAAATACAGTTGATTGTTGGTGGTCTAACAGTGTACTAAAGACTAGAGAAAATAAGAAAATTTTAGTAGAGAGATAAGGAAAACAGAAAAAATATGAAAGCTCATGAGAAGTATGTAGCTAAGACTACACCTCACATAATTCAGGCATTTTCTCTGAGCTTTCCTAACACATCACTTCTTAGAAGTGATTACAGTAATAACCACTTTATTAACATGTAATTTTTCTTTAATATTCACATCATCACGGTGATAACAGCCATCCCTTGAATATATCCTTATTCGTTGCTTAATTTCCTACACCTAACTATTCTACCAGCTGCTAAATATTGAAAATTTGGTCATCCATTCAGAAAGTATTTATGTGTGCTTCCTGTCTATCGGGCATTAAACCAGATATTGAGCTCCAAGAAAGATGGTTGTAGAAGGGAAGGCATAATCCCTGTATGCACTAACTGTGCAGGGCAGGTTTGGGGTAAAAATAAACATTGGCCGCATCTGTCTTAAATCATGAGATGTCATCTTCCTTTTGCTAGGCTTTTATTAATCACCAACAGTCTCCGATTCAGAATTCATCAGACGTTCTCACACTGAGTGGGGCAGCATCACTAGAAGTTGTGGAAACTGTACTTTTTACTCCTTAAAAAAAAATCCATATGCGGTGGCTCTTGCCTATTATCCTAGCACTCTGGGAGGCCGAGGTGGGAGGATCACTTGAGCTCAGCAGTTCAAGACCAGCCTGAGCAATAATGAGACCCCTGTCTCTACTAAAAATAGAAAAATTAGCCAGGCATGGTGGTGCACACCAGCTACTTGGGAGGCTGAGGCAGGAGCATCACTTGAGCCCAAGAGTTGGAGACTACAGTGAGCTGTGATACCTCTACTTCACTGTAGCTTGGGTGACAGAGTGAGACTCTGTCTCAAAAAATAAAAAAAAGAAAGAAAGAAATGTGTCCAAATAATCAAAGTGGAGAAAAGCATGAATAACCACATAAATAAGTTGGGATTCATTAGATAAGCCAGTTGGTAGAGGCAAATGCAGAAAGTATTTTTAAATACACTGCTAAGAGAAATTTTTTTAAAAAAATGTAACTTAAAGTTTTTATTTAAAAAATTTGCACAATACTTTGAAGAATGACAACAAGATGAATGTCACAACAATCATAAAAAATACATAAGTACATTAGTATTTTAAATTTCTCTTGAATAAAAATTGCTACATCTCTTCTAAGATATATAACCAAGATGAAAACAAAGTTAGAAACACATGTACATCACCAGCTAAGTTTAGTTGGACTTCTGTTTACCAGATGTTTTGATAGAAGTCTTTTCCAGTGTTCAGTGTAATGCTATCTGTCTCACATTGCTGTGAAACATCTAAGCTATATATCCTGTTTGTTGATAAAGAACATATGGTTTTAAAAATCAGTGTTAAAACGATATGGGAATTTTTTACAAAGCAAGATTTAAGTTTTATTCTCAATATAATAATTGTTCTAAAAATATTAAAAAATAAAATCATATTTCACCACGATATATACAGCCATCTAAAGGAGTATATTTCAGAGAAAAATAGAATGTTACACATTGTTCCACTCTGGATTACTTATTTTTTTTTTCAGTTTTAGAAGAATTCAGTTTTAGAATTAACCCAATAACTGTAATGTGTACATGTCCCTAATCTGTTGTCATGGGCAAGATATTTATTTACTGAAATGATGCTGAAATGTTTTTTGCAGATAATTTAAATCTCACTGACTTTCTCTCCATTTTTCTTTCTCTAATCAAGACTTCATTGAAATAAACATGTAGTAAAATTCTAATTATGCTAGACTTATTTCCTGAATGTATTAGTGTTATAGGTATAATAAACTATAAATTTGATTTTCTAAATATTAAGGTATACATTCTTAAACCTCGATAGGCATATGTTCTAGGAGGCTCTACGAGAGCTCAGTTGGGTAACTCTCTCAGAGGACTGACTTACCCCACGTGTGCATCATGCTTTTTTGTTTGGTTCCATTCACAGAACAGTTGGCCATCATGCAGGGTATCAGAAAATGACCTAAATTAACTTTTCTGCAGGAAGTAGAGGGACCTCAGGATAAGAGACTCCAGTTTCAAATTTCCCCTGAAATGTAAATTAATTCAGTCTTAATCTGGAATGACTTAGTGTATAGTGTCGCTTGTTTCTCTGAAAGAGAATCTATCAATGACGAAGACCTAAGTCTAGAGAGCAAATAAACAGCCCTGCTTACTGAGAAGAGGCAGAAAAATCTGATTAGTGCAAAATAAAAGAGGGAGGGGTAGCAGCACATTCAACAAGATTTGCTTCCAAGCACAACTAAAAGAATGAGTTAGGGAGGAGACGGAGAGAAATCAGGTCATTTACTTTCAAAAAGATCAGGCATGATGGGGATTCCTTTTCAAAGATCCTTTATAATTCTGTGATATAGCCTTTTTTTTTTTTTTGCCTTTTTTGTTAATTCTTTATTTTCTACATTTAATTCAATTATCATATTAAGTACTTGTGATGTCGTGTATTAAGTATAAACAGGCTCAGGATTACAAACATGAGTAAGATGTGTATTGACTTTTAGGTACTCACATCCTAGTTACTCTTCTTTTTCTTGCTATTTTCTATTGATGAAGGTTATCTTCTGTCTTATTCATGGCTAATATTTATCACTTTTCCTCTTAACAAATCCTTTTTATGGTTATCATTTCTTACCTATAAAGTTACTGTTCTCTCTAAACTCTGTTCTCCCAACCATCTTACAGTTTGCTTATCCATAAGACTAAATGTTTGTCTCTAAAGCTTCTTTTGGGTGTGGCTGCTCCCAGGAACATGATGTAGCCACCATGGAGTGTATAACTCCATATAAAATGCAGTGGTTTTATTGGGCTTATTCTCTCATGGCTCTTGGATAAGCCTTGGTTGCCTCTGCTGCTTCGCGTTCATATTTTGAGGCATGCTCATGAAACAGAGGTTCCTCAACCCTGCAAGACCCCAAATATAACAACTGTTTAAGAGCCTCTTCACTATTATGACGCAAAAATCCATTCCATGTGCCAGCATACATAATTTCAAAAGACAACCAAACTTTCCTAACTTTAATATAAAGAAGAGCTAAAGAAAATAACTTAAAATAAGATGTACTTATTACCTAAACAACTGAACACAACCACACTCGAAGACCTGAGGAATACTCTGAAGTTTGCCACTATTCTTAGAATTACAGAACGTGACATCAGCTAATGCAGACTGCCCTACACAACACAGTATGTCTATCAGCCCTGCCCTCTTCCCAGTAAATGTTCTAGAGGCTCAGCTCTAATCACTAGGAGACCAAAATGCCCCTACACATTTCCTACATGCCTCTAGAAATCACTATCTGCTACACTGTAAACCACTGCTATAAAATTTAACCTTCCATGCCACTTCTTATTTTTGACATCTGTGTCTGGTTGCTCTGAGGAAGGTTTTGCTCTCAATCTTCCATGAGCACATAGAGTCTTAGAATATTTTTTTCTCTTCTTTTCCCTAAAATAGAACCCAGATATGCCCATACATGGGCATGATATTTTTAATGAGTACATCTTCAAGTGGCAGATCATAAAGTGCAATTCTGACTTGCCTTATCTTGTATCATTACCATGCTGTCATCTTGGGTCCAGATGACATTGGCAAAAAGCACTGAAGGATTCAGTAATGTTTTGATAAAGAGAAAATTCATATAGTTGTTTTTAATAGGCAACATCCGTTGAGTGGAAAGACATTTTAAACCACAGAAAATGAGCACTTCCTGAATTTTCTTCAACCAGCACAAAGAACATTAAATGAGCAGTTTCAAAATTTTCATGTCTGTTTCACTTGCATCTTTCTCCTTGGTAATACGCTTTTTCTGACATTGCTATGAAACACCTAATATTACTTCAGATATATGCATTTTCAACAAGTTTTTCACTTTGATTTAAACATTTCACTTAATCCACAAGTATTAAGGGCTTACATACTTTACATAACTCCACATGTTTTAGTCATCAAATCTTGTATACCTATTTCTGATTGCCCAATCCCTTTTCTTCAAATTAAAAAATAAACAAAACTATCTGACACAACTACACCATTCTCCAAAGAGGAATTATAAAACTTTAACATTCTTATTTTTCCTTCTGATGGCCTCAAAAATCTGAAGTGACTGTAGGTTGCATGAATCTTTGTGTTTTTTTTTTCTTTTTTGTATCAGCCTCTAAACCAAAGCATTCACAGTACTCAGGACATTTAATAATCAACTTTTTTGTTAAACAGGCAAGTATATTTCTACTGATTCTTTTCCTTTACCAAAGGGAAGCTTATATTAAACATTTTGGTGGTTGAAATGCTGCTCATCAAAAACTGGTCATCAATTTAATGCATGTTACAGCCCTTCTATCGTGTTGTTGTTTACTTCTGAAAACACGAGAGAAGTTGGTTGGGCTGCCTTAGCTGCCTTTTTTCTGCAGTAAGACGTATTTAGACTTTAATCGCTTTAGCTACGCATATACAGCTTTCTGTTGAAACATGCACTGTCCTTTTATAAAAAACATAATAATGATAACGTAATTTTGAGGATGGTTTAGTCTACATAGTTATTACCAGAGGCACAGGTTTTACTGGAGGACCAGTCTGGGTTCAAGGAGCTGGTCCTAACAGTAAAGGAATATTTCTTTTTGCATGAAGGTAGGTGATATCTGAAGATTTCAAATCCTCTTTGGCATTCATAGAACCTTAGTCAAACCCACTGTTGTGTGCTAAGCTATTCCTGACTTGTGAAATCAACCTCTGGTCCCTTGTCATATTATATTCATATATTTATATATAGTACATATAAATGTTATAAATAATATTTACATTTTTAATTATCACCAATTTTACCTTTTAATATGAAATCTTTCATTAAATGTAAAGCCATCATTTCATTTAACTTTTAAATCAGTGCATCAGTAAAATAAAACAAATTTCTCTTAATGCAATAATAGCAGACATATGCTGTTCTAAAATCCTCAGAAATCTGGCAAGGTGAAAACTGCGAAGATAGCTATGATCTCATGAAGTTTGAATATAGTCCTAAACTCTTTGGAAAGAGAGATTTGTCAGCTGGATTTTCATGTTCTAAATCTGACTTCAACAACTGCCACTTTCTACCGCGATTTATCCGTTGTACCTCAGCATTTCCTGACATTCCCCAACAAAATCCACTGTCAAATTAAAAGCTTAGTTCTGTCATCTGCGCCAGGCCCCGAGTGCTACCCTTGGATTCCACAATCACTAGTGCTTTTCCAAGTTATTCCTCCGGGAATGTTGCCAACTGGAAACAATTTAGAAATACTAAAAATGTGGGTTTTTTCCTTGTTTCTCTACAAACCCCTCTCTGCATCCCAATAACCTCATATTATTAATATCTTCACCCCTTCAGCTGCTTTCTCCCTAAGAAGAGCACACAGCTTAGAACTGGTTCAGGGAATAATTCTGGGTTATCAAAATGATTTTTAAAAAATATTTGTCATCCAGGGGAATACGATCCGGGGACAGGTCGAGGCAGTGTTGTCTGGAGTGTGCTCTTGCTACTCACGTGACCGAGATTCCTGTAGTAATATGCACTCACTGTGCCGATACTCCTCCCGTAGCCACATGTACATCTGTGACAGGCATTACTGAGTCTTTCATGGGATTGATTTAAACTATAAACAATGTAGAACCTACAAAACCCTAGAGGCCTTTCAGCCTTGGAAACTGGAATTATTGCATCTTTTCATCCTTCTTACAGAGAGGAATGTTTTCACCTTTGTAGTTAAATTGGCTGTTCATATTTGATGTTTACTTTTTATAGTTGCAATCAATGTATAGGCTAACACATTATAAATAACGACTCATATATTTGGTTGAAAATTTCTTGGATTATCTACAATCAGGGTGTAGACTGCTCTCCTAGAAGTATGACTAGATGAAGCTATTAGAGCTATAACCTTTACAAACCTTTAACAAAATAGCCGATCTCCTGTTGCTGATCCAAATTACATAACTGGCTAAACTAGTGAGAATCAGCATGATCCTTCACACAGAACCAGAAGCCAAAAAGAGGAAAACCACCAGGGGGCTGAAAAACACAGCACAGAGCCCAGAAGCAGGAGGGTAGAGTAGGGCAGAAACCAGAAACCAATGGGCAGTGATCAGAAGGGAGGATTAAGTCAGGAGGCAGAGCTTACAGGGAGTCTGACAGTAAGAGGTGGCAGCTGTAGAAAGACTCGGTAGGTCTGCTTTATGCAAGAATCTGGTAATTAGAAACAGGTTATCGATCAAAATCAGATATGATTTTGAGATCAGAACAGGTACAAGGAACCAGAAACACTTGAACTGTTCAGATAACACCTGCCTTGCCCAGGAAGTCCTTGCTGTTGTGACTGCTGCTATAGTGGCCTACTGAAGCCTGGGACACTTGCAGCCTAGTAGCTTGTAGCTGCTGGAGGACCCTGACACTGGGGGAGGGTGCAGGAAAGAACAAGACGTGAGACTGAGAGTGTGGATTCAGACAGATCACTGGACTGTTCAGATGCTTTTCTTGTAGGGAAAGAAAGTAGGAAGCAAAACATCTCTATGTCTTTGTCACTTAAATTTTAGTGTTCTTCAAACTGTCTTAAATTAGTTGAAGATTTGCAAATTGAAGATAACGAAGGAAGAAAAAATAACGCCAAGCTCAAGCAGTTTGAACTATAGAAACATTTGGGGTGTGTGGGTTATTGGAGGACAGGAGCATAGTTAATTTAAAAAAAAAAAAATGGCTTTAGAGTTTTGGTTACTTGTCACTTTTCTCATTAGTTACCTGCCTCCCCAACCGTAACAACAAAAGATAATTACCATAGTCTATTCTCACATGGGACACTCAGGAATTTTACACAGACATCAAAATTACTTCATCAATTTCTTCGGAGAATGATTCGGGGCAATTCCATTTCACATCTCCCCCTCTTATGAATTCCCAGCATTTACTCTGTAGCATTTATGTGGCATTTGTGTTACACAGTTTGTACCATTGTACATTTATTTCCATTCCGAACAAAGTGCAAAGTTTCAGAGGGCAGGAACCATATCTTTAGCTGCAGTTTAAAAAAAAAAAATGTACCAGACTTGGAATCAGATGACCTGGGTTTTACAAAGCCAGTTGTGTGTCCTTAGCCAAATCTCCTGTCCAAATCTAGCTTGCCTGCTATACATCCAGTTGAATGAATGGTTTTCAAGAAAGTGGAGCAAGATGAAGTAAGGACATTCGAGGCTTGGGTTCCTTATCTCTGCTTCAACTACTGTGTCTGCCCTTCATGCATTTCATGTATTGGGCTTCTACATCTGATGTTATTTTTTTAAATTTTCACTGATGTGATAGTGTCCAACATTTCTTCCAAACTTGAAGTTTCATTTTATTTAATTGTTTTATCTATCATATCATTTAGTGTATTTCTTTGGACCTAGGAAGTGTCTAATAAATATTTGTTGGGGAAGAAAATGAATGCTATGACTCAATCATGCAATATTCAGATGTTCGTAACAATTTTCACATGAAAAGTTTAGTACAGCCTGTAGAGAATGACATTTTAGACTTCTGAAGAGAATTCTTTTTATGTCAACTTGAAATTCATCTTGAACTTGCTTTCTGACTTAAGGAAATAAAAAGCAAATCTTTTGTGCACATGCTTTATACAGAGAATGAGCTGCTTTTGAAAGAATAATCCAGCTGCTATCTGATCAGCCATGTAGGACTTATTCCGTGAAAATGAAGAAGCCCCTCCTTTTTCAGTATGAGTCGCACATATGAAGGCTTTGATAAGATTAAAATAATCCAAGAAAGCAATTTCAAGATGCACAGCTAGAAACAGGAACTAAGAAACATCCATGCCTCACATGACACAGTCGCCTCATAGAAGAATCAGGTTTTAAGGACCATCTACAGATAATGTTGGGATATACAGATAAATATGAACAGCTGCTGGTTGAGCTAGAAACACTGATGGTTAAGTTAAAAATCTTACGATTTTTATCTTTCAAAATGTCTCTCTTGCTGCTTTATATTTTTTTTTTTTTTTTGAGACTGAGTCTCACTCTGCTGCTTTATATTCTTTTTAAAGAGTCAATTATGCTTGCACTTAGAGGTTGTGCTTTTGAGTGACTTTACTCACCTTTGATGTCCTGCCCAGATCCCTTTTACCAAACTTGTAAAACCCCCAGCTTTTGTAATTGTTAGCTGCTCATGAGTCACAACTTCCCCTTCTTTTCAGAATCGCTTACAGCTGAAAAGCATTTGCTCTGCCTGGACCTTATATGCCCACCTCTCAGCCCTATCTGCTCACAGCCAATGACTAACTGTCTTGGGGGGAGGGGGTGGTAAAAAAAGGCCATCTTCTTCATTTCAGGGTGAAGTCAACTTTGGGGTGGTTCATGCTTCAGAATTCCCCAAGAGATCCTGCTGAAGCGAGACTCCAGCTGAGATCACATTCTTAGCTCCTTTCTCTTCCTTATCTTGCTTCCCCTCTCCTTTTCACCTGACAACACCCCCTAATAAATCATGTGCATCTGAATCCTTGTCTCAGGCTCTGCTTCTAGGGAACCTAACCTAAGACAGCAATATTTTTGAGAGCATAGATCCTGCCTTTTGTCTTTCATCCTCATTCTCCAGCAGCTCTGGAATATGATGTTCCCAAATATCACAGGTATTTTGAAGAGCGGGCAAAGTATGAAATTTGACCTTCTTTTGGCTGAATGCTCACAGTGGAAGATGGATAATTGAAGTCACAAGCAGTCCACACAGTTCTAACCTTACTTGGAATTCTTAGCTCACTGAAGAATTAGAAACACAGCAGAACTGAGAATTATGGCGATGTCAAAATGGAATCCATTTAACATTCTAACCTTAAATCAAAAACCATCAAAGCATCGTATCGAACAGAAAATGTTCTCACTTATGAAAGTTTATGAGAACATTTAATCAACATAATTTCATTGCACATCTACTCTCTGCCACATGTGCTGTGCTAGACATCAAGAAAATATTGAAAATGAGAAAGATAAGTCCATGCCCTCAAGAAGTTGTGAATGCTGAGATAGCCTGATAGATGAATTAATAATTTCATGCAATGTGCCTCGACATCAAACAAATTCCATATAAAATGACACTTGAAATGAGCTGGTGGAAAGAACCAGAGGTCATATCCATGTAGGGAACAGCGTAGGCAAAGGTATGCAGACATGAAAGTTAATGCAATGTTTAGGAAGGATACTTGGACGGATTGGTAAGAAATTAGGCCAAAAGGTATATTTGATACACAGTTCTGAAAAAAACTGTAAGACTCAGGATTGACTTTATCTTGAGAGCAGGGTGACAGCTATAAACAGTGCTTTCTGGTTTCATTTTTTCCTCTGCTTTAAAAATTGTTAAAATGATATATTAAAATGTTCTTAAACAATATCATAAGCAACTATCACTTTTGCTTTTCTTCCTTTATCAAATGCTTACTTAAATATTTTTATATTTCAGTGATTGTAATTATTTGTGGTTACTGTTTTATTGTGAGCTTTTCCCACATTATAATATGTTTTCATTTTAAGTGGCTTAAATATCTTTATAAATAATGTATTTATTATAATTTATATTCCCTGTTTTTATTTCTCCTGAAATCTTCGTAGGCTATAAAGTAGGGCAACAGTAGTATCATATTCGGATTTCAGAAAAATGGTACATTGAAGTTGTAGATAGATTGGGATGAGTAGGATTTGGAGTCAGAAATGTGAATAAGGGCATTGCTGCAACGTAGACTAGGAAAGAAGTGATACCAACCTCTTGATGTCCTCATCTTCATCTATAAAAGAAGATACAACAAACCTCATAGGTGCATGTGAAAGTTAATTGAAATAATACATTAAAAGAACTTGGCATTTATGAAGCTCTTCGATGATCATTCATTCAACAGAGGAAGCTATGAAAAAAATTTTTAAAGGTCAGTTTGACTTTTTAGGTACCTGATTTCCTGAAAGACTCTTTGAAATCTTTGAATGTGGGTACTGTCTTATTCATTTTCATGTGATAACTACACTGCTTGACTTACTTTATTGCCCAAAATACATATTTCTTCAATGATTGAAGTAATGAATGGCCAGGCAATAAATAACCAATGGTTAAATGGACAAAGAATTCAGTCTAGAAACATGCTAGGAGAGACAGTTTATAGGAATTGATATATGCATTATTTTCGGAATTGATAAGTAAGTAAAAATGCTTCAGTCATCACATAGTGACAGATATTTTCTTCCTTTGCCAGTGAAAGTGTGTGTTAACTGTTTACTGCCTAATAGTAATACCAATAACTGTGTATTAAGTTCCTGCTATGTGCCAAACATTTCTAGATACTTTATGTATTCAGTACTTTTCAAAACAAACCTAGAGAGCAGGACTTATTTGTTCCCTTTTAAAGGAAAGACCATTTTACACATATACAAATAGAAGAGTGAAGTTTTAAACCATGTTGCAGGACCTTCTACAGCCACTGTCTGCATGAATGAGTGGAGAATGACGAGGGGTTCTATTAGCAGTAAAAACAAGTAACAGTGGGACGTGGGGAGAAGTGGACCTGCATACCCAGATCTGCCAGATATGGCTAATGACAGTGTCTTCCTTCTTTCATGACCACTCCATACCGTCACTTAGCCCTTTCTCTCTTATTTACATTTCTGGGATTCTCTTGATTGTATAAATCATGTGCCTTGAAAAATACTGTTTGAGATACATTGGAAAGCATATAGATTTTAGTGGGCTGAATAATGGCTACCCAATGACATCAGGTCCTAATCTCTAGAACCTGTAAATGTTACCTTGGAAGGAAAAACAGTCTTTGCAGATGTCTTTAAGTAAAGGATCTTGAGGGGGAAATTATCCTGGGTTCACAGCGTTGGCCCTAAATTCAGTCGCATGTATTCTTATAAGAGCAAGGCAGAGGACGATTTGACATACGGAGGAGGAAATGGCCACAGTAACCACAGAGGCAGATGTTGGAACAATGTAAGCCCAGGTCAAGGAACACCAGCAACCACCAGTAGCTGCAAGAGGCAAGCAACCAACGTTCCCCTAAACCTCAGGAGGTGGCGTAGCCCTACTGACACCTTGATTTTGGCCCAGTGATACTGCTTTTGGACT
Source organism: Propithecus coquereli (assembly GCF_000956105.1). Taxonomy (NCBI): domain Eukaryota; kingdom Metazoa; phylum Chordata; class Mammalia; order Primates; family Indriidae; genus Propithecus; species Propithecus coquereli. Next base: position 3,789,206 of record NW_012152840.1, on the reverse strand, counting down.
TGTGGTTCCCAGAACTATAAGAGAATAATTTGGTGGTGTTTTCAGCCACTAAGTTTGTGGTAATTTTTTTACAGCGGCTGAGGGACACTGATAAGGACATAGAAAAATTATTTTACGACCTTTTCTCTGAGGTGCAGTTGTTTAGTCAGCATTTTATCTTATTCAAGCCAGTGTAGAACCAGGACTTTCTAATCTATAAACCATTGATTTTCATCTTGATTTAAATGTGTTTACTTATTCTTCCTCTATAAGGTAGGACAATTTAGCAAAAGATTTCAAGAATATGTTGTCTCCTTTGAGGTTCAGCTTAAATAACTTTGATATGACAAAAGTTGGAGAAAATAATCTCTCTGAATCAGAGACTTTGGAATATGAATTCATGCAAACTAATGAAGGAAAACAAAACTTGGCCTCGTAGGGAGAGAGCATCTTATGCAAATCTTTGTTGTCAGCCACATTCATACATGCAGAATGCAAAACTATATTTCAGTTTGTTGGGGATTTGAAAATAGATTGAGATAATCTAATTTTTAAGGACTGGCAAATTCTTGCAGCTTTGTAGAATTTATTCCACATATATCAAAGATATACTTACTGTACTACAAAATAAACTAACACCGTGTGTGACCTTAGTTGAAAAAGTAAATGTTAGTTTATGTTTTATTCTCTCATATTCATTCTATTGGTACATGTTAATAAATTGCAGAATTATAGTGCTGATGCTGCAAAGTATACTAATAAATTCTAGGAATTATCAGAGATTAGTTAAAATGTTTTGGTATGCACTACAAAAATATTAAATATTAATTTTCATACTTGCTACTCAATTTACATTTATTGTAAATGTAAACATATAATAAAGAACGATTTTTTTTCCTTAAAAATGTTCCTGGTAAACAAGAGGATTCATAAAATCATGGTTTGCTGATGCCATAGCAACATAATCTTATATTGAGAACATCATCTGTTACAGTGCAAGTAGTTGCGGTCATGTGCTTAGAATAGACTTTTCGTTATTAAAGTACATTGTGATATGACAGAATAAGATTTGTCCAGATGTTTACACAGCTCTTACAAGGAATTATTTTAGTGTGTTCATATGGGTTGAAATGTTATGTGCTTAAAGGATTGAGTTACTGTTACGACTCAGAATATTTAAGTAGTTTTGAACTGCAGGAGTCGATTAAATGCCTGTTTGGGAAAGAAAAATAAAATGAGTGGACAGAGACTAAAATTTGTGAATTATCATGTCATGATTGCCCTAGAAATGCTCTCAGTTTAAGTTAAAAATAAGAGATCAGATAGTTCTGTTTTAATATATACTAGATGAGAAGTGATTGTTTCTTTGTTTTTATCATATCTTTGAAAAGAATACTGGCCATCAGAGTTTTAGTGGGAAACCATAGCAAGATAAGAAACGTGCTGGGGGCAGATTCAGGGGTGAAGATAATCTACATGCTGTGCAGAGAAGGGAGACAACACCATGTCCAGAGCTGAACGGGGGGCAGTAGAGAAAGTTAGGAGGGGCTGAGACTGAGAATCTAGCCTCCAGAGAGGTTCAATGAACAAAATTTGACTTCAGGAAGGTGTGAATTCAAGCACAGAAGTTAGCATGTGTAGAGAAAGACTATACATCATCAAAATAGAGGAGTGGTGTCTGAGGTCATCTGCTGTTCTCTAAATAGGGGCGCTGGTTTCTACCTCCATGTGTAGGCCACACAAATTCCCAGGAGATCGATGGCTACTGATCTCAGACAGAGGCGCTCTGCTTTCCTTTCATTTTTTCATCGGAGAACTCATATCATATGTTCTTTTCCAGAAGTAGATCTCTTCACTCAACTGTGCAAAACAAGTAAAAACCCTTATTCTTATTGTAGTATGCTGCCTACAAGATGAATTGGTACTCTTGCAAAAGTGAAGGAATTATAATCTTGCAAAAAAACTGAAAAAAAAAAATAGAGTGTGATTTTTACCTGATTCTTCACTTGTAACTTTAGCTTGACTTTTGGAGAGACATTGAGAAATCAGTCTTCAGCTCAGAATTCTGGAATAATTGCTAATATTCACATTTAACATTTTTAATAATTTATTGTATATCTTTATAGATCTTGGTTTCTCGAATCATACTTGTTTTTTCAGATTTCAGCCTTCACTTCCGCTCTTCTTTTGCTTTTTTCCTGGCTCCTTCCAGTCTTACTGCTTTGTTCACTACAGGTCAGAGAAGTTGTTCAGGATTTTTAAAGCAGGAAAATATGGTGAGGATGGTATTTTATAATCTAAGTGTTTAATTTCTGTATCAGAGCATTTTGGTGTAGGCAGCAATCAAAGTGGCTAAGGTTAGGCAGGATCCCGCACCTAATCTACTAAGTCAGTGTAAACTTTTGTGGAAGAACACAGTTTTCCTTTAAATAGCTTAGCTTTCTATCCCTCCCAAATGTGAAAACATATTGGGAGAGATTAAAAAAGAAATATGCTCATAAAATATAAGGCTCAGTGAAGTCCACAAGAGGAAGGAGATTCAGACGGAGGGTGATGGAGGAAGAGAGATGGGTGGGTCTTCCAGGGAACATGGAAGACTCCGAGCCAGCCATGTGACCGGGTTAGACTGGAGAACAGTGTCTCAGAGATCGCTTCAGAATAAATGGAGATTTTTCCTTTCTCCATAAACTAGAAGTTGACAGTAGTAGGGTTCACTTGGAGTCAGGTGCTTAAAAACCAGCTTTAAAAAATTCAAAACTGTGGATGGAAAGAAGTATGTGAACAGTGGATTCAGTGAGCATGGACATAACTGAAGAAGCAAATATACTAAAGGTCAAAGGAAAAATGAAGTCCTTTGTTTGAAGGCTGCTGAAAATTAGATTTTAAGAGAAGAAAAGTAAGGAACCAAAAGTTTGGATGGCAAAAAGACAAACACCGCCCCCCCCACCCAGTGTTTCATAAAGTGGTCACAGTAGAATCTGAAGCAGCAATGAAGGAATATGAGAGAGCCAAAGGTACCACTCACAGGCACCTAATTTTTTCTGAGAACTAATTTATAGCGACTACCCTAGCTTTCGGAATAGTAGGCGAAAAGTTAATGGCCTATTTGCATTTATACTATAAAACTCTTATTTTCTAAACAGTGGTGTGCAGATTGTTGGTGGCTAAATCTCTAATGTAAGTGAGGGATTTGGGGATCTAATAGTTCCTGAATCCTTACTCTTTGCTAGAGAATAGAGATGTTGGCGTATGCCCTCAAAGAGGAAAGACGTGGAAAACACGCACAGGGAACAATCTTTATGAGCTTTCTTCAACATTATCTCATTTAATCCTTAGAATAAGTGTGAAAGAATATTATTACCCCATGTATAGATGAAGAAACTGAGATTCAAAGAAATTATATAACTTCCCTGAGTCTTATATATCTGTGAATGGTGACTTCAGAAAACCTCGGTCCTCCGAAAACTCCACCCTAACTCTACTAGTGTGCGATTTAGAGTTCAAATAAGAAATAGAACCAGCAAGTGCGTAAGAATTCAGAAGACCTAGGGAGGATTGAAGGACCAGCAAGGCTTCATGGAAGAGATGGAACTTTCTTATTAAAAGAGTCCTATTTAGATGAGGGGAAGACTCTGAATATAAAGGCTTTATTACCTAGAAGTAGAAAAACTAGTCCATTAAAGTATTTTGAATATACGTGCTTGTTAGATATTTTGAGAATTATAAGTTGTGTAATGTAGCCATTAGATAATTTTGGACAATCAAGAACCATTTAAAAATGTGGCCCCCACCTATTCATTCACTCAAGGCCAAAAGATATTTTAGGATTAAAAACCAGTCTCACAGAATAATGGCCCAAAAACATATGAAAAAATGCTC
>NW_012152840.1:3780367-3784470 GCF_000956105.1 Propithecus coquereli | reverse complement strand
TCCTCTGTCCAATATTGAGGCAGTCTCTAATTTAGTAAATAAACATCTGTGAAAATTTCAGTGCAATTTCTCTTAATGTGATTTAAACCATATTGTGTGTTCTTCGGAAATATGCCAGATTAATGAATTATCCAAGCCTACGTTGAAAATGACCTCAAAATGAAAGTAGAATTCATAACTAAAAGCAGCTAGTGTTAACCCTTCATTTTGCAAATAAAAACAGTAGGAATAGGTTAAACGGTAGGTCATCTTTATTATTTTATATCAAATTACATATATATTAATAATTTGAATGCTAGTAAAGGTTTTGTTTGATTTCTATTTCTTTCTCTAATATTCAACTTTTTTTGTTCCAGTTTGTGTTTTCAATGGTATGTTTGGATGACTGGTCCAGATCTGGCAATCTGAGTTTGTGCCAACAGAAAATGTCAAGTGCATTTGCCTTTTAATTACATGCAGTGCCTGGATTTTAATATTTCAGATATTTCCCTGAAGAAGAGACTTTTCCTGTCCTGTAGTTTATAGGAGGAAAAACATATCACTGACATTATCATGAAGATTTTTTCCCCTGACATCTCTAGATATTCACACTTACGATTTTGTAAACATTTCACTTTGAGGTTCATGTCTAGTTGTTCTATAGCCTAGTTTGCTATAAACATTGTGTCTGGATACATGATTCAGTACCATCTGTTGTAACTTATTTCTCTCATTTCCAAGTATTCTTTAGCTCAACTTGTTTTACTCTTAATAGGCCATTCCTACTTGGATGTCCCATATTTAATTATTAGTATGTGGAAGATGTAGTTTATCATCCATACTCCTTTTCCGTTTCTTTACTTTTGGCATAAATGTGGACCAGGTCTCGGTATTTCCCAGAACTGCAGTATTATTGATATATTATTTATCCTCTATGTTTTTTGCTTCTCCAAGTTAATTTTTAATTTCACTCTATTGTTTTTCTCTGATCTTTATTACTTGAGGTAGGCAAAAACAAAAATCTTGTTTGTCAGCTAAACAGCTCCATAATCTCTACCTACTACTTAGACAAGTCACCTAAAGCATTTTTGCTATTGATATGATACATCCTTCCTCATCTCATTAAAAACCAACACCATCCATCTCCATGTTTTCTTCAGAAAGGTCTTCTCTCACCCCCAAATCTAACGTGGTCACCAAGGCACTCTATCTTATCCTCCTATTTTAATTCTCAGTATGGAACTCCTCACTGTCAGGTGATGCTTGTTTACTCGTATATCATTTGCTTCACAACACAGGGATGTCAACTGCACAAGAGCAGAGATATTCTCTATCTTGTTCAGTGATGATCCTTCAGAGCCTAGAAATGTGCCAGAACATGCTAGAAACAACAAATAATTTATTTAATTAATGAAGAAGGAAACAAAAAAAATGCCTTCTCTGTGAGTTTAAGATGGGGCACTGAATATATGTTTTCCTTTCTTTGTAAATTTACTTTTATGTCGTCCTCTAAGAACCTTCCCATATTCCATTCATTCATTTATCCATCCAAATCTGCTTTTTTTCCAGAAAGGATTTGATGTGAATGTCTATTTGTGTTTCTGTCTCTCCAACTTTTCCTTTCATTTTGTTAGGTAGTAGTTGAGATTGACACCTCTATTGTATTCCTCACCCCTTTTTTTAAGAAGACTGTGGTAAAAAACTACTAATACAGGTGGCTAATCACATTTCTCCCAAGCGAAAGTGCTCCGTGGGAGTTGGGAAACATGTAGAGCTAGCAGAGGTGATCTGAGGTCTGGGGTACTTCATGTCTACTGGTAGAGGAGATGCAAATTGTCTTTTAGATGAAAGTGTAATCAATTTAGGCCTGCAGGATTCCCGCAGACTAACAGAAAGCAATTAACTCACAATCAAAGGTCACCAAGCATTCTTGAAAGTAACTTACTGTGAGAGTGAGCAAAAACAACAGATCTAAATCCTCAAAGGATTGCAGGTGTCAGGATTGTCAAACACACAATATAAAATGGCTGTATACAAAACAGTTAAAAAAGTAAAGTACAAATCGTAACGATTAGCAAGATGTTGTCAAGAGTAGCTAAACAAAGAATCACTTACCAAGAACCAAATGGTTCTATTATTTTCCAAGAGGTGACCTATCTATGCTGTGCTGATCTTATTAATACATGACTTTAAATGCTGTAACTCTGTAGTTTGTTGTAATACATCATGGGCACATTCCCATGCCAGTTCTTCTTAAGCATTTTAGCTTTTCTTTGTATTTTGCTCTGGGTAACTTCTCCACATCTAGCATCCTGCTAATAACTTATCTCTTCACTTTTGTCAAATCTGCTATATAAGTCCATCCAAAGAGTTATTTTAAAATTTGAACAATTATGCTTTTCCTTCCAAGTTCCATTTGGTTCTTGGTAATGGTTCTCACTCCAGAAAGTGATTCATGCAGTTATATAATTTTGATACAGGACATAGTGACTTTGTAGATCATTGGATCAATTCGAAAGCTGTACACAGATAACTGGATATTTATGTGGTATGGGGGAGGAACTGAAACAACTTCCCACTGTACGTCACACTCAAAAAACAACTCTGGATCAACCCAGGATTAAACATGAAATGCATAGTCTTAAAACTTTTAAAGAAAAAATAATTTTTTAAAGTTCAGGTTACAAAAGTACTTCTTAAACAATAAGCATTAACCATAAAAAAACAGTTGATATATTTGACTTTATTAAAATGAAGAACTGCTATTCATATCATAAATAAAGTAAGAAAATCCACTGATGGAGTTTCAGATACATTACTCTAAAATGTGGCATCTTGGCTTATTGAATCTTTTATACTGAAAAATTTCAAGAAAACAGCAAAAGCAGGGAGTTCTCTCTGACCTTCCCCTGAAGCAGGTCATAAGACCCTCATATGAAAAATGTCCTCTTTATACCTGGAGGAAAGGAACAGCCTCATCTCCAAAGATGAAGGGACAGAGAGAGGAATCTGAATGAACAGGCCTTGTAAGTTATGTCTAGTTTACTACACCTTACGTCATACTCTGCATTGTCATATTTCTCTATGACTGTCCACCCTTCATCAAGCCTGCTATAAAAAACACTCAAGTTTAACTGTTATTTTAGGTCTTCATTTCCTTATGAAGTCTTCCTTGTCTCAAAAAACTTAAATAAATTTGTATGCTTTTCTTCTGTTAGTCTGTCTTTTGTTATAGGGGCCTTAGCCATGAACTTAGGAGGTTAAAAGGAAAAGATGTTTTCTCTCTTCCACACCATCCTATAGAAGACGGTATTTGCAACACAGATAACTGGCAAAGCATTAGTATCTACATATAAAATGTTTTCACAGAACAAAAAGGTAAAAAACAAATAGAAAAAAATGTATCAAAGTTGTACACTGAACATTTCAGAGAGGAAACAGGTAGAAATATTTCAAGTAGCTCAGAAAGTCATTTCATTACTAATCAAGTGCATATTAGATATTTTCTATCACCAAATTGACAAAAATTAAGAAGTGATAATACAAACTGTTAAGATATAATTTAAATGGAGTTGGCATACACTGCTGGTGGGTATGTAAATTGGTAACAGTTTGACATCATCTTGTAAAGTTCAATATTTATAACATTTGTTTCAGTCAAAATGGGCCTTATGTAACCCATGGGCTACAGTTTGCCAGCCCCTGAAATAGAGTAAGAAGTATTTGGGTATTTGGAAAATGGCAGATGGTTTTAAATGATTAAGATGTATGATATGATATCCTAAAGGAATTGTCAGAAGATGAGGTTAAAAAGTTGATTGGAGCCGAGTTATATGTCACAACTTTTGCCTTTTTCTCTTGAATGTAAAGCAGCAGTCCCCAACCTTTTTGGCACTAGAGACTGTTTTCATGCAAGACAGTTTTTCCACGGACCAGGGAGTGGGGGATGTTTTCAGGGTGATTCAAGTGCATTACATTTATTGTGCACTTTATTTCTATTAGTATTACATTGTAATATATATTGAAATAATTATACAACTCACCATAGGTTGAGAACTCCTGATGTAAAGCACTTACAGTAGTCATTTAATCACACGTACATTTTAGAAAACTCATCCCTGTAG